>NC_071257.1:37054258-37654258 GCF_023375685.1 Ictalurus furcatus
GCAAGCTTCCATGCCATTAAAAGTCTTTTGAGTTGTGTCATGTCTGTCTCCTGTGTCCTCATTCCCCTGCAAACATAATGAGCGTCACACTCACCATTCCCTATTCTCTCAGGGTGGAGAGGGCTGTAATGGGAATGAGTGTTACAGAGTGGGGTGGAGAGGGGTGCAATGGGAATGAGTGTTACAGGGTGGGGAGGAGAGGGGTGTAATGGGAATGAGTGTTACAGGGTGGGGTGGAGAGGGGTGCAATGGGAATGAGTGTTACAGGGTGGGGTGGAGAGGGGTGCAATGGGAATGAGTGTTACAGGGTGGGGTGGAGAGGGGTGTAATGGGAATGAGTGTTACAGGGTGGGGTGGAGAGGGGTGTAATGGGAATGAGTGTTACAGGGTGGGGTGGAGAGGGGTGTAATGGGAATGAGTGTTACAGGGTGGGGTGGAGAGGGGTGTAATGGGAATGAGTGTTACAGGGTGGGGTGGAGAGGGGTGTAATGGGAATGAGTGTTACAGGGTGGGGTGGAGAGGGGTGTAATGGGAATGAGTGTTACAGGGTGGGGTGGAGAGGGGTGTAATGGGAATGAGTGTTACAGGGTGGGGTGGAGAGGGGTGTAATGGGAATGAGTGTTACAGGGTGGGGAGGAGAGGGGTGTAATGGGAATGAGTGTTACAGGGTGGGGTGGAGACGGGTGTAATGGGAATGAGTGTTACAGGGTGGGGTGGAGAGGGGTGTAACGGGAATGAGTGTTACAGAGTGGGGTGGAGAGGGGTGTAATGGTGCAGAATGGTATGGAGAGGGGTGGACTAAGACTGAGTGGACGGAGAGGTATGAAGTTTCCTGGAGTGGGATGGAGAAGGGTTTTGAGGACTTTGAGATGTTACACACGAACAAATACACTATTTGGCTAAAAGTATTTGGACACCTGACCATCACACCCGTATCTGGTTCTTCCCCATTGTATGCTGCAGCAGTGTAATTTCCCTACACTGGAGCTAAGAGGCCCAAACCTGTTCTATAATGACAATACTCCTATGCACAAAGTGCACTTCATGAAGACGTGATGTGTGAAGGTTGGAATAGAAGAACTCAAGTGTCCTGCACAGAGCCCTCAACCGCACTGAACACCTTTGGGATGAACTGGAACTGGAGACTCCTCACATCAACATCAGCACCTGACCTCAACCTCACTAATGCTCTTGTAGCTGAATGATCACTAATCCCCACAGCCACGCCCCAAAATCTAGTGAAAAGCCTTCCCAGAAGAGTGGAGGGCATTATAACAACAAAGGAGAATAAATCTGGAACGAAATGTTCAACAAGCACACATGGGTGTAATGGTCAGGGGTGCACATACTTTTAGCCATATACAGTAGTCCCAATTCAAAAGTAAATTGGCTGTCATCTCTCTTGGGTAAGGAAATAAACAAGCCTTCATTAATCAAAATATCCTTAACCGTCTCATTTCTATATCAACATAAACATTCGAGGCAAGCAGAGGCAACAGAATAAATTTTCAAAGCTGTTAATTCACTCAAAGAAAATGGAGACTACATACTTAATGTTGATTTCAGTCCTCAACTTAACAAATCAATCGTTCCTTCAGTCTTTAACAAAAACCTTCACGTCATAAGTTCTGAATGTGTACAATTCTATTTGAATTACACTTCCCCACCTGTGTACAGAAATAAAATAACACAAATCAATATTACTATAAGGAGTGTTTTATTTAGAAAAATTAGCATTTTTAAACAGTTTTTCTCTCATACAAATCACACACATTGTACAACAGACCTCTACTCTGTCAGAACAGTGTTCAGTGTTCAGGGAATATTTAAGGGTTCTTACAATTTTGAATTGTCTTGAATTGTAAGGTTCTACACAGTCTTTTAATTTTTGTGTATTTAATGTAAAAATTTTTTATCTTATTTATTTTTTATTATTATTATTATTATTATTATTATTATTATGAATTGTGTGTGTTTTCATGCAAAACTGTTAAACCTTTTGTCCTGAACTCCTTCCTCTCTCTTTCTTCCGTCTCCGGATCTTTTAAAACCGCACGTCCGCTGAGTCACACATACACACACACACACTTGGAAACACACATCCACCCACACACACACACACACACACACACACACACTCGGAAACACACACACACACGCACAAACACACGCACGGAAACACACACACACACACACTCACAGATAATCCACCAGTGACATGAATACAAAGCAAGCATAGTTAAAATCAGTACATTCTCTCTCTCTCACACACACACACACATATACACACACACACACACACATATATATATATATATATATATATATATATATATATGTATATATATATATATATATATATATATATATATATATATATATATATATATATCTCACAAAAATACTCTCATGGATATCAAACAATTGCAAACACAATACTGGTTTATATATATATATATAAAATCTTTGTTAAATATTGGCACCCCTATGAATTCATGTGAGAAAATATATTTGAAGTATATTTACATTGATATTTGACATTTTTTAGTAGACCTGGGAGACTAGGAACAGGAAATTGTTCCACCATGACTTCCTGTTTCACTTCCTGTTTTACCTGAGGTAACACACAGGCCAAATTCATAACAATGGGTAAGACCAAGGAATATAGCTGTGATGTGCGGCAAAAGGTTGTTGAGCTTCACACAATGGGAAGTGTCTATAAGAAAATAGCACAAGCATTGAAAATGCCCATTTCCACCATCAGGGCAATAATTAAGAAGTTTCAGTCAACTGGAAATGTTATGAATCGACCTGGAATTGGACGTGTGTCTATATCGTCTCAACGCACTGTGAAGAGGACGGTTCGAGTGGACAAAACATCTCCAAGGATCACAGCTGGAGAACTGCAGAAGTTAGTTGTGTCTTGGGGTCAGAAAGTCTCCAAAACTACAATCTGAAGTCACCTACATCACCACAAGTTGTTCGGAAGGGTTTCAATTGTTGTGATTTTTTTTTTTTTACTAAAAATCAAAAGGTTAAACAATAAAGACAGCCTGCTTTTCACAGCCTCCTTTGCTCATATTTAACAAGGGTGCCAATATTCGTGGAGGACGCAGTATATATATATATATATATATATATATATATATATATATATATATATATATATATATTATATATATATATATATATATATATATATATATATATATATTTGGTGGCTATTGTGAATTTATTTGAGTCATAGCATTTCCTTCAAATTTCCTGCAAAATACTTTTTTTGCATTATATTGCAAGACATTCTTAATTATTTATTATTATTATTATTATTATTATTATTATTATTATTATTATCCAACGTCCAGATGACCACATAGCTCATGTCTTTCACACACACACACACACACACTTCACTCCTTCACTCTAGTAAAATGAGTAAAAACAGAATTGTTCTGTTGTGTATCCTGTTACAGTAAGCACTGTTCTTCCCACTACCTTACATCTGCTTTATCTCTTTCACTCGTCTGTTTATGGTTCTGTTCCAAGCCTAGAAAACACACACACACACACACAGAGAGAGAGAGAGAGAGAGAGAGAGAGAGAGAGAGAGAGAGAGAGACGGATCCTGATGCTGGTTATTTAATGTCTGTTTGTTCACACAGTGTATATACAGAGGATCTTTACTGTATAATTAACTGTAGTGTGTACTGCACATTTTAACAGTAATCATCTGTATACAGTCAGATCTGAAGACCTCAAACATTCCTGAGCTACATTGCTGCAGCATCCCTGTGGCCGGATAAACCCCACACCCCCACACCTCCGCCCTCACGGCTGCACAGAAAAAAAGTCCTGTACTTCACTCATCTGGAATGTTCTCTTACACTGAGACCAAATCAAAGGAACGTTAAATGAATGGAAATTACAGAGTGGCAGGTTTTATTTTAGCTCTTGATTCATATTCTGTGGAAACGCAAAAGGCTACAATCACACATGCAGCAATAATTCAGCCTGTAAATCTATCTGAGTTTCATCTCAACCTTGTTACAACCTCATCGCCGTCCCCGCAACACTGTTTAAAATGTTAAACGATGTTAAACCCAGGATTATATGTATGGAGTAAAACATGATGGGTGGTGTGATGAAGGCCAGCTTGGAGTCGATTATTTTCAGATAAATGCCAATTCTCAAGTTATATCTCTTATACCTCAGCAATTTACCAAATATTACAATGTTTATTTATTAAAGAATGACAGGTCATACCTGCTTATAGGTACATGCAACGTCCATGAAACAAGTTCTTCCTGTTGCCACTTATGTTATAGCAGCTATGCAGAGTCGGTCCCTCACCAGTCTCTCTTTATTCTCTCTCTATGCTTTCTCTCTCTTTATTATTTTATCTCTCTTTAACTGAACACGCATTAATGTGAGTAATCATCACTTTCATAAATGAGTGTCATGCTGGTTTAGAGGATTGGTGTAAGTCTCATGATTGGGCAGGTTTTAATCTCATGCATTTGGTGGGAGCAGGAGGTCAGATATGAAACAGGACAAAGACATGCTACACTGATTAACATGGGAGCTAACTGGACTTGGCGCGGTGTCCAGTTTACTTTAGAAATCCGGCAAGCATTTTGTTCATGCTTTAATTTCAATGTCAGTCCATCCTCAGATTTCCACCAACAGTCCAACTGCCAGGTCTAACAACTGAACTTGTCTGTTTTTAACAGTTTTTTGGAATTCTCTTTAAATTTGGAAATCCTTGTGTCTTTTGTGTATGACCCTGGCCTGTCTTATTTATATATTATTATAGAAATGGTGTATAGTAAACTTCTTGCACATGGATCCTAACCTTCCCTCTGAGTCCCATATGTTTTAGAAGGATTTGCCTAACAATGTGGATCCAGCAATGGTACAAGACCTGTTTTCCACCATAGCTGAACCCCCACATCCATGTCACATTACAACCCTGTTCACTAACCCACACGTAAACCACACTTCAGCACTTAAAAAAGTCTTTCACTGGAGTCTAAGTGAAACACTGCAAACCAAATTTGCATCGTGTGACAACTCTCCCTCACTCAAAGGACAATCTAATCAAAGCTCAAAGACCATTCGCTTCCATACCTGTTTCCAAAGGCATGTAGGGAGTGAGACCCATGGAAATGGAACAAGTCTTTCACTTGAAGAAATGGAAAGACCAGGTGGAATGTGCCATACTGAGGTAACAGAGGACATGTTTGAGCAAATTGGAATGTGAAGCCAAAAGGGAAAAGGCGTGACCAGACGACTGAACACATTACACCAATGATAGAATATAAATATGAAAAATAACTGTGATAGTAATCTTATCTTAGTCTTCACAGTCCTAGTATTTTCCAGCACTCATTGACTAAGGGGTAGCAGGAAAGTTCATGGATCACAATATAGTTGAAATGCTGAATATTCTGCTTGGTTACCTCAAACGCTCCTTGACCATAAAAGCCCCTGGTTCACCCCGGGGAAGGAAAAGATTCCCCTCCAGGTTTGCCTAGGCACACAACCCCTGAAAAATTTGTATTCATAGTCACTAAATCTAATCTGGCTAACGACACATAACCCGACAATCTCCTGGAAAATATGTGAGCTTCATGGAGTCCTAGTTGTTTTCAAACATGTCTCTCTCTCTCCTGTCATCAGGGGAGGGCTACATCAGGGAGGCATTTGAACAAGGACACATCCATACCTCTATCTCTCCTGCCACAGCACATTTCTTTATTGTGGAGGGTGCACATTTCCCTTGGTTCTGGTCACCCTGGCATCCAATAGAAGAAGCAGTTAGTGTAAAAGGTCTGGTGGCAGTTCATCTTTTCTGGTATTAAGAAATTTGTTAAAGTCTGCATGGTTTGTGCTGTCCTGTACCTCAGAACAACTACCCTCAGGGCTCCTTGAGCCTCCACTCACAGACGTGGTCCCTAGACTTCAGCACTGACCTCCATAAATCTTGTGGTAACACCATAATCTTGACTATAATCAATTGGTTCTCTAAGGCATGTTTCCCAATACCTCTCCCCAAACTACCCACTGCCATGGAAACTGTTGAAATTGTCTTCAGTTAGGTGTTTAGGCATTATGGTCTCCCAGAAGACATTACAGACAGGGGAGTCCAATAAAACAGGAAACAGGAAATTTGGATGTTTCTGATATTGTACTGCTCCAACATGAACAACTGGAGCTACAACCTCCCATGGGCAGAAGATGCCCAAAACTCCCTGACACACTCACCAACAGGTGTTTACCCCATTCAAATGGTTGTTGGATTACCAACTTCTACACTTCCCTTGGTCGGGAGAGCCATCTGATATCCCAGCAGTTAATGAGTAGATGAGGAGGAGTGAACAAACATGAGAAATGGCATATGTCTGCCTGCAGTACGCTATTCAAAGACAAAAGCTGGTTGTCTTCGCCATCCACATCCTCAACTACAACCAAGTCAGATGTGAAATTGAAGCTACCATCCTGAAAGCCTTGGTTTACTGGTATTATTAAAATCAAAAAACAAGTTAGCCCTGTAGCATACAAACTAGGATTACCATCCATTAGCTCCAACTTTCCATGTCTCATTACTCAAACCTGCTGTCTCCTCTGCCCAAAACCAGGTACCCAGAGCTGAGCCACCATCTCAATTGGAGATATATCGTGTCTGCATGCTTCTTCTCTCCAAGCGATGGTGCAATGTCATGTTATACCTGTGGATTAGCTGGGCTACAGCCCAGAGGAAAGGACTTGGGTTCCTGCCAGGGACATTCTTAATCACTCACTCATTGATAACTTCCAAATAGACCATTCAGATAGTCCCGCTCCCAGAACCCGAGGCAGGCCCCGTGTCAGAGATGGTTTGGCTATGGGAGCTGCCCTTCAGGGGGGTTGGTTCTGTCAGGTCTGTTCAGGACATTTCACTACCATGCCAACAGAAGGCCCCCATCACTTGAATTCTAGGAATTCTTTTTTGAACCCACCCATTTTTCATGTTATCAAATATATAAGAACATGTGGCTGACAGGTCTTTCTTGTTACCTAGGTGTGTCCTGTTAGATTGATAGTTGAAACAATGAATAGCTCTGAATGGCTACTCATAGTTTGAGCTCTGTTTTCACCTGTGAAGACTACATTTGTTATTAAAAAGGATAAGCCAGCATGAAGATTAGAGAGCTGTCTAGGGGATAAAAGCAAGCCATTGTAATGCAGAGAAAAGAGGGATAATCAATTAGAGCCATTACACAAACATTGGGCATAACAAATACAACAATTTGGAATGTCCTGAAGAAGAAAGAAACCACTGGTGTACTAACAACTCAGACATTCCAACTCTCCCGGAAGTTCCAGGAGTCTCCTGCATTTTAATAGCGGCTCCCTTATGTCCAGAAATTATATACAATATCCCGTATATAATTTATATTGTATATAAATTATATACAATAGCCCACAATATCCCAGAAACTGATTTCTTTGAGCGCAAACAAGAGAGAGTCATTTCTAATGGTAGACAGGCTGTAGAGAAACCGAGAGAGTGAGTGACACAGCACGCATTCTGATTGGTCTCTCTTTGTGCTAACTAACGGTAAAGAAAAACCCAAAAACAACAGACAGTGACATCACCAACAACCTCCACAGGGCAGGGTGAAGGTCTCACAATCCACCGTTCGGAGAAGACTTTGAGAACAGAAATAACACAAGACCACTCATCAGCAGTAAGAATCAGAAATCCAGACTGGAATTCACAAAGAAATACAGAAAAAAGTTCTGGAACCAAGATGAACCTCTACCAAAGTGATGGAAAGGCCAAAGTGTGGAGAAAGAAAGGATCTGTGAAACATGGTGGAGGTAGTGTCATGGTTTGGGCTTGCATGGCTGCTTCTGGAACATTCTCACTAATCTTTATTGATGATGAACTCATGATGGTAGCAGCAGAATGAATTCAGAAGTCTACAGGAACATTTTATCTGCAGATTTACAGAGAAATGCATCCAGATTAATCAGGAGGAACTTCATCATGCAGCAAGACAACGATCCAAAACACACTTCCACCTCAACACAGGACTTCATCAGGGGGAAACATGGAAGGTTTTAGACTGGACAAGTCAATCACCAGACCTTCATCTAACTGATCAGCATCTCACCTCCTGAAGAGGAGACTGAAGAGAGAAACCCCCCGAAACAAACAACTACTGAAAGAAGCTGCAGGAGAAACCTGGAGAAGCTTCACAGAAGAAGAAACCAGCAGTTTGGTGTCAGTGAGTCGCAGGAGTGATGCAGTTACTGCGAGTAAAAGGGAAATGCAACCAAATATTAAGTGTTAATTACTTTCATTTACTTTAAAACTTATCTGTTCCTATACTTTTGCTCACCTAAAAATTGGGTGTTCTGATACAAAATGTGCCATGTTCTAAATCGTTTAACATGTCTAGATGTAAATATCAGATTATAGATATGTCAAATCAAATATCAAACTAAAGATAAAATTCTGATCTATCGTCTCATATTGTCTTCAGTCTACAGCACAAACAAAGAGCTGGCCTTACTGTTCCAGTACTTTCAGAGGGGACTGTATATAAAACACATAGACTCTTTACGCATCTGTGAAGCCTTGCTAATTACCCGCTATCGTACAAGTTCTGAGCTGTTTGTGCTATTGTCTGTTTTTCAAGTATGACTCCTGCTTCCTGTTCCTCTAGTCCTGTTATCAGCATATTTCCTGTAGACCGACCGCTGCCTGTTTTTGACTATTAGCTCATATTGAAGATATTTTCACTTGATAAGATATCATTTTCTGCAGTAATGATGTGATCTCAAAGCTTCAAATGTGTATATACTGTTGTTCTCTTTATGGCCAGGTTTTCTTAAAGACTGGTTTTTCAAAATTCTTTGGAATTTTCTTTTATCTTTAATCAAAGTAAGATTGTTAATGCATTCTACTTTCGTGTATGATGATGAAGTTCCTACTGTTCCATAGTGGTCATTACTACTAACCACGTGTCTCAGACATACAAAAACATCTAAATATTTAGCTTCAGTGCTGGAATAAAATGCAGTATTAAAGCTAAACCTGTAGGTTTTATTATTTTAATAATCTCACACAGCGATAATAAGCAGTTCTGTAAATATCTAAATCATGAATCATTTTGTTTTACTAAATCTCTTCACACAAAAACATTATTGTGCTGAGGTACACCTGACGTACTGACTGCATTCCACGGTGTCTGAATCTAGTACTCACTCGCCAACTCACAGACAGAGAGAGAGAGAGATAAGACATGAGGTGATCTGTCCATCCATTCCCAGAACAGAACAGTGAGAACGTCAGGAGATCACGCTAACTGTTTACTGCCATAATTACACCACACTGTTTCATACGTCCTTTTCCTCCATGGAAACTTCTGGAACTTAGTGTTTCCCATTCACTCATTTAGTACCTCATTGAGGGTCTAATGGTACTACCTCCTGACTGGTTACTGTCCACACACCTGGTGTGTCAAATATACAGGAGCGGCCTCATCATTTAAAGTGAAATTTTAAATAAATTTAGAATTTAAATTTAAATCGTCTTGCGGCCTCATCATTTAAAGTGAAATTTTAAATAAATTTGGAATTTAAATTTAAATCGTCTTGTGGACTATAAGTGTGAAAGATCTGAAAAAAGAGCTCTCTGTTACTCCACTACAGGGCAAAACCCAGCGATAAACTCACAACCGCAAACTCACACCCGTAAACTCACAGCCGCAAACTCAGCTACTGATAAAATGTGCTAATGATGTCATTCTTCTTTAACTTGATAAAAAAAAAAACCTGACATAAAATTCCCAAAAAATCCATTTCACTTCCACTACAAAATAGGGGGTAAATACTTATGCACAGCTTGAATACTTATGTATATATAAAAACCATCATTTAGGGAAACGGTGCTAAATGAACACTACATGTAAGAGGAGCTGTTCATGTGTTATTTGGTCACTAAACTGATTTTTTTGGTCTGAGGTTTACACCCTGAGTTAAACACTCACAAAAATAAAAACAAAACATAAATGCATGAATGTTTTGGTTTGATTTCTTAATAATTATAGCAGAATGAACGACAAGTTTCACAACCCAAAGGCAAAAGTAAAACTGTTACACTGTTTAAAAATCTTTTATTAGTATTTCAAGTTGTGTGGAAATGTTTTTGGACTAAAATCTAAAGACCTAAAAAGTCCCACCAGAAACTCCACAGATTTTCTTCATACTCACAGCAAATGTTAATAAACAACAATCAGCATAAATTACAGAGCACGTTCACAACCTTTACATTTAGCCACACCCACAAAACTGCATAAAAGAGCCGAAAATGACAAAACAATGACTAAACGATAAAAAAGCTCCTAACTTTAACAAGAAGACTGTTCAAATGAGCAACCTGTATTCCAAATGTACTTATATTATATAATTTTATATATATACAGTATAATTTATATTATCCGTTTCATGTTTTATTTATGTATTCATTTACATCATTCTTTAGTGTGTGTGTGTGTGTGTGTGTATGTAACCTCACCCTGGTGTTGATTTGTGTATACTGTTTACATTATTGTCTATATGGTGCATCTGAAAAAATTAGAATATCATGGAAAAGTATCTTTTCCGTTATTTAATTCAAAAACTGGAACTTTGATATGTTCTAGATTCATTACATATAAAGTGAAATATTTCAAGTCTTGTTTTGTTTTAATCTCGATGATTACGGCTTACAGCTCAGGGAAATCAAAAATCCAGAATCTCAAAATATCAGAATAAAGAATTTATAATACAGAAATGTGGACCTTGTGAAAAGTATGTTAATTTATGCGCTGATACTTGGGCGGGGCTTTAGTCCGTCTGCAGGAATTACTCCATCAGTATGGCGTGTCGTGGGTAATGTGTAATGAATTACCCAGTTAATCTAGAATATATGAAAGTTACACTTTTTAAATTAATTTACAGGAAAAATGAACTTTTCCACGATATTCTCATTTTTTGAGATGCACCTGTAGATATAAAAACACCTTGTTTTGTTATGCTTTGCTTTCATAAATAAAAATAGTCAAAATCACAGCCTACGCTAAATCTTACTAAAGCCACTGCAGAGTGTCGACTACCATAGATACACACTACAGCTACTGTTGTAGGGTGCCATTACTTTTTGAAGTTGTTCCTGTTTGAACTGTTAGTATTATTTGTCTTAATGTATGGATTTGTTTTGAAATCACTTTGTTTCAGAGCATTAATACAAGATGACAAAATCAGATTTTCACAAAATGTTCATTAAATTGGTGTGTAACAAATAAATAAGTGATTTAAAAGTGACGGTGTAATACGTGTATAAATATAATTATATATATAAAATATAACATCACAGGAACTCCTCCTCTGTTATACGACATGAAGACGATCACGATGTTCACATTACTCTCTTTATGCGCAAATTTACTCAAACTCAGGACACCAACATTTTCCCAACTACCATTTCCATGTGTGAAAATAACACAAACTTTGTTTATGTTTATGTTCTGTAACTGCGTCATTATAATCATCCACAATCTGCATGTTATAATTACAGATAAATTTATTTTTCTAATAAAAACATCAATTTCTCACTTCCAGTAAAATGTCTTTTATTTAAATTCTGATTCTGCAGAATTTACAACCTTTCTAAACTGCCTGTGTGTGTGTGTGTGTGTGTGTGTGTGTGTGTGTGTGTGTTCATTCATGAGCAGCAGGAATATCAGGGGATTTCCATAGTCTCAAAGCTAAACACACACACACACACACACACACACACACACACATACACACTTACAAGTAAATGTACACACTAAATTATAGATTTACAACATCATTTAAATAAAAAAAGAAAATAAATAAGTACAGACCGAAAAACCTGACTTCGCTCTAAAAACGTCCCACACACACACACACACACACACACACATACACACCACAGAATAACACACCATTTTGCAAAAAATACAGTGGTATGTGTGTGTGTGTGCGTGTGCATGTGCATGCGTGTGCGTGTGTGTGCGTGTTTAGAGAATAAGGGGTGAAGTTAAATAAATCAGGACAGTTTCTGAATTCCCACATTTTCTAAACTTTCTTGACATTAATGAAACAGGTGATATATTTGTGAACTCTTAAAGCGTTATCTCTGTAGCTGTGAAGGAGAAATGTTCATCTGGAATCCTACAGAAGCAGCTCAGCATTCCGACTAGAACCTTGTTAAAGACACTCCGTAGTTCAGGCAGCATGTTTCCACTGACGGCTTTAAAACATTATTCATTATAGAATACTTATTTATAGCATCAATAAATCACATTTCAGTAACAGGACTGTAAAACGTCATCTCCAGGTTCATCGTCTCCAGACTGGAGCACTGTATGGACACAGAAGACTCAGTAAAACTGACTACACATGAAGATCAAGTCGTCCTGAGGAACATGCTATCATTCATCTCTTACAGCAGTAACAACAATAACAGGGTTTATAAAATAACACATTCAAACTCTTCTAAACTTCAGTACAAAGAGAAGTGTAAATGAGTCAAATGTGTTCAAAATGTAGGGAACGTTTATCATTTATTTCCTGAAGTAACTCAGGATTTTAAAAATAAACGTTGACATCAGTCTGAAATTTAATATGAATATTATGATTTTGTTCTCCACCCCAATACTATGTAAAGGGCTTTGAGAGTCTAGAAAAACTATATATATATATATATATATATATATATATATATATATATATATATATAACTGTAAGTAGAGACAGAGCAACATGCAGCACCTACACACCTTTGAGCAAATACCATCTTTAATCAAATGCTCATTTACAGGTGGATACACACAATTCCTAAAACTACACACAATTCCCAAAACACACAATACACACATCTACCCAACATACACACACCCCAAAAAAATTCCCCAGAATTGTGTGTAGTTTTGAATTGTGTGTAGTTTTGGGATTTGTGTGTAGTTTTGAATTGTGTGTAGTTTTGAATTGTGTGTAGTTTTGGGATTTGTGTGTAGTTGTGAATTGTGTGTAGTTTTGAATTGTGTGTAGTTTTGGGATTTGTGTGTAGTTTTGAATTGTGTGTAGTTTTGAATTGTGTGTAGTTTTGGGATTTGTGTGTAGTTGTGAATTGTGTGTAGTTTTGGGATTTGTGTGTAGTTTTGAATTGTGTGTATATCCACCTGGGAAAACTGTAAGTGAACATTTGATTAAAGATCTGTTCAGAGTTGTGTAGGTGCTGCATGTTGCTCTGTCTTTGGTAATCTTACTAAAGAAAATAACCCACGCCCTCTGATTGAACTGCGCATGCGCCCTGCGTTTATTTCCCTTATTACACCTCATGACTGATGACTCACTGGTGATTAGCGCACTGCAAAATGATGATGAGTGCCGTTTATTACTTATAATTACACCTCAGATTGCTGTTATAATCACTGACCTACATTATTACTTTACTGTTTTATTCCTGCACCGGAATGATAATGAAACAGCGCGCAGCACTGAAACCGCTGAGTAAGTCAGTGTTCTGCGCATGCGCACTGCGCTACAGCTGGAGTGACGTAATGACACAAACACAAGACAAGTCCGAACATATATCCCGGGCACCCGCTGCTCGGGAGAGAGAGAGCGAGAGAGAGCGCGTATAAAGGCATCTATTCTGAATGCGACGACACACACACACACACACACACACACACACACACAGAGTATTTAATATAATATAGCACAGTGTCGCGCGATGCGCCTGGTGTAAAGTCCTCGCGCACACCTGTCCTGTCTGTGACTTACCTGTCACACAGTACGCAGTCCGGGCTCGCGCACAGGTGAGAGCAGGTGAGGGAGACGGCAGGATGCGCGCGGCCGAAGCGGACAGACTGGCGAATGAACTCACGAGCGCGGCGGCGGCGGGAGACACTGCGCGCGCTGAACTCCTGCTGCAGAACGGAGCTGAGATCAACCGCGCGAACCGCTTCGGGAGAACACCTGTACAGGTAAAAGCGCTGTATATTATATTATCATACTCCAGCTGTCTGTCTGTCTCCCTACCTGTCTGTCTGCCTTTATATGCAGTGAGAGCACATTAACTATTATTATTAATAATTATATATATATATATATATATATATATATATATATATATATATATATATATATAATTTTATTGTTTAATATAAAGGTTTTTTTTTGTTTTCGTATTTAATTTGTTATTTATTTCAGTCCCAAACTTTTAAAGGTTGTAAAAGTAGAATTTAGTTCGAAAATCAAAATGTAAACTTTAATAAAACAGCTGATATTAAACTGATCCTCCTGCTCTGATCTCGAACCCAAACTGACATCATTTACCATCTAAAGCAGCAGGAAACATTCAGTAAATTCAGTACATTCAGTACATTCTACTGAAATAAACAAATTCATCAAATCAGTCTTGTAATGAAGCTGTAATGAAGCTGTAAGTGCTGATCAACTGCGATAAAGCTGCAGTTTTATATCACGATGGACTTTAAAATGTGTTTATAAACTAATAAAAAAAATTATAATAATCTATAATCTGTCAGTAGTTTCATATAAACGAAAATGAAAGTGAACATTTCCTCAGAATAAACTCACACATTAAACACACACGAAAAAGATTTAAATAAAATAAAAACAACAACAAAACCAATTGAAAACACACTGGAGGATGAAAGTGTGAGAGTTTAATCTAAACACTGAATTTATCGGCTGCGTTAAAAAGAGCCGGCAGCTAACCCAGCGGCTGGGTTACACAACACTACACAACACTACACAACACTACACTACCACAAAACTACAACAAAACTACACAAGACTGAGAAAATAACCTAATTAAGTGACCCAAAGGCTCAACCCAGTGATTTTTGGAGTGTAGCAGGAAGTGTAATAATATCCGTTTTATTATTATTATTATTATTATTATTATTATTATTATTATATTCTACCGAATTTAGACAATCGTTTGTTCAGTCATGTTTCTGTTACACGGATTCAGAGCTGAGAGAAATAAACCGCAAATTAAAATGTTCTTTTATAAAATAAAATAAAAAGTAGCTGGTGTTTTTCAACACACACACACACACACACACACACACACACATACACACACACACACACACACAAGTAAATTTACACGCACAATTTTAGATTTAAGAGATCATTTAAAGATGTAAAGTTTCATTTTAAAATTAAATCAATCAGTAAGGACCGAAAAACCTGACATCTCTCTGAACACACACACACACACACACACACACACACACACAATAAACAAGTTAAATAAATAAATGAATGATGACCGCGCGCTAATTACACGTCAGAGTTTATTATAAATCAGTAAATAACACTTACAGTTTATTTATATTTCTATTCAGTAATAATGTTGACTGAAACTCACAGATTAAAATCTGTTCATTAAAACCCGGATTTATTAATAAACTAATCCTTGTTTTAGATTGAACAGATAATAAAGTTTATAATCACTTTATTGAAGTTTTATTTTAATTCATCAGGGCTTTGTTTCGGTTTAATGGGTTTTAACTGAAAGAAGGAGCAGAAGTGTGTGTGTGTGTGTGTGTGTGTGTGTGTGTGTGTGTGTGTGTGCGCGCGCGCGCGCGCGTGTGTGTGTCTGAATTCTACACCGAATTATTTTTATATTGCAGAGAAAATAAAATAACAGAGTTTACAAACCAGCGCGCGCTTCGTGCGGATTAAAAAAAAGTGGGCGTGGCCTCGCGCGCTGATTTAAATAGAACAGAAATCAGCTTTAAATGAAATGAATATTTTACACTTTCCTCTAGAAATGAAAATAAACAGAAGCAGAGAACATGTTTAATGCGTTTCAGAAAGATTAAAGCATTATTTAATGAATTCGCTTTGAGCCTTCTGTAAAATTCACACACAAAATAAATACATTTAATGATCTAATAAAATAATTTATATGTGTTTTGTACATTTTGAGGTATATTACATAATTATATAGGTCTACATTATTATATCAATATATTCTTAATTATTACAAATAATTAAAATAAGTAAACATATTTATAATTTTACAGCTACATTATATTACACAGACCTGTATGAGATGTATGTAAATATATTTATATTAATTAAAATGATTCATTTGGTGTTCGTGATATCGCTCTGGTCTGTTCAATAGGATTTCAGTAAAGCTGTGCACACACACACACACACACACACACACACACTCGTCAGTAATATAATTTATAAAAAGTGCTCTGTAGTTTTTAAATGAGTATTTGCAGTTGTTTGCATAAATTATTACAATTATTATGCAACTATTTACAACAGTGATAAAAATAATAATAAAGTATTATAAACTTATTTTTTGTTGTTGTTGCTCTACTGAAGATATTTTCACAATACACACTATACACTCACCGACCACTTTATTAGGAACACCTCTACGTTCAGGCGATGATCATGTGCCAGGTGCATGGTGTGTACAGTCCTGTAGATATGGGTGATCATGTGATCTCAGGACTGTTAACGTGGCCCGGTGTGTGTACAGTATCTCATCATATTTCCTTTGTTTTAATGCTGACGAGTGAAACAAAACATATAAAAGCTTTTATAAAAAAATATAGTATTACAGATATAAAAATATAACATTCCTCAAGGTAAAAGTACAATACTCAAGCTAATGTAAAAATATTACCAAAACAAGCAGCTGCTGAGTTTCAGTGGTGTGAGTCAGAGACATATACTGATCATAATCACATTAAAATATATCAGAACTTTTATCACACATCACATCACAGCCGCGGGTCGCGTCTCACATTCAGCCGTGTGAATAAAACACTAACGTCTGTATATTTCAGAGTGAACTAAAATACCCCCCACACACACACACACCATGAGCTCTTTCTGCTCTTAAAACATTTTCATTCATAACGAGAAACTCTTAACATAAAGTAATATTTAGAATAATATTTACATATTTAAATGAGTTGAAGATGGTGGGTTTTTGTGTGGATGCTCTGAAATTAATCTCGATATAAGATACAAGAAAACATTAAACAATAAAAATCAATCAGAAACATTAAAGCTGATGATATATTTCTGATTCATTAACATTTATATTTATCTTTTATATTATATGAACACACACAAAATGCAGATTGCCACAGTGTCTATGTCTGGGTATATAATATACACTTATTAATATTCATTGCACACTTTAATATTCATAAAGCTCTTTAAGTACTTAACATTATTTAAGAAGTAATTAAAATTCCAAATACCAAGTTTAAAGGAATTTGGCCGCTCGAGATAATTCTTTCACCAAAAATCTTTCATGTTAAATGTTTAAATAAGATCGTGATGATTAATCAGGTGTTAAATATGCGAATGATTTTAAAAGAGATTTCTCTTTTGAACACACAAAAAATAATTGGAGAGTAAATAGTTGATTTTCTGACACGAATAACACGTGGTGTTCAGTTTCTGACATTTTAACCCAGAATTCAGCGCTGTGCATAGGGTTTAATAACGTACCATTTCTTAAGATTAGACCTCAGTGTGTCAAGAAATGATCTTAAACTGTTGATTTTATAATAACTGCAGTAAATTTGGGGTTGTTGGATATTCATGTCATGTTCTCAGCTCTGATACGAATAACACGTGCTGTATAAACACGTTTATTTCATCTGGATCACTTTTTCAAGTCGTTTTTAAAGTTTCTCAGTGAGAAGCTTTTTCCTCCGGAACAGCAGAGGGCGCTGTGGGGAGAGTCCGTACAACAGTGACGTGTTTCTGGTTTAAGTTAAATTAATCAACAATGATTTAGATTACAGAGCGGCACGGGGATGACGTCATTGTGTACTAGTTAGTGTTTTAGCTCTTCCGGGTCCATCGTCCCGAATCAGTGGGTTTTTTAAAATGGGATTTTGGTTAAAAGCCTGAAATAAAGTCTGTGGTGAACACAAGCTCGAAATATTTTCACATTTTATTCTACGACACAAAATACACCAGTAAAACCCCACTCGTGATTCTCTGAAGGAGGCTCCACCAAAGACAAATAAGCATTGCAGACCATAACACAGAGTTTTCTTAGCCACGTAACACACTCGTGCTGAGGCCACGGTTTACACCCTCTCACACCCGGTCACACCCTCTCACATCCTCTTCACCCTCTCACACCCTCTCACACTCTCTTCACCCTCTCACACCCTCTTCACCCTCTCACACCCTGTCACACCCTTATTAATCATCACTTTCTACAGATTTCTGCAGGTTATTTGTACATATAAGAAAAGAAACAATCAACTATTGCAGTGTAAACTAACATAAATAACATTAAAACTACTGCACTGTGCTGACGGCTACGTTTACTGAATGTTTATTTTTAATTATATACAGTACATAATAATAATAATAATAATAATAATAATAATAGTGTTACAGTAAAATGAATGGAAGTAGGTGTGTACTGATGGTTATGAAATATATTTAGTTTTAGTTCTCAACATTTTTGAATGGATTTCCTTTTTGATTTTTTAAATGATTTACTTTGTGATATTTATTTACTAATTACACGTCTATTTTCATCACTCCATCATCTCATCCTTCACAGTTAAAGAGTTTTAGAGTAAAACGCTGCTACACACTCGTAGGCCGGTCATGATAACTTTTATTGTCCCATAAACAATATTAATGTCATTTTAACACCATTTTATGCCACTGATATAATAATAATAACACACGCACACCTTTCACAGAGCAACAAGCTCTTCATTCTTATGAATATCCAGACGTTGGAATACAATATTGTGGAATTCTTTATGTTTTAATTATTTATTCACCATAAAACATGATCATGAAGTTATGTGAACTTATTTCTTCTGCTTAACTCTGTTATGAGAAGTTTTGAAAATTGAAGTTAAGTTTATAAATTCTCACAAATTACATGTAAAATTTAATGTTGAAAAAAAAGGTTATTTTAAGTTGAGTTTATTCACGTTTTTACAGAAGCAGGTGAACTTTCGTGTCCAAGTTTAACCGCCTGAAATGTTTTAGTGCGTTGTTACGGAAACCGCGTTTTCACAACCTGACACGTTCCCCTGTGCACTCGCGTCATCGTGTGCAGAAGCGGGTTGTAATATTAGATTAATGTTGTGTATAAGTCTGATTAATCTCATGTGTGTATAGGACGTGTTTGGGTGAGTTTATTAACCCGCGAGTAAAGTGCTTCAGTTTACCGCCGTTCACTCTTACATTTTTGTGCATTTTATCTTAAATTCGATGAATATTTGAAGTTTGGATTTTAATATAACAGCACTCGAGCAGACGAGAGGACCGACGCAGCCGAACGGCTAAAATGTTGTTGACGTTCATTCTTATGTAAACAAACACGCATGTAAACACAACGGGTGATATCATCGAGGTCAGAAAAAATGATCGAACTCACGTCCATAAATATCGCACGATAAATCAATAACGTAATAATGTTGACGAGCCTAAACACTCATTAATAAGGGTTTGGTTAATCCCTGTGTGTGTGTGTGTGTGTTTGTGTGTGTGTGTAGGTGATGATGATGGGCAGCGAGCGCATGGCCAGCCTCCTGCTATTGCACGGTGCGAACCCAAACATGGTGGACGCGAGTACGGGCGCGACGCCGCTACACGACGCAGCGCGTGAGGGTTTCCTCCTCACCGTACAGCTGTTAGTCAGAGCCGGAGCTGACGTCACCGCACTGGACTACAGTGGGCGGAGCCCGGCCAAGTACGCACTGCAGGCTGGCCACGCTCACATCGCCAAGTACTTACACACCCTCTAACCAACTTTATGAACTGCTGTTCCAGTGTTTTATTAGTCTCTAATAATGTTTATAAACATGATGACGACACAGACACTGAATGCACTTTACACCTTTCTCTATTTTATTAAAATTATATGTGTGTGTGTGTGTGTGTGTAATACTACGATGTATTGTAGATCTGATGATTAATGTTTCTGTGCTGGAACACTGAAATATCAACCAGATTATTAAATAAAGATGAAATATCAGGATATTTAAATAAATAAATAATGAAATAATTATTCAGCATGCTTGTATTCGTTCAGATTTGTGTCATTTCTGCTGTGTTTTAAATATATTAATATAATATAATAGTATAATGTTAATAAATTATAGATATATATTATTATTTATTTATGTCCGTGTCTAAATTTGTTGTTGAATTATTTCCCATCACAAGTGAATTTATTTTAGAAACATTAATAATTTAGAAAATAAAAAATAAAATAAGAATAATTTAAATGAATAATATGATTATGAATATTAATAATGTTATATCAGTATTTCCTCTGTAATTCAGTGTACAAAAAAAACTATATTTTATATAATCTGAGTAAACACACAATGAGAGAAAAGTTTTATTTGTTTATTATTCTGATGACTGACACGACTGTAAATTATTAAACACAAATCATCCACATGATTTACATTTTACTGCTATAAAAATGAATACAGTAAAATTATGTAAAAACAAAACAAAAAAACCAACAACACATGAACACACACTCTTGTGCCATTAGCTAGTGTGAATGTACCTTAAATGTTTGTGTGTGTGTATGTGTGTGTGTGTGTGTGTGTGTGAAATGCTAAATGACCTTTTGTCCTTGCTGAAATGTGATCAGGCACTTTGCTCATTACAGAAGAGTGCAGTGTGTGTGTCTATCATCAGGAGATTCAGTGTTTGGGCAGCATCACGGAGCAGAGAGCCATCGCCTACACACACACACACACACACACACACACACACACACACACACACACAGAACAGGGAGATGAAACACACTCGAGGAATTCATTACTGAAGTGAAAGTGAAGGTCTGTTCACACCAGGACGTTTTTTAACGCCCCGTGTTTAAATTAATGGCCGTCACTGTGGGTGTGTGTGTGGGTGTGTGAGTTCACACAGGCGTAAAACACGTGGCGTTAAAGTGGCAATTTTTTTAATGTCAAGGTTTTCACTTTTTTTGACACCACGTTTAAAACTGTTCAACCAATGAGATTGACGCTTTTGTTCACATGCTTGGAGCCGCTGAAGTTACAGAAAAATACGACTTGATGGCGCTCAAGTACAAAACTGTCTTACTGACGAAGATGAAGAAGAAGCAAGCGTCCACCATCTTAGTGAGTGTATAAGTGACATACCCATATATTATATTACACACACTAAAGTGTATTTATAATGTTGTGGCTATTTTTTTGACGACACTGAAATGCAAGCATATATTCTAAGTGCTCCTACACTACACTACACTTTCTACACTAAATAGCAATATCATTTACCCCCCCACCCCACCTCCCCACCTTCAAATCATTACTTATTTAAAGAGAGTATACTGTTTAAAATTTACTGTAAGGAACTTTAAGGATTTAGCTTTAAAGAAGTATTTGTTACAATTCACAAAAGTGCATATGTGCTTTAGTGAGTTCACAAAAAGACGTAAATACTGACTCTCTTCTTCTTCTCAGTGATAAGTAGGTGTCAGACACGGAAAGTCGTGCAACGCCGCATTGTGTACTGGAGTATTTCTGCTTTTCAATAAGTGCCACCTACTGTCAGGGAGTGAAATTACACTTTCATTCAGTGCGTCACTCGAAAAAAACATCCCCGCGTGAACGGGCCTTAAATGTGTGAGTGAGTTTCATGTCGATTTACATACACAGCCTTGTGTGTGTGTGTGTGTGTGTTACCCGGTGCTGGCTGATGGTCTCCTCCCAGTACAGTTGGCTGATCAGTGGGATGGTCGTCAGTAAGATGCTGCTCGCTTTGTTTGCATTTTCTTTCATGGTTTTCAGCACGTTGTCCACACACACCTGCAAACATCACACACAGAGTTATCATATATGTCCAAGTAAGTAATCAACAGTGTGTGTGTGTGTGTGTGTGTGTGTATGTGTGTGTGAGAGAGAATGTTAAGTTTAATAATGGTGTATGTGTAATAACGACTGTGTAACTACACATACTATAACTATAACTATTAAAACTATTATTAAATATTTACTACACATGAATAATACGAATATATCAGTATAGATTAATTAAACTAAATTAAAAAATCGAATTAATAAAGAAATACATAATTTAATAAATAAAGCATATAAACAAGGTGCTGTTACACTGAAGGAGATAAACGTCAACCAAAGAACTGAGATCAACACTGGAACGACGCTCTCACCGCCTCCTCGTGCTGCTTCCAGCAATCGTAGTCGGTTGCCATGGCTACGGCGGCATAGCAGAGCCCCGCCTCCTTGGCAAGCACCACCTCGGGGACGGTGGTCATGTTGATGACGTCAGCGCCCCACTGACGAAACATCAAAGACTCGGCACGCGAGGAGAACCGCGGACCCTCGATACACATCATCGTGCCACTAGCATGGAAAGACACGCCCAGAGACCTCGCTGCCTCACTCAGAACCTGAAGACAGACAGACAGAGAGAGAGAGACAGACAGAGAGAGAGAGAGAAAGACAGAGAGAGAGAGAGACAGAGAGAGAGTGATAAACATGGCTAGCAAACTCGCTAATCTACTCATATGAACCTGAACAGTATACAGGTGTTTATCAAACCTCCCTTCCGACCTGTAAATAAAATGATAATGTTCTAACCTCTCTGGTTCTGGAGCAGAAGGGTTCCGCCATGGGAATGTGACTCACACCAGGAGGACGGCTGAGTTCACCATCATAAAACGTCTGCGCCCTCTTAGTTGTCCTTCAGTTCAAAGAAAAGAAGAAAAAGAAAGGAGAGAAGATGGATTCATCCAGCTCTCTCAATGCACAGAGTTCTCTTTGGGATTAAATATCAAGTTTGTCTGAAGTTGTTGAACTTGCTCTTAGTGTCCTCCTCCAACTGGTTTTACCAGGATGCACTTTTAACATTCCGATAACAATATCATCCGTCTTCATTTAAACTCCAGCAGTGTTATGTTCTGGACTGTGACTGGTCAGAAGGTGGTGATTAGTTCTCTATAACAGCGGCTCTGACAGTAGCGCAGGTTTATATTAATGCATCGCTCTAATACGTTATGGTTTCTATAGTAACGGCTCATTCACAGGGACTCGTACAGCAGACGCTCCACTGATAATAAAACGATTAAAAAACGTGTGATCATTAATATGGTGACGTTTCCTGTAAGATGTTTATGTAACGTGTATGGGAGGAGTCTCCAGCGTCAGTGCTGTGTAACAGTCGGAGGTAAAGCTGTAAGTTTAAGGTTTCCCACATCTTCAGCACAGAGGAGTTCTTTTGTGTGGTTTCTGCTGTCATTTTTGTGTTTTATTAACTTCAAGACAGCGAATAAAGAGATGCTGGTGAAGGAGTGACTGTTTTTAGCTGCTATAACACACGTGAGAATGAAATATAACAATAAACATATAAAACATACAGCATGTCATTCTTTAATAAATAAAAAATACCTGTATGGTATAAGAGGATTAAACACCTGAGGACCTGGTACTACAGACAAATCAGCAACCTTGTGATGGTAACAGTAACTCGGCTTCACGCCGCCCTGCTGATTATTTTCCCGTAACAGCATGACCCCACTTGCTTTATTCCTTACAGAGCAGCCTGTTCTAAACTGCGGCCTCTTTCATGTGCTGATGTAAACGATGGGCCATCTTACTGCCTGGAGGTGCTCACTTCTGGCTAATGTTACTGTAAATAGTTTCAGCCATCACCTTTGGCACCTGGTTATGACACCAACAGGGGGGCATTCACTTCATGCTTTCTGGCACCTACTAAAGATTTGTTCTGAGATATCAGCATGCTCATTGAGATTCTTGAGAGGGTGTTGGGTGGGTAGGTAGGTGGATAGATGGATGTACTTTATTGATCCCCAAGGGGAAATCTGGGGTTCTTGTACTGATCACTGAAGAACTTGCACTGGGTGTCGATCTACTAAAACTCCAAACATGTAATCTTCATGTTTATCTTGTCCTTGCCATTCCATTAATACATTGTGCCTCCAGTATGTATGCACTGGCTTATGGCGGTCCTTATATAAGGCTTGTTGGGCCCAAACCTGCCCAAACCTGTCCTACTACAAGCAACTCCAACAATCATCCTTAAACCTGTTTAACTACCACACCTAAACTCTAACTTCTACCATCCTCACACAGTTTATTCTTCTTCCCCTACAAAACAATGCTTCTGGAACATTCTAGAAGACCAAGCCACCATTAGAGGTAGCTAGCTGATCTTTATTAAAGCTCTCCACAATGCTAACTGGAATATCATAAATAAAAAAGGAGCAAAGGCTATTTCCAGGATGATGTCATCGGGGTAAATTCATACCATGACTTGCCTGGCAATTCAGATTTCTCTTCATCTTCTAATTTTTCTTATTCATCTTTAACGTCAACACTGGAGACCTTTAACCTGGTTGACTATCCATGCTTAGATGAGAAATCTCTAAATCCTGGGGATGATTTTAAAACGCTCTCCTGGAGGTCTGTCAGATACCTGACCTGGTCAAGTGTCCTCCAGACTCCACTTCCACTGACTCAAACAACATGTTCATGTCCACAGCACAGAGATCGATTCAGTCCAATACAATTTTATGTATATACGTACCACTTTAAACAATGGACATATTCACAAATAAACATTACAGAATTCTGGATATATAGTCTTCTTCTTCTTCCTTTAGAGAACCTAAAACCATAACCGGTGTAATAATCAAGGATCATTACAGGTCCCTGATCTAACCTGGGAAAGTCCAAGTTATAAGGTATAGAGACAGACCCTCTATAATCAGCAGAATTATCATCCAAGTGGGTTTAATAAAGCCAGAAATGCTAGCAGCCCCTTCCTTCTACACCAATCTCACGTCCATACTTTACCACGGACAGTAATGAAGCTTCTCTTTGATGGCAAAACAAAGCTTTGCAACTTCAGGGACCACAAATTTCACCTTTTTGGTCCATGATTTCTGGTACTTGGCCATCAGCCTCCAGGATAAACAATAATCACCATCATTGTTTAGAGGTCCACACAGTCCTTCAGCTCTGCCTTGATCAGGTGAGGACATATCAGTAGTCTGGACGCTCGAGACTAGATTTTGTGTCTGGAGTATTCCTCTTTCATTCATAGTTCAACAAACAAAGAAAAAAGTAATCCCCACTTCCTTTTCACATTTTCAAAATAAAAAACCTGTCATTGGCTGTATATCTGAAGTTACAGGTTCACAGTAGTGTGATGCACCTCAACGCTGAAGCTATCAGAATCCCAACACCTGTGTTTACTAGGTGGATTAACTAACATACATGGATGACAGAAGATCTTTTCAGAATCAGGCACGTGCAGGTGTGTAAACTGATGAAACCGAGCAAAACCTTTACATTTGAACGTGTATGTTTCATCTTGGCTTGGTGGACCATCAGACCATCTTTCTACTATATTTGTTTCCAAAATAACTCGGTACTAGTCTCTCTGTCTTCCTCCCTAAGGATTTCCCATAACCCTTTCACACCTGGCGTAGCATGCTGAGTCACGCTGAATGAATTCCTGAATCTCTGACTAAACCTGCTCAACAGAATGAACGTTTGAGTCCAGACGTCATTACACAAAAGAGGCAATATACGCTCGCTGAAACAGTGCCATTTTTGTATGATTTTTTTGGTGGCATCCCTAATATACATTCAGGTCCATAAATATTTGGACATCTAAATCATGTGTAGGATGTATTACCTACAGTACTTCTTATATGTGGTCCACCCTTTTTAACAGACTAAGTCATTGAACAAGTAGCTGCTCTGCTGTTCCATGGTCAAGTGTGTGATATTCCCCTTATTTCACCCACAAGATAAAAGGTTTAAAAGTGTGCATCTGCATTCTGTTGCTGTTAACTCTGAATATCAAGTCCAAAGAGCCGTCACTGCCGGTGAAATAAACCATCATTAGGCTAAAACAGTCTAAACAAACCCATCAGAGCGATAGCAAAAACATTAGGTGTGGCCAAATCAATTATTTGGTACATTCTTAAAAAATGAAGAACACACTGATGAGCTCAGGAACACCAAAAGGTTCCATGAAAAACAACTGGGATGGAAGACAGAAGAATTCCTTCCCCTTGGTGAGGAAAAACCCCTTCAGAACAGCTGGCCAGATGAACATCCTCCAGGAGGTAGGTGTACCTTTGTCAAAGTCAACAATCAGGAGACTAAATAAGGAGGGTTTACCACTGGGTGTGTGTACGGCTGGCAGTGGAACTGCTTCTCTTGTATTTCATGCTTCAAAACTCAATGGATGTCTCTGGGTTCCAGACTTCAGGAAGTCACTGACTGCAAAGCGTTACAACCAAATATCAAAAATGATTTCAATTATGATTCATTTTTTTTGTCCAATTATTTTTGGTCCCTTAAAAAAAAAGGGGGGGGCATAGAAGAAGTGCTGCTGTTTCTACTCAAATGAAAGCTTTTTAAATTGAAGATTGGCAGACAGATCATCTGAAAAAACCTGAATGTTCCAGGAAATGGAAAAAGCAGCTGTGTAACGTGACTCTGAATACAAAGAACTTTTAAATATTGAAGTAACTTTTGAACTTATATTCTGAAGACGAGCTAAAATACAAAGAGCTAATGCAGGATAAGCTGAGAAATTAATTCATAAAGATGATAAAATCAAAGCCACAAACACTTGACTGCTCAGTCACGATCGAATATCACACACACCAACAGCAGAAACAGACATCATTCCATCTACATGATATACACTCGTCTAACCACATTATTCAGTTTGATAACAACAAGAACAAGATCCTGTTACTCTGCTATGAGGAAATGCAGACTCACATTTCAAAACGAAACTGAAACGCTGAGAAGTGACGATGGTTTGGTGGTCGGAGCCCCACAGTGCCCCCTGCTGCCCCTCAGAGCCTCGCAGCGCCCCCTGCCACCCCGTAAAACACCCCTGCTGCCCCTCAGTGCCCCTTGGAGCCGATTAGAGCCCCCTGCTGCCCCTTTGAGCCCTGCAGCACCCCCTGCCACCCCTCTGAGCCCCGCAGTGCCCCTGCTGCCCTCCAGAGTCTCGCAGTGCCCCCTGCTGCCCCTCAGAGCCCCGCAGCGCCCCCTGATGCCCCACAGAGCTGCGCAGCTCAGGTTTCCACCGTGGGTGCATAGAAAATAAACACAACAACACCCTACACATAAACCATCATAAACAATCACAGGCATAGAGGGGAGAAGGGAACAAAAAGAAAAACATCAGGATCATACAACAAATGCATCTGACATCACAATGGCTGAGTACCAATGTGTTTAACGCTCATATAGCCATAGGAACAAAACTCCTACCATAGCTGGCCTTTCTGCACATGGGTAGTCTTAAATGACATAAATGTCATTGACGCTGATCTTCATTTCTAATTTAACATAACATTTTTTACATTAATTTTTGAGCTACAAAAAATGTAAACTGAAATGAAATTTAGAGAATATAAGTGAATTTGAACTTTATTTAATGTACATGCATACTTCAAGGCCTGTGTGCTTTATGACAGTCAACAAACAGGTAATAATGGAGAGATCCAGGCACTGGCACACAGACAAGAGGAAATTTAAAAAGGTTTGGCAAGATGACTTTTTATTTACTGAAATCTATTCAAAGGCAGTGTGTCTAGTTTGCAAGCAGTCAGTTGCTGTTTTGAAAGAGTACAATATCCGTCGTCATTATGAAACAAAACATTCTTCAGCTTTCTCAAAGGACAGCGGCGAGGCGCGAAAACAGAAGGCTAACGAGCTGCTTGCTAAACTTCGATCTGAGCAGAGCGCGCTGCTACGTCCTTCATCAGCTCAAGAAAGTGCCACATGGGCCAGCTATCAGATTTCACACTAACTGCTAAAAGTGGAAGAGCCTTCACTGGAGAGTTCGTCAAAGAAAGCCTTGCAGTGGCTGCAGAAGCAGTGTGCCCTTCTCAGACATGCATGTTCTCACAAATCAGCTTGTCAAGGAACACTGTTACCCGACCATAGAGGACATGGCCCAAGACATCGGTGAGCAAATGAAGGCAAAAGCAGCTGCCTTTTCAATAGCTTGTGACAAGAGCACCGATATATCTGATTCCACACAGCTGTTGGTATTTCTGCGTGGAGTAAATGAAAATTTTGAAGAGAAAGAGCTGGCTGGCACTGAGACTCTTTCTGGTACTACTAAAGGAGAGGATCTTTTTTTCACTGTTGAGAGAGTGTTAAAAAAGAATGAATTAAAGTGGGAGAATATGGCTGGCATTACAACTGATGGAGCCCCGGCGATGGTAGGGAGGAAATCTGGCCTTGCTACGTTGGTGTCTCAGAAAGTCAGTGAATGTGGAGGGAAATTAGTAAAGTACCACTGTATTTTACATCAAGAACAGCTATGTGCCAAATCCATCGGGCTTGTGGATGTGATGCGTGATGTCGTCAGAATTGTGAATGATATACGCTCCAAGGCGCTCTCTCACCTGCAGTTCAAGGTACTGTTGGATGAGATGGATGTGCAATATGGTGATGTGTTGTACCACCAGGAGGTTAGATGGCTGAGCCGAGGAAAAGTTCTCAGGAGATTTTTTGATCTGCGTGATGAGATCAGAGCTTTTCAGGAAAGCAAGATTGGTAGTATTCAAGAACCCATGGATAAGAAATGGCTTTCTGACCTGGCTTTCCTGGTGGACGTCACAGAGCTGCTCAATGTTTTAAATGTTCTGCTCCAGGGAAAAGACCAGATTATCACCCAGCTTTTTTATCACGTCAGAGCCTTCAAACAAAAACTACTGCTGCTCAGAAGACATCTCTCAGCAGCTAACATTCACAATTATAATATTCACCATAGTTTTATGTGCAGTTATTGTTATTATTAATACTTATATTTAGTTAGCATTTATATCCAGTGGTGTCAGCTTTGGGTTTTTTTGTTAATCAAGCTGATAAATTTTGTGTCAAAGTTCTCTTAAATTATCATGGATTAATTTCCTTGTTTTGTCAGTTATTTATTATATTTGCCTCCCTCTCTCTTCTTTCACTCCCCATCTCACACTGTTCCTCTCTCTCTCTCATCTCCACATCCAGGAAATTTAGCCCATTTTCCCTGTTTTAGAGAGGCAGGCATGATGAAAGAGAAGGTACCT
Source organism: Ictalurus furcatus (assembly GCF_023375685.1). Taxonomy (NCBI): domain Eukaryota; kingdom Metazoa; phylum Chordata; class Actinopteri; order Siluriformes; family Ictaluridae; genus Ictalurus; species Ictalurus furcatus. Next base: position 37,083,471 of record NC_071257.1, read on the forward strand.
GAGTATGATGCTGTTCTCAGCAATCTTATCCAGGAGTTTGACAGTCGCTTTGAGGACTTCAGACACAATGCTTCTGACTTTGAGTGGTTTGCTCAACCCTTCACCATCAGTGTGGACATAGTCAGTGATGATCTACAGATGGAACCAATTGAGCTTCAGTGTGATTCAGAACTCAAACACAAGTTCAGGTCCCTTCCCCTGACAGACTTCTACAAATGTGTCCCAGCAAACAGGTACAGATGTGCAAACAGGCACAAGTGATGCTGTCTCTGTTTGGCAGTACCTACCCTCTGTGAAGACTTTCAGTCTGATGAATTTAAACAAGTGTAAAGTGAGATGCAAAGTAACAGACTCTCACCTACATAATATCCTGACTTTGACAGTAAGTCCGCTGCATCCAAATTTGGAAAAACTTTTGAAGAATAAGGACCAGCTTCACGTGTCTCATTAGAGGTCACTGATATTGCAGGCATGTGGCTGTATTGCTTATAGCTTGAATAGTTGTATTAGGTATTGAACATGTATTATAAATGGGATTGTTTCTATGTTTTCATTATACTTTAAGTTTCATTGAACTATAAAACTCTGAAAATAAAACTGCATTAGTTAAGCAGATTACAGACTAATGTTTCCTATTTATTTAATTATTTGTAAATATTATGAAATCATAAATGAGGAGAACCATGGCAACTTTAATTTTAATATAATACAGTTTGGTATAATGCAACGTTATCTTTCAGCCCACGGCCCTCAATCAAGTTTGATTTTTGGCCCTTCATAGGAAAAAGTTTGGGCACCTCTGGTTTAACAGCTTGTCCAGTAAGAGACCTGACTCACTGAAAAGACTGTTTGGTGTTCATATTTGCAAAGTCCTTCTCCAATTTGTTTTTATACTTCTTTTTAGCCTTAAATATTTCAGTTTTGATGACTTGGTGTATGATTTTAAGACCAGCAATGTCCTTCTGCTTAAATGCAAGTTTTCTATTGTGGAAAAGAGATTTTAGAGATGAGTTGATCCAAGGTTTTGAATTTGGGCATGTTCTGGTAGTCTTTACTGGTATCAAGGAATCCATACAGAGTTTAATGTAATCAGTAATAACTGAAGTCTGCTCATCAAGCTCTCCCTCAAAGACTTACCAGTCTGTACACGCAAAGCAGCCTTGAAGGCATGCATTAGCATCCTCCGACCATTCAGGGGCGCTATGTATTACTGGCCTGCGTTGTTTCAGCCGTTGTTTGTAAACAGGAAGTAAACGGATAACATTATGATCCGCTAATCCTAGTGGTGGGAGAGCTCTAGCTTTATAGGCTACTGGGATATTACTGTAACATAAATGGGTGGTTGTGGCTCAGGTGGTAGAGCGGGTTGTCCACTAATCGTAGGGTTGGCAGTTCGATTCCCGGCCCACATGCCGAAATGTCCTTGGGCAAGACACTGAACCCCAAGTTGCTTCCGATGGCAAGTTAGTGCTTTGCATGGCAGCTCTGCTACCGTGTGTGTGTGTGTGTGAATGGGTGAATGAGACACAGTGTAAAGCGCTATATAAGTGCGCCATTTACCATAAATCTATAGTTTTATTAAATCTTGTTGGTACATCTACATATTGATTGAAGGCTGGCAGTGCGTAATCAAGCCGACAGCTGTTGAAGTCACCAAGAAGTAGTACTGGAGCATCCGGGTATTTGTTGAGCATAGTCTGTGTATTATGCGCTATCTGCTCAGCTGCTGCCTTGACATTAGTGCTTTATGGTGGAACATAAACACAGCTAAGCACAATAGTTGAGAACTGGGGAGGTAAAAGGCATGGGCGGACAGGGTGAGCAGCTCCAGGTCCGGATTACAAGATTTCCCATGTAGTCCCGCCAGTTGATGTACATACACACCCCACCTCTCCGTTCTTTCCCCGTATTACTGGTTCTGTCTTCCCGAAAGATCTCAAACCCATCCAGGTTAACCTCGGTATCCGGGACAGACTTATCCAGCCAGGACTCTGTCAAAGCGAGAACACATGCCTCCCTGAACGATACCTCCGTCAGACATTTCACATACAATAAGTTCATGTTGTTTTTCAATGAGCGAACATTTGAAAGGACGATTGAGGGTAGTGGAGGTTTAAAAGGACGCCTTCTAAGTCTGCAACGCACCCCTCCTCGCCTTCCTCTTTAAGACAGATGTTAATGTTCTATCCAGCGGAATGGCGATAGATGGGTTCAGCAGTGGATAGAGTTACGAAGGAGTAGATGTTCCTCCCGTGAATAGGTGAGTCTGTTCCTCAGTACACCAGCGGTTTCTTTCTTTTTCAGGACATTCCAGAGTGTTGTATTGACTTTACCCAGTGTTTGTGCATGTTTATGAAGTGTGTGTGTGTTGTTTATGAAGCGTGTGTACCTGTCGATAAACTGGTCGATGAGGACGATGTCCCCCGGTCTGATTTCGTCTCTCAGCGAGCCGCACGCTGTGGTGGCGAGGATGTGAGTACACTTCTCCTCCTTCAGAGCCCAGACATTCGCACGATAATTCACATTAGACGGCATGATGGTGTGTTTCCTGCCATGTCTTCACACACACACACACACACACACGATCAGAACTTTGTGTTCTCTTTATCTTTATTAAAGCACAAGTGTGTGTGTGTGTGTGTGCGTGTTACCTCGCGAGCAGCACACACTCCACGTCTTGGATCTTACCCAGAATCAGAGCATCTGATGGCTGTTACATGAACCGTGTGTTTTATTAAAGCATTTAAATAATATTAATGTGGTATTACTAATTATTTATTGATCAACTCTCTCACTCACACACACACACACACCTTTCCAAATGGCGTCTCCACATAGCGCTCAGTTCGGTCCTCCAGGATGTCTGGATCATCAAGACCAGAACCACCGATGATCCCAATCTACACACACACACACACACACACACACACACAATTATTTTAGCAACTGGATTTGTCTCAGTTCATGATTTTTGGTCTCAATTAATTCAACACTGGTTATTAATTTAAAACATAAATAAATAAATAAATGTGACTAAAATAATATTCTGTTTTATCAGTCAAACAAATACGGGATTATTAAACAGTATAAAAATTTGAAAGAAAGAAAGAAAGAAGAAAGAAAGAAAGATTATAAGATGGAGATACGGCCAGAAAGAGACAAAAACAGTAAAACATTAAAAAGTAAAATGCCAGGGTCGTCTAACATACAGGACCGGCCCAGAAAGGTTCTAATCATCCAGCAGCACCATCATATGGAGATAAATATGTGCCAAAAGTAAACAAATAAATTACCATTTCACAAACAAACACAATCTGCTTTGCAAAAGAAAACTCGAGTCTCAAACAAACAGCAATTTGGGATAAAACGCAAAGGCACAACCAATACATGTCCTGTGTTTACATTATATCATTTTATATCTCATATATATATATATATATATATATATATATATATATATATATATATACATACAAACACACACACACGAGCCTACATCATATTTCACAAATAAATACAATCCATTCTACAAATCTTTGAACAAATAAAAAATCCAAGGCATTCAAATGCACACCTCTCCATTATGTTTGTGAGAAACCTGCAATTTTAACATTTTAACAAGGGTGTGTAAACTTTTTATATCTGCTGTAGGGTTGCTCACAAGCTCCAAGGAAAACCCCTGCTGAAAGACTTTCAGGTGCGTTGAGTATGAAGTCTTTACAAAGCCTCCATGTTTTTGAAGCGTTTATGAAGCATTCATGAAGCGTTTATAAAACGTTTATGAAGTACATATTAAACATGTATGAAGCATAAATTCTGTATCACTTGTGTATAAAGTGTGTACAAGGCCTATATGAAGTGTGTATAAAGCGAACAGTATAAGTGTGTATGAAATGTGTATTCTTTAATAAATGTGTATGAGGTGTGTGTGAAGCATGTACATATAGTGTGTGTGTGTGTGTGTGTGTGTGAAGTGTACAGTCACCACCAAAAGTATTGGAACAGAAACGTAGTTCTTTTGTTTGTGCTGTAGACCAAAGACATTTAGGTTTGAGATGAAAAGATGAATATGAGACAATAGATCAGAATTTCAGCTTTCATTCACATTACCATTTGTTACTCAAAGGGTCGGTGGTCTTACAGTCTTTTTTTTTAATTTTTGGAACCATGTGAGATTTGATGCACAATAAATGATTACTCCAGTTTAAAATGTTCTGCTTCTGTTTAGGAACTGCACCTTCAGGAGCTTAACTGGGAGGATTGTAGGAACCCACAACATCTCACTGTTCCCACAGCTGACAACCTATTAAACCCTGAAGAACTAACAGCACTACAAGCAGCCAGTGATTCCATGAGACCTTCACCATCATCCATCCATCCACCCATCCATCCATCTCCCTCACTGCTTATCCTGCACAGGGGTGCACCTCCGAAATGATCTCAGGGCACAAGGTGGGAGACACTTTGTACAATCCACTGCAGTGCACAATCACACACACACAATAAATTATATATATATATATATATATATAAAATGATATAATGTAAACACAGGACATGTATTGGTTGCGCCTCTGCGTTTTATCCCAAATTTGTTTGAGACTCGACTTCTTTTGCAAAGCAGATTGTGTTTGTTTGTGAAATGGAAGTTTATTTGTGTACTTTTGGCACTAATTTATCTCCATATTATCACGTGACACTAAACATCTCGCGGCATTAGATGGCATCGCTCTGTATCAGACGAGATCAGGTTGTAAAAGTTCATCGCATAAAAATACAAATGTAAAAGCCGCAGATGAAGTGAAATCTCCGGATGTTAAACTACACACGCTATAAACACTAAAGAAACATAACTTTACCTTTACCGGAGCTCGCGTGGCCATTTTCACTCCTAATGAAATGATGAACGTTCAGCACCACGTTTCCTACACGTGCGCGTGATGGCGTCAAATGCGACAGGGCGTTACGTCATGACGTCAAACCCGGAAGTGAGTTATGCCGATTTATTGAAGTTCGATATATAGACACACACACAGTACTGTGCAAACGTTTTAGGCACCCTATTTTCTTTAGTATAAACTTTGCTATAGATTTTTATTTTATTTTATGACTTCTACATTATCGTGATAGTACAAAAACATTTTAGATTCCCCAAGCATTAGTTTTCCAGCACAAAATGAAATGTTACAGAAAAATGTACCTCAGTAAAGAAAGCGGGTATTGAGTAAGAGACACTTTTCAGACTGTTTTACTGCCAGAGGACCTGGACATTTTGTTAGGACACATGGCATCATGGACTCTATCAAATATCAACAGATATTAAATGAAAACCTGACTGCCTCTGCCAGAAAGCTTCAAATGGGCCGTGGTTGGATCTTCCAGCAGGACAATGATCCAAAACATACATCAAAATCAACACAAAAATGGTTTACTGACCACAAAATCAAGGTCCTGCCATGACCATCCCAGTCCCCTGACCTGAACCCCATAGAAAACCTGTGGGGTGAACTGAAGAGGAGAGTCCACCAGCGTGGACCTCGAAATGTGAAGGATCTGGAGAGGTTCTGTATGGAGGAACGGTCTCAGATCCCTCACCATGTATTCTCCAACCTCATCAGGCGTTATAGGAGAAGACTCAGAGCTGTTATCTTGGCAATGGGAGCTAGCACAAAGTATTGACTAAAAGGGTGCCAATAATTGTTGCACACCTATATTTAACCAAAATTTTCTTTGGATAAACCTGTGTTGTGTTTGTAATTGTTTGATATCCATGAGAGCTGAGTATTTTTGTGAAGTTTTTGAACAAAAGATCAAAAGGTTAAACAATAAAGACCATTTTGGCAGCCTTCTTTGCTCATACTTACCAAGGGTGCCAATATTATTGGAGGGAACTGTATGTCTCTTTATCTGATGTAGTATACATGTAGATTTATGTTTCAGTATTTGAGCATGGTTTGTTGAGCAGGCAAACTATTTATCTCCTGTGGTGTGACTTAGATTTTTTTACCTTCTCACTGCTCAGGTATAAATTCACATTCTGAATTTGCACTCGGGACATTTTTCATAAACCATAACATGACCTTCATAATGCTAAAATGAAGAAAAATGTAAAATACACGAACAGCTATAAGTCATTGTAACATGAAGTGATTTATACCAATTCCTCTTATAGGATACATGATATTTTGTGTTAATTATCCAGTGTTGATTTTAACTTTGGAATAAACTGCAGCGCTGCACAGCGCCCTCGTGTGGTCACACTGTGCAATCGCACCAACAATAAAACAAACTCTGAAATTCAAATCATCTTTAATATTTACAGGCAGTCTGAAAAATAAGTGCTTCATCCGACTTTAAAAACAGATTTCAACAGCACTGTAATGTTCGAAGTCTCAGTTTGAAAATAAGGCGATTTTAACACAGATCAGTCATTTGTTTGTTCACTTGTTTCCATAGAAACACATCAGAAAATACATGACGTCATTAGGATGATGTAATTAGCATATAAAATGATTTGAACACTTTAATCTGGATTGTCCTGCCACAATTTATAGGATTTTATGCCTTAAATCTGTTCGACACAATAATGACGGCTCTGCAGGTATTAAAGGAGGAGCTCGGCTTGGCTGCTCTGTGCAGGTGCAGAGAGGTGACGCGGGGAGTCCGTGTTTGAGGCTCGGCTGGGTCATGGGGAATTATTTGGAGGCGTGATGTTTGATGGGCCGTATGATGGTGACTCTTTCAAAGGAGTTTTATCAGATGCACAGTTTGAAGCTGTGCTGTTATGAGTTGTGGTGTTGGCGCAGGTTGGACAGGAATTCAGAGGCTCGCTGTGTGGTGTTGCAGCATCTCTCGGGGACGTGGCCTCTTCAGCAGACTCTGGATCAGTGTGGATGGTGAGGACAGTGGGGGAGCTCGCCCCGGAGCCCCGTCCCATCCTCTTACTCCTATTCCTCCTTTCTCTCTTGTGTTTTTTCTTCTTATGATGATGCTGCTTCCTACGCTCAGCACCGACCTCCATGCTGGAGCTCCGCCTTCTCTTCTTCTTCTTCTTGTGATGATGACGCTTCTCTCTGCTCCTCCTCCTCCTGCTCTCCCCATGCAGGGATTTATGCTGCTGCTTTCCACAGAGCTTGTCATGGCTCAACCTCCTGTGTGAGGAAGGGGAGGGGCTTACTGAGCATTTCCTGTTCTGGAGAGTAGCTTGCATTCTCCAACTTACACTGTAGAAGCGCGCGCGAGTTCTTGACCGTGAGCGCGCGCGAGTTCTTGACCGTGAGCGCGCGCGAGTTCTTGACCGTGAGCGCGCGCGAGTTCTTGACCGTGAGCGCGCGCGAGTGCTTGACCCCGAGCGCGCGCGAGTACTTGACCCCGAGCGCGCGCGAGTGCTTGACCCCGAGCGCGCGCGAGTTCTGGTCCATGAGCGTGTATAAGATCTTGACCGTGAGCGTGCACGAGCACTAAACCTAGAGAATGGACGGGTTCTAGACCTTGAACGTGAATGAGTTCTAGATCGTGAGCGTGCACGTGCCGGTAGCGGTGTGTCTCGGCTGTAGTGCGTATCTGTGTATCTGCTGTGTCTGTGGGGTGTGTGTGAGCACATGTGGGATGGAGAGCTGTGATTGGTTGCTCTGCTTCTTCTTCTGTGCTTATAGCTGAGTGAGCGAGAGCGCCGCCTGTGGCTGTGTGAGGAAAAGTCCCTGCCCCTGTGTTTACTCTTTGAGTTGTGTTTTGTACCAGAGTGGGAGGGGGCGTCGTCTGTATTCCGGCTTCTCTGATTGGTCAGATCTCTGGAGGTAGCCGGTTCTGGCTCTTCCTGCACCGAGGTGTCAGAGTCAGAAGACAGCTGGACGAGCTCGGGAGTCCGCTGGGCGGAGGGTTTGATGAAGCCTATGATGACGCAGTCTCCATCGCTGCTGTGATCATCCTCATCTACTGCAGCGTTAGCGACATTAATGTTAGCGGTAGCATTAGCGTTAACACTTACAGTCTCCTCTTCTTCATCACTCACGCTGTCTACATCCGAGTCACTAACGGTTACGGTAAACATACTTTGCGTGGAGCTGGAATAGCTTGGACCTGGAGTTTCATCATCCCAGGGTGAAGGAGCAGAGCTAATGTCTGCATCATCCTCTGAAACTACAGACATGTGTGAGGGGGCGGGGCAATCGTAAACAGCGTGGTGATCGTACGCTTCCATGTTGAACGGTGACTTTGCGAAACTCAGGAACTCGTGCAGGAAGTGCTCAGTTCGTGATGACAGGAAGGGGCGGAGTTCCCGCAGGAAGGTCTCATCTTGCATATCGAGACGTGTGATCAGGGACAATATCACCTGCAGAACGACATCAGCAACCGAGTCATGTGACCCATAGAGCACTGCCAGCTCCCGTTTCAGCCATGGAACCAGTCGGTGCAGACACGCCGGGTTTTTCCGGAAGAATTCGGCAGACGTGTCCCGGGAACGACCGCCATCTCGCACGCCGCGCACCCGCACGCCATGCCGGTACAGCCAGCGCCGGAAACGCAGCACTTCCTGTCGGTGAGAGCTGCCGCGTGTCCATCCGTCCCTGCGGCGCTGGTGCGTTAGAGTGGTCCGGTAGCGGAACCTCTGACCCTGCACGCTGCCGAAGGAGCCGTTCTGGGACGGACGCAGCTGGTGGAGTTTGAAGTCGTCCTCGGAGCGGACAGAGTGGTACACGGAGCTGAAGGGCTGCTTACACAGCGGACACTCGGCTTTGTTCTTCCCCCACTCCAGGATGCAGCGGAAACAGAACCGGTGGAAGCACCTGTCCGCGTACGACACGTTCCTGAAGCGGTCCAGACAGATCGGACACTTAGAGTCCGGAGACGTCTCCTTACACGCCGCCTCTGCTGCAGCACCAATCTTCTGCAGCTCCACGTCCTGCTCTGAGGAGGCCATCATCTGGAACATCAAAGGGGAAAGGCATCAGCATCAGGTATAAAGGACCATTACACACACACACACACACACACACACACACACACACACACACTACACAGAGACACACAGACATACACACACACTACACAGAGACACACAGACATATACACACACACAGTTCCACAGTTACACACACACACAGTTCCACACACACACAGTTCCACAGTTCCACACACACACACACACACACACACACACACACACACACAAAACATACATACATATATATATATATATATATATATATATATATATATATATACACACACACACACACACACACACACACACACACACAACATACATACACACACACGTTTTGTTAGCTAAACCGGCTAAAAACAACTCGCCCTCTTACTGACATAAACAATTTAAAGTGTATTTACAGATAAAAATGTTAAACATTAAACACGGATTTTAATTATAAACCCGAATAAAGTTCCGGACCGTAACAACAACAACTTATAACTTACACACACAATCTTATAGCTGTACTCGGCTCTCCTGGCCGGAAATGACTCGCTGGATATTTTTTCAATAATACTTCCGGTTTTGACGGCATGTCAAAGTAAAAGTCATCAGGCTCTGCGTTGTTAAATTTGTACGACAAAAAATGTCTTAAACATATTTTATTTTTTATAAATGAATTGAAATGTTTTTAACAGAGTTACTACACGGTTTACTTTAACTCTTTCCATTAGTGCTGTACATAAACCTAATTTTATATATCTACATTTACATCATAATTCTTTTTAACACAAAACACATCTCATTTTATATAAGTATATATCACACTCTCTTGAACACAAACACTGCCTGAAAAAAAGCTGTTTATGTAGTTTTAAACGATTGAATGTGATAGAAGTTCTATCCTACCGAATACTTTGCAACAGATATTTGTTTGTAAATGTATTGGTTAATATGAATTCAGACAGAAACATGGAGTTAAGAGTAGGTGTGTTAATCGGTAACTAAAAGGGAATAATAAATAAATGGGAATGCTAACACATACAAGCAATTTTAAGTATGATCCTTAATATTGGCAGCAAAAATGAAAATTTCAATTAGATAAACACACTTTAATTCTGCTCATATCATTATTATTATTATAGCCAGTATTATACGTTTATTATGGTAATCATTCTGTATCCAGTATAGAACACTATGAACACCATACACACTGTATTCTGTATGTACATAACTAAATGAATACATTTATTACACATTCTTATTAAGTTGTGCTTGTGTGATTCGGAATTCAGAATTCGATGGAGTAGGACGCGAAGTTGGAGGCTCCTGCTGATTTCGATTAAAATTGTAATTAATTAGCGCTTTTCGGTCATACAATATATTTTGACTTATTCTACTCTGTTTCCTTGTTTGCAATTTTAACTTTGTGGTACATTAAAATGTGTGGAAAGAACACGAAAACCCGTGGTAGCATTCAGACACGATTGAGGCCAAGTGTGCGCACTGTGAGCGAGTCCCCTTCTCCCCCTGAATCCACATCGCCGAGCGGTGACCCTGACTTCGCCGCACTCAGGCTTGAGCTGTTGGCTTTACTGAGGAAGGACATCGCCGATATTTTTAAAAAGGAGTTCCAGAAGCTCCAGGAGACTCTCGGGGGTGTGCTGTCTACTATCCAGCTTGACCTGCAGGCCGTGAAGACACAGCTGGCTAGTGATAAAGTCGTTACCGAGGCTACCATATCAACACTGAAAGGTACTGTTGGGGAAATGCAGCACGCGCTCTCTGGTTGCACCGATGCCATAGTTCATATGAAGACTACTATCGAGTCTCTCACTGCAACCGTGACTCAATTAGAGAATAAATGTGAGGATTTGGAATCCAGGTCATGGCGCAATAACGTTAGGATAGTCGGAGTTCCAGAGGGCGCTGACAGCTGTACAACCGCTGCTGTAGCGGCCTTGTTAAAAGAAGCGTTTGGTCTGGAGAAGGAGCCAGTTTTGGACCGGTCCCACCGGACCCTTCAGCCGAAGCCCAAGCCTGGTGAACGACCACGAGTTTTGTGTGCAGATTCCACTTTCACAGTGACTGTGTTGATATTTTACGCCATGGGAGAGAGCTGATTAGGGTTAGGGTTAGGGATTAAACCCTAACGGATTAAAGTGAGGGATTTGACCATCTCCGTTTTCCCTGATTACTCAGCCAAGACAGCCCGGGCCCAGGCCGCATTTAATGACGTTCGGCGTCAACTTCGTGGTACTTCACCCAGCTCGGCTTCGCATTACATACAACAGTGTCCAGAAGGACTTTATTTAAGCGGAGGAAGCAGGAGACTATGTTAAACTCTTGATATCGGGGTGAACTGCATCACCTATATAGTGGAGTCTTTTTCACTCTTCTTTTATTTTTATTTTTTGCACTCGGCCTTCCAGCTCTACAGAATTCGGATTTTTATTGAAGATATTGTCGTTGCATTACTCCACCTAGATTTTGTGGACTCACTCCTCTTAAAATCTACTTCTGTATTAATGTGCTTCTCTGTTTCGATGCTCTGACTGGGTTAGAGTTTCTGTTTATTTAATTTTATTAGTGTGATCTCCTCGGCTTTACGTGCTACACTGTTATATTATTTGTTACAAGTCTTTAAAAGGTAAGGACATTATATTTATTATTGTGTGCAGACTGTTTATGAGTCTTGGTAATTTTATTGGTTAGCCCAGTTTACTCTCTGAGTTGTTTTCACATTGTGGACAACGTTCGGTTTCTGTAGGATACACTGCTGTCTCATTTGTTCATGGAGACTTAAGGTTTGTGGGTGTTTGGAGGATTGTGAGAGTAAGCAGAACATGCCAGTGCTTTGAAGGATGTAATGTTATTTAATTGCGAATCTGTTTTTAGAGGATTTAAACCTAACATGGTGACAAATTATATTATAGAATTCAGGCAATTTTACTGGGGTTATCTCATACAGTGTAGCAAGTAATAATCTGGAAAGACCTTTGTAATATCACAGTCTAAAACTGGATTTAAAGAGAAGCAAATTAGTAAATGAATCACATGTAAATGAATCAAACGTAAATGAATCATGTTAATGAATCATATGTAAATGAATCACATGAAAATGTATCACATGTAAATGAATCACATGTAAATGAACCATATGAAAATGAATAAATTAAAGACAAGATGTACCTTTATACATTTAAAAAAAAGTTGTGCTTGTGTGTGTGAGATTAATATTACAGTAATGACAGTGAGGACGTACAGCGTGTGTAAAGCTCTTTATTATCAGATACAGAGGTATGTACAGAGGTGTTCATGTTACAGGTGCACTGCTCAGTGGTGGGCGTGGCCGTGAGTCTCGGGCAGCTCAGGAACCACCTCTCCCGTCTCCAGAATGGTATCACCCTGTAAACACACACAAACTCATAAGCATAAAACCAGTCACTTTATTAGGAACACCTGTACACCTGCAGCTATCCAATCAGCCAATCACGAGGCAGTAGAACACACTGGGTTCCACAAACAGACCAAGCACCTGAACACTATCAGAGCATCGTTTATATGCTACAGGATATCTGAGTATTGCTGTTCCACGAAATGACGATGAGTTCAGGGTACTTCAACATCCTCTTCAGTGACCAGACCTGAACCCACTACAGCAGCTCTGAGATGTGGTACAGCACGGCTGTGCTGCTCACAAATCGTCATGTAATCATGTCAAGAAGCAGAATCTTTAAGCAATGTTTCCAACACCTTATGGAATCCATACCATGAAGAATGAAAGCTGTTCTGAGAGTAAACATGGTTCTACTCAATATTAGTATTGTGTTCCTAATAAAATGGCATGTGAATGTATATTTGGACATGTATATACAGTATGTATAGTGAAAATATGTGTCCAAGCGTACTTACTGGGAACAGTCTGGGTTTCAGCTCCACCACACTGTACGGTTTTCTCTGTAACACACACACACGGTAACACTTCTGTTCAGCACCGTGTGGGAAACTGACACAAGTACTCACATGCTTATAATGTTTTGATGTCATTATGTCGCTTTGATATCATTATAACACTTTGACTTTATTATGCTGCTTTGATGTCATTCTGATATGATGATGAAGTTTATACTCACACTGAGGTGATATTTGACATAGTAGTGGACGACCCAGGCTGGAATGAGGACACGGGTCAGCGCAAACGCACCCACATTATACGCCTTAAATGCCTGTGCGTGCACACACACACACACACACACACACACACACACACACACACACACACATATTCAGGATCCAAGAAGATAAGCTCATCTATAAAAACCTTTACTAGTACATTAGCAGACAGATGTGGCAGAGCCTGTGAGTTGACAATCTAGTTATAATGCATGGACTTTAACACACTGTTCAGCACTGTACACTGATCACGTACAACTCTAACACATGTTTATAATATTTACACAAGGTTATCTTTACTAAACCAGTGCAGGAAAAGTGCACAAGACCAGTCCTCTCATTAGTGTGCAGAGCTGCAGATACACACACTCTCTCTCAAACACACTCTCTCTCAAACACAGACACACACTCAACATCATCATTACACGTGGAAGTATAAAGAACCCTTGTGATGTGTGTTGTAGTTTTTTATATGATATACAGTGGGCTCCAAAATTCTGCGAGCACTAGTGAAAATGCTTCTATTTTCCATTTGTTTCTAATTTAATGCAACAGTTTTCATTACAAATGATTTCACTGACATCGACCTGAGTGCAAACTAGAATTTAAGAAATATTTACGCGTATAAATATTTTTTGCTTTAAAGACCGTGTGCGCTCGAGCTGGCACGGACTCCACTCAAAGTGTGTGTAAAACCTGATGATCCAATTTAGATCAAATCCATCGGAGTGTCCTCTGTCTGACCACATGCTTCAATAGAAGAGATTAGACATGACCTAAGATTTGAATGAAGTTAACAACATGGTCAATATCACACATTAATTACAGGATACAGTGCAGAATCTTATTATTAAATATACAAGACATTAACCATTTAATTTCTTTGTTTTAAATATAAAATCCCAGATTTTCAACCTAGTCTCAGAATTTAGGACCCCACATTTTATTGTATATCGCATTATATTTGATTATATATATTTCAACGTGGTCTCAGACTGTAGGACCCCACATTTTATTATTATTATAAATTATTATTGTGTGTGTGTGTGTGTGATGAATTATCACACAGTGGTGTGACTCGCATACATGCTCCAGAGTGTTTGTATTTAGAGATAATTCGGTAATATAAAGTGAATTAATGTAATTAAAACACTCACGTAGATCCTCCAGAGGGACTGAGGCTGGAGGAAGGAGCTCCAGAAAGCCTGCACTCGGCCCGCAGCCGCGGGTTTAGTCGCCGGCTCCCGGGCGCTGAGCTCCTGATCTTTCAGCCAGCGGCGCCGCAGAGACGTTAACTGCTGCAGCCGGAGCTTCTCCTCCGCCGTGTAGCCCGACATCATACACTCACTCACTCTCTCTCTCGCTCTCTCTCTCACACACACACAGACAGACAGACACTCACTCACTCACTATAACAAAAATAACACTAATAATACAGTATAATAACTCTACTAACACCAAACCAGCTCACAATGACATCTGAGAGAGGACAACGATCCCATAATGCACCGCGTCATGAACCGGAAGTACAAAAAATACACAGCACCATTTTGTTCTTCTTTTCGGTTATTAAAATAATAATAATAATAGTAATAATACAAAATAGGTCTTACAGTAACAACACTTCAATAATCACAACCAAAACAACGCATTAACAGAATAAAGTCAAAAAGAAAGAAAATAAAACACACACGGAGTTAACATTCACAGAAAACTTCCAATAAAGCAATTAAACGCAGAGTATTCTTATTACAGATATTCTTTATAGATTTGAGAAGCAACTCGTTTTGGAGAGACAAAAAAATAAATAAATCTGGGGTGTATATTTATCCATCCATCCATCCATCTTCTATACCGCTTATCCTTTTCAGGGTCACGGGGAAACCTGGAGCCTATCCCAGGGAGCATCAGGCACAAAGCGGGGTACACCCTGGACAGGGTGCCAATATATATTTATTTATATATTTATTTAGAAAACTTAAATTTATGATTATAATATTATTATTATTTACCATAAATCCAATTCTAAAGCATTATCATGGCATTATTAATACCATATTTTGCATTTTATATCCACAGGTAGGTGTTAAATATGTATCTTTACCTCAAGTTGGAGGTCATCACGAAGTTTATTCATTTAATTAATTCATTAATTAATGTGTTTGTTTGTTTATTTATTTATTTTTACATTTGCAGGAATAAAACGTTAATCAAATGTTTTTATTAGAGCTTCACAAAAAGTGCAAATACTAGAATTCATATTACATCTGTGTCTTAAGAACTCACTACACGGGTAGATATTACAATTAACTTCCTCAGCCTTGCGTAAGATCGGAAAAAAGAGATTTTTTTTTCCTGATGTTTTCACCTTATCCACAGAACAGTCAAATACAAGATATTTAATTTCTGTTCTTTGTCAAACTGGATGATAATCTGATGCAGGCAGATTTCTTCTCTTTTACCAATTTGATGGACCACAGCCACCTCCTCTTCCATCTCCCATGGCACCCTGGAGCAATCTTCCTGAGTAGAGAGATTACCTCCTCTCTAATGTTCTCCTTCTGCTTCTAATTCTGCTTCTCCTTCTTGATGCGTAATTTTCACCGTCTTTAGTAACGATCATGTTTGGCAAACTTCAATCTCAATTCTTCATCCTTGAGTTCTGAAACTTGCATTTCGAGGCCAGTCCATTTTCCTCCAAAGATCATCCAGCTTTTTTCCTGTTTATAAAATCTTCTGCCAAGTGAGTTCATAAAGTTCTAAAATGGTCGCATTGGAAATCTCTTTTTCCTCTGGGTGATCTTTCTTTAAAGTGTGACCTTTACTAGGAGAAACAGGTGGGGAATCCACATCACTCTCCTCCATGAGACGCTTGTTATTCGCAGTCATTAGCTCCATTGGTACGGTGTAATGATGTTAGTTTTTACTGCCCACTGGCGTGTGATAACTGACATGTTTACAGCACCAGTTAGGTCTTGAAATTTGCCCAGAACCCCAGTTAAATAAAGATTAAGATTTTATTGTTTCAAAACTGCCAATCAAATGATCTTCTTTTCACGAACAGATCTTGCGCTGTTGGAAGATATCATATTAGGCTATATAATCACACCTTTACTACAGGTGCATATGGTGCATCTCAATTAATTTGAATATCATGGAAAAGTATTGTGGAAAAAGTTTTCCCCCCATAATTTAATTAAAAAAGTAGAACTTCCATATATTCTAGATTCATTACACATAAAGTGAAATATTTCAAGCCTTTTTTGTTTTAATCTCGATGATTACGGCTTACAGCTCACGGAAGTAAAAAATCCAGTATCTCAAAATATTAGAATAAAAAATTTATAATACAGAATATATATATATATATATATATATATATATATATATATATATATATATATATGCATATATATAAATGTCAACCTTCCGAGAGAAAAAAAAAAACCTTTTCCACCTTATTCTCATTTTTTGAGATGGACCTATAGACCCCATTTGGGATAACAGGTTTGTTTTATACAGGTGTAAATCTCTATGCTTTCTTAATTGTCTTGAAAAAAAAGGTATTTTTACGTAGTTCACGTAATGGATGAAGATGGGAGTCTGTTAACTTTCAAAACCGGAGATTTTTGTACTAAATACAATCGATATTGTGAACGCAAACAATTTTAGCGTATTTTAAATGCTATTCCAAAAAGTTTAATTCATTTAGTACAAAACCTTTTTATTAATTTGCTAGATGGCTCATGTCCCTTCTCTTTAATGGTAATGTCCTTATGACTATCTTCTCCACCAAACTTATTCATTCTCGTTTTAACTCTATACTGTATCCTACTCTTCTATATCATAATGATTTTCTACAAATTTATGACAAGCCAACTGTACTAAAATAGCAAATCCAGAATATTAACTTTCCAGTGGCTCCTAAAACAAACTTTAATGGATCCTTTAAGTGAATTTTTAAGGCTTTGATTTAATTTTGATCATAACCTTTGTACTTTTTATCAAGTTGACACAGAGACAGCTGATTGTCTTTATATTCATTGTATGCACTCAAATATTTCTTATTGGTTGGAAACAAAGGTCCGATCACTGTCTACTTTCTCTAGAAACCATACTGTATTTGGAATGTTGTTGGATGACAAAGTCAAAAAAAATTTTTCATTAATGTAATGTTCTCTTTTCATAAATGTGAGTGTATGAAGACAAAACCTTATTTCTCCGTATTTAAAAGAGATTTTGCTTGTAGTCATTGTACATCATTAAAATGTACGAGGAATAAACAGGCCTGCAGATGTGCTGGGATGATAAGGGACTTCGGTCTGTTGTAAGGTGAATGAACATAAATAAATACTATCTTATAATAATTATAAATTAAATAAAAATGATATGTATAATTGTGAGTGGCAGCAGGTGGTGCTCTAACACACCGAATAATAACACACTGAGGCACGCGTGTATAAAATCAGGTTTATTTCTGTATATTACACTGTTCAGTACACAAGCACCAGTGTGTGTGTGTGTGTGTGTGTGTGTGTGTGTGTTTGTGTGTGTAAACAAACAAAAATAAATTTGAATGTATGTTACACATCCTGTATTAACAGGTCTCTGGCACAGAACACTCCTGACCTCTGACCCCGGTGTTATCACACTGACAAGCCGCACAAAGACGATGCGTTAGAATTAAAATAATAATAAAAAAATTAAAAACATTAAAAGGGATGAAAGTAAAAGTGCAGTGACATAAAGCGGGAAGTGCTGAGACTACAGGAATGTATTAGAACTGTCTCACTCTCTGTCTCATTGTCTAACTCTCTGTCTCATCTCACTCTCTGTCTCGTTTCTTCAGTATAAACACTACTCTGGTCTCAGCTGATTGGCTACATCGGAGCTGCTCCTGTCCCTTTAAGATTTGAAACAACCTCTTATAACATCACTGAAGCCCCGCCTACACTCCCAATAGGTTCTACTTGAGAGAGGGGTGTGTGTGTGTGTGTGTGTGTGTGTGTGTGTGTGTGTGTTCCTCGTGATGAAAGCTGCCTGT
The DNA here is from genome assembly GCF_023375685.1 of Ictalurus furcatus. Classification (NCBI taxonomy): domain Eukaryota; kingdom Metazoa; phylum Chordata; class Actinopteri; order Siluriformes; family Ictaluridae; genus Ictalurus; species Ictalurus furcatus. The sequence goes on from NC_071257.1 coordinate 37,101,620, forward strand.
TCGCACTGATCTCAGACCAGTCTGTCACATACTACCTTCACTATGCTCATCAGAGGGACTACCTTACCCACAATCCCCCTGGGCAGGAGTTTAACACTACTTAACACTACTACTACTACTACTACTACTACTACTACTATCGGGAAGTGCACGAAGAGAAGGTGAGAGAGGGCGGAAGAGCCCGAGCTGCCATGATCGAACTTCTCCCAGTGTCTTCCTCTGCACTAAGAGTAAAGACCATAACCACAGGAGTGAGTATGAAAGGGACGAGGATGTAGGAGGCACCCTGAAGCGTACAGGTTTGTTGTCGAATTAGGACACACACCAGCAGCATATCCTCACTTAGTTCCTTCTGAGGAAGTGACCGAGTGTGTACAGGAAGGAGACCTGAGTAGGGCTCGAGGGTAAGGGGGAGTCAGCAGGGAGAGCAATGAGACATGACCACTGGAGGGATGATGAGAGTTCAGCCTACATGTTGGATTAGGACACGACCCAGCCACACCTTGTTTTACAAAGTCTGTGTTGAGGGGTGTTAGTGAGTGTGTACATGAGAAAGCAGACCTGAGGAGAGACAGTAAGGGGGTAGGGAGCAAGGGGATGTCAGCAGGAAGTGGTATGTGGGCTCTCCTTAAAGAGAACAGTCTACTTGTTGGATTGGGACAGGCCCAGGCCGTGCCCTTCAAAGTAGACCAGAGTAGGTAGTAGAGAGTAGGGAGTAAGTGGAAGTGTACAGGGAGAGGAATAGGACATGACGAAGGCACAGAAAGATGGCAGAGATCGGCCTCTTGTATATAATTATATATGTATGCATTTAATATTTTTATTTATATTTTCTTTTTTTGGTCTTTTGCATTTTAGGAAAATATAATAAAAAAATTCTGACAGAAATATAGAGCTAAAGTCACTCGGTGACCTACACACTTTTATACACTTCTATTTAATATACACTTTTTTGTTTGTTTGAATCCACCTAGCAGGTGGAGGGGGAGTGGCCATCCTGATGATGTCATACACACTGCACCTCTACAGTCAGTTAGCTGGAATAACACCAGCAGCTAAAAGTAGCTAAGCAGTGTAGCCAAGATAACTGTATAAAATATGAGTATGAAATCACAGCACAGGCCACGCCCACTACACCAGTGTTTAAGGGATTTTTAAAAAATTTATTTTTCTGTAAAATATTTTTGCTAAAATTTTGGGACGACGTACGCTAAAGATAAAGATAGGTCTTTGTGTGTGTGTGTGTGTGTGTCTGTGTGTGTGTGTCCACAATGAATACTGCAAATTAGCTCACTGTGTTGTAGCTGCATGCTAATCTCAAGCTCTGCTACAAGCTAGCATCCGGCTCTGACGCGTCACTGTGTGAGGAGTGTGTGTGTACGCTGCGTCGAGTGTGTGTGCGCGATTGTGTTAGTGAATTATACATATACACACACACACACACACACACAGCGTCGTTATTGCTACATCACGTTGCTACTGAGAGGGGAAAAAAGGCTGGATCCTGATTGGCTGGGAGCTAGGACACACTTCTTATACATATTTTTTTTGAGTGACACGCCTCAGGCTTAAGTCAGTGGGGTTCGGGGCTTAAGGTACATTTGATCAGCCAATCATTGAATATAGAAGAGGTAACGTTAACGTTAGCTGTGCTAAGTGGTTAGAAGGCTAGCTTTTAGCTAACTATTAAGTCAAGAGAAAGAAGTAAAAGAAATGTTACTGGTGAGGTCACATGATCAAGATTGCCATTGGCTGATGCAATGAAATGTAATGTAAGTCCCGCCCCTTGTTGACTGATCCATCCTCAAGTTGCTGTTTTTTGCTAGCTGTTACACTGCTAATTTACACAGCGATGAATAATTATTAGTGATGCTAACTTATTCGAGTGCTAATTTATTTTGGGGGGAAAAAACGTTTTGTTTGTTTAGTGTGAGAAGTGCATGAGGTGTAGTGTGCTAAATGCTACTTCGTTCGCCTCACGGATCCAGCCTGGTTTAATATGGCAGCGTCTCAAATACACACTCGCTCACTTGGTTGGTGTAGAGACGGGTCAGAGCCGGAATGATCGGACCACAGGTTGTTCTTCAGAGCCGGATATAGGAAACAGGACGTACAGGAAGAACAGGAAGTACAGAACAGCCCACTTCCTGTTTGAGAGGGCAGGGAGGTTGGACAGAGGGGCGTGGCCTAAAAGCTGCATGGGCTGTAGTGATCCTCGGTGTCACTCACTCCGTCCACGCTGTCTCCATCACCGGGGGTGAACTCCATCCCCTCAATGTCCACCTCTACACACACACACACACACACACACACACACAGTGTGTACTCTTTAATAATAACGTAAAGACAATGAGATAATAAACACTTGTTCCTCGTTCTGATGTTTTATGTGAACATAAACTAAAGCTCTTGTCCTGCCACATGATTGGCTGATTGGATAACTGTGTGTGTGTGTGTGTGTGTGTGTGTACCCTGCTCTGAGTCAGTAGAGATGGTAGAGCCCATGCTGTCAGTGCGAATACGCTGCAGTGAGAGCTGTTCGAGGCGACGCTTTAAGTAGCGATGTTCCCTCTGCAGCTGCTCCTTCACATTCACCGCCTTCTTATCCTGTTCTTCTAACTTCTACACACACGCATGCACGCGCGCACACACACACACACACGCGATCACCACCACTAAGTTGCTGTGAATGTCTGCTGTGGTTATTCTGTTCTGACCCTGTGTACAAACACCTGGATTTTTGCACCTTATTTGTATTTTTATTCTTCATCACCATCTTATTTACTAACATGTATTTAATCCCAAAGACCCCCAATACCCCGCCTTGAACTCCTCTCAGGGCAACAAGGCAGCAGGGCACAGACATGTTCACAAGTCTGTTCTATTTTCAGCAATAATTATTTGAGCTAGAAATATTAAAACTGATTACTTCTACAGAATGTCTTGTTCATTTATTTAAAATTGTCTAATAAAGCACACAAGGTTTTATTTACATCATTCATTCAAAATGAAATCATTAAAAAAATACTTTCAAACTATTACATTTGATACAAAAGTTCTCCCTTTAATTACAATAAAACAGAACATTCATAGAAAATTCAGGAAAGATTATATATTTGTCATTTAGTGCACAGTTACCATAGTTCTGATGGGAAGTGATGGGTGGTGGGAAGTGATGGGAAGTGATGGGCGGTGATGGGAAGTGATGGGCGGTGATGGGAAGTGATGGGCGGTGATGGGAAGTGATGTGCAATGATGTGTAATGATGGGTAATGTGTGATGATGGGTAATGATGTGTGATGATGGGTGGTGATGGGTAGTGATGTGTGATAATGGGTGGTGATGGGTAGTGATGTGTAGTGATGTGAGTTGATGGGTGGTGATGGGAAGTGATGGGTGGTGAGAAGTGATGGGTGGTGATGGGCGGTGAGAAGTGATGGGCGGTGAAGGGAAGTGATGGGCGGTGATGGGAAGTGATGGGTGGTGATGGGAAGTGATGGGTGGTGATGGGAAGTGATGGGTGGTGATGGGAAGTGATGGGCGGTGATGGGTGGTGGGAAGTGATGGGCGGTGATGGGAAGTGATGGGTGGTGATGGGAAGTGATGGGTGGTGATGGGAAGTGATGGGAAGTGATGGGTGGTGATGGGAAGTGATGGGCGGTGATGGGAAGTGATGGGTGGTGATGGGTGGTGATGGGAAGCGATGGGAAGTGATGAGTGGTGATGTGCAATGATGTGAGTTAATGGGTGGTGATGGTTAATGATGTGCAGTGATGGGTAATGATGTGTGATGATGGGTGGTGATGGGTAATGATGTGTAGTGATGTGTGATGATGGATGGTGATGGGTAATGATGTGTAGTGATGGGTAATGATGTGTGATGATGGGTGGTGATGGGTAATGATGTGTAGTGATGTGTGATGATGGGTGGTGATGGGTAATGATGTGCAGTGATGTGTAGTGATGTGTGATGATGGGTGGTGATGGGTAATGATGTGCAGTGATGGGTAATGATGTGTGATGATGGGTGGCGATGGGTAGTGATGAACACGCGCCTGAAGATGCGTCACACGTCTGTATAAAAACACTGGCTCTGTGTGTTTAGAAACTAACTGTTATCAACACATACTGATGGGGAATGAATGAATCAGGGATAAATAAAAAAATCTGGAAAACCAAACCAATCTGGAAAACCAAACCAAAACGATGTGTTTTTCACCAGTTTCTGTCTTCAAGTCCAAGTCAAGTCTTGAGTCAGTTGTTCACGAGTCCAAGTCATTATTTTGCAACTTCAGTAGACTTTCAGTAGAGATCTATAATAGAGGTTATAACAGTGGACTGTTGGGATATGGGGGTATTCCGGAGGAGTGTGTGTGTGTGTGTGTGTGTGTGTGTGTGTGTACCTTGATGTGCATCCTGGCCCGTTTGAGCAGACTCAGTGTTGTGTGTCGCGTACTGTCAGGTCCTAAAGGCACGAGCTGCTTCAGCTGCTCCAGATAGAGACGCAACTTAGCACGTCTACACACACACACACACACACAGTCAGCACATTACAGTCTGTTTATAGAAACACAGCAACAGATGACAGATACACTGCAGTCAGAATCTGTGGACCTTTTGCATTTACTGTGTGTGTGTGTATGTGTGTGTGTATGTGTGTGTCTACTCTGTGTGTGTGTGTCTGTATGCATGTTGGATCTCTACCTGCAGCCATATGAAGTAATTGGCAACAAGCCAGAGGAAGCAGGAAGGAAATATTTGGGGTACTTGAGAGTGTAGAAAGACACACACACAAAATAACCAGGCACACCCTGAACCACACTCAGTGCACAATCTTTCACTTCAGCAGTGTTTATATAGAGAGGCCCGACCCTCACACACCTGTATTTCACACACACACACACACACACACAGTTTTTATATAGAGGGGCCCATACACACCTGGAAACACACAGAGGCTGACCTGTCTGTAAGGTGGAGCTGTATTCAGACCTCTTGTATGCAAGCCATCTGTTTAGCCCCGCCCACTCAGCCCCACCCACTCAGCACTGTAGGGTCAGCCCCGCTCAGGTCACCACCTAGCTCTGCCCACTCAACACTATAGCGCCACTACTCAGCTCTGCCCACATCCCTTCTATTACCTCCTGCACACAGATGCATTATGGGAAAAAGCCCAGGTTTAGGAGAAGACTCAGGGGGAGGAGTAAGCAAGGAGGAAGCGCAGTATTAAAGAAATACTGAGTAATAAAAACAAGGCATGTGCTGGGAATTCCCTGCTGACTTCTCACACACAGACACACACACACAGCTGTGATTAATCTCTACATCATATGTTTAACTCGCACACGTCAGCAGTTTTGGTACACATATTCTCTCACTGCGAGCATTGCTTACTTTACATGTGAGTCTGTGTGTGTGTATGTAACTGTCTGTATTTGTGGTGTGTGTGGTGTGTGTCTGTGTGTGTGTGTGTGTGTGTGTGTGTGTGCTCCAGTAAAATCAGTAATAGTTACATCACAGGTGTGCACCCTTAAACAACCCCTCCAGGTGATAATCGATGCTAAACTGCTGGCTATAGACTTCAATTACTTGTTAGCTACATTAGCCCTGTAGCTTATAGGTTTTAATATTGTTCATAAGAAAGCCTCACCCGAGTCATATCTCCCTGCAGTTCTCACCTGGTGTCCCACTTAAGATAAGCAGGGTTGAGTTTGGTGAGTACCTGCATGGGAGACTTTCTGGGGAAATTAAGGTTGCTGCTGGAAGTGGTATTAGTGAGGCCAGCAGGGGGCGCTCACCCTGTGGTCTGTGTGGGTCTAATGCCCCAGTATATCGACGGGGACACTAGACTTTAAAAACAGCAGCGTCTTTCGGATGAGATGTTAAACTGAGGTCCTGACTCTCTGTGGTCATTAAAAATCCCAGGACACGTATGGTAAAGAGTAGGGGTATAACCCCGGGGTCCTGCCCAAATTCCCCCATTGACCCTTCTCCATCTCTGAATTTGCCACATCTCTCTCTCTCCTCTCCACTAATAGCTGGTGTGTGGTGGGAGTTCTGGAGCACTATGGCTGCCGTCGCTTCATCCAGGTGGAGGATACACATTGGTGGTGGTTGAGGAGACCCCCCCCGCATACAATGTAAAGCACTTTGAGTGTCTAGAAAACTGCTGTATACATGTTACTGTAACTAACTAAAAAAAACAGGAAGCTGTAGACTGTAGATCCTGAAAAAAATCGAATAAAATACCGTGCTATCTTAACTCGCTCTCAGGATGTTGGTAAACAAGGGCTTTTCCTTCCCTGACACCAACAGGAAGTGACATCACGCTGACTGAAAAAGCGTCTGTTGCAGCTTCCTGTCTCGACAGTTCAAAGAAGCTGAGGTGTTTTTCGGAAGCGTGCGGTCTCACTGCTGGTAAAAAACATCTCCTCCTCCGACACACACACACACACACACACACACACATCTCATTCAGGATCCTCCCTTATCAGGAGAGTGACCTCGTGCCCTACCTATACAGCCTGCTCCTCAGTGGAGTGTATTGGAGCGCACCCGGGCTGCAGCTGTGTGAGGAGCAACGTGTGTGTACATGTTTGTAAGCAAGCACACACACACATACACACACACACACAAATCTCTCACCTGTGTTTCTCCAGTTCATTGTGCGACGATCTGAAAATTAAACGCACAAAGTTCAAGTATCAGATTTGATCAGAAAGAGATCAGTGAATAAGTGTGTGTAGGACTAATGATGATGATGATGATGGTGATGATGATACCTGTTGTTGTTGCTGTTGTTATTGTTGTTGTTGTTGCTGTTGCTGGGTCTGCGTGAGAGCAGCTGTGTTTTTTTCTTCCTGTTGAAGTCGGAGCTGTAGGGTAACACTGACGCATAACCGTGTTCAGCCTCTGTACACACACACATACACACACACAAAGATAAAGAGAACCCAATTAAACAAATGAGACAATAATATTATACTTGGTCATTTATTGAGGAAAATGATGCAGTGAGAGCAGTGGCTTTCTCCTTGCAGCCCTGCCATGCACACCATTGTTGTTCAGTGTTCTCCTGATGATGGACTCATGAACATTAACATTAGCCAATGTGTGAGAGGCCTTTAGATGCTTAGAAGTTACCCTGGTGTTCTTGGAGTGATCTTTGTTGGTCTCCACTCCTCCGGAGGGGAGCAATGGTGTTGAATTTCCTCCATTTGTACACAATCTGTGTGACTGTGGATTGGTGGAGTCTAAACTCTTTAGATATGGTTCTGTGACCTTTTCCAACCTGATGAGCTTCAGCAACTCTTTTTCTGAGATCCTCAGAAATCTCCTTTGTTCGTGCCATGATACACTTCCACAAACATGTGTTGTGAAGATCAGATGCTGATAGATCCCTGTTCTTTAAATAAAACAGCACACTCACTCACACCTGATCATCCCACTCACTGAAAACTCCTGACTCTAATCTCACCTTCAGATTAACTGTTAATCCTAGAGGTGCACATACTTTTGCCACTCACAGATATGTAAGACTGGATCATTTTCCTCAATAAATAAATGACCAAGTATAATATTTTAGTGTCATTTGTTTAATCGGGTTCTTTATCTGGTGATGTTTAGATCATATTTATGCAGAAATGTAGAAAATTCCAAAGGGTTCATAAACTTTCAAGCACCACTGACTATAGTGCACAGTTCTGGTGAGTGTTATAGATCATTAGATGATATCAGGGACAGTGTCTTAAATCACACCCTACCCACTACACGGTGCACTACACCTTACACATTACACGGTGCACTACACCCTACTCACTACACGGTGCACTACACCCTACTCACTACACGGTGCACTACACCCTACTCACTACACGGTGCACTACACCCTACTCACTACACGGTGCACTACACTGCGTGGGGAATAGGGGGTAGGGAATAGGGGGTAGGGAGTAAGGGGTAGAAGATAGGGATTAAGGGGTAGGGAGTAGGGAATAGGGGGTACGGAGCAAGGGGTAGGGAGTAGGGACTAGTGACTAGGGAGTAAGGGGTAGGGAATAGGGGGTAGGGAATAGGGGGTAGGGAATAGGGGGTACGGAGCAAGGGGTAGGGAGTAGGGACTAGTGACTAGGGAGTAAGGGGTAGGGAATAGGGGGTACGGAGCAAGGGGTAGGGAGTAGGGACTAGTGACTAGGGAGTAAGGGGTAGGGAATAGGGGTTAGGGAATAGGGAACTAGAGGATGAAGAATGTGATTTAATAGTAATTTGCTCCATTTGATGATCATGAAGAAAATAAACACACTCATCACATTTCACACACTTGAATGAGTTTATGAAGTGAAATGTTTACATTAATAAAGAGTTTGTGACTATAACACCAGAGGGTAGTTTAGAGTAAATAAAGTGAGATAAAGTTAGCGCTGTGCAGTTTTGCAGTAAAGTCGGAGATATAAGAGATATATAAGAGAATAAAGAGAGATATTGCAGTAAATACCTCTGTCTCTTCTCTCCAGATACTCTGCAGCCTCGAGCAGGATTAACAGAGAATTCAGCTCCATCCCGACTCAACTGGTACAAAATCGGAGAAAATATTTACAAAGTACAAAAATCGAAACCGATTCTGTGTGGGGAAAAAAATAGACGAAAAAAAATAAAAGAAAAACAAAAAAGTTGGTAACGCCCCGTTATGGCCAGGCAGCTCTGTGTAGTGAAGCGAGTCGCCAAATTCACATCAACGGAACATAGTGAACCTTCACCGTGATTGACAGCTCAACCGTCCAATCCCAGCGCACCATGAGGCGAAGGGTAGGGATAAGCGACGCGTCGCGCCCAATCCGGTGCAGTTCGCGTGAGAGAATTTTATACCTCACGAGCTGGCATTTCATTGGCCAGGCAGTGATAGTAACAAAGTAGAAGCTTTAGCCCTAGCAACAGCGCTCGTGACTCCGCCTCGAACTTCTCTCATTGGTGGGACGGATTCAGTGCAGGCTTCTGATTGGGTGACGCACCGACCGGGGTGTGGCTTTGCTTTAACTTCCTCTCAAACTCTGAACCTGACTACGTGTTGTCAGAGCGGCTGGGAGCCGAGTCGTGGCGGAAGTCACGTTAGTTCCTCAGACAACGCTGCGAAAACTGTCAAATAACTCAGGGAAAGTTTGAGAAGCAATACAAATAATTGTCTTTGCAAATTGGAAAATTAGTTTTTAAGTAATAAGACTCCCAAACAAACTCAAAAACATTACAAAAGCTCGAGAATGAGGACATGGAATGGAATGAGACCATCTCTACCATCACGTTTATAAACAACAGCCATTTTATAACGAACTCTTTTAATCCACCTCCTTCCCCTCAGCTCGAAAAAGCTTAAAAATCGTCTCACTGAAAAAAATATCAGAGTTTTAAAAGTGATGGCTCCAAAGTGCGTGTCCAGGTGTTTATTTGAGGTTCATTAGTTGAGTATCTGAGCTGCAGGTTTAATGTACACAGAATACTGAACAACAATAATAATCATTGAATAATCTGTGGTTGTGGCCTGTCAATTTAACGAGAGGTTATATATGACAGGATTAGATTTATTCCCCCATGTTTGTATCAAACACTAATTACACGTAGGAACTCAAGTAGTGAGAAGGGAACTGAAGAAACGTCGGACCACATACACCGCAGGACCGGTTCTGAGGAATCGTTCGACCCAATCGTTTGGATTTGTCGCTTTACAGCAGTGGTCACCAACTCTCTTCCACGAGATCTACCTTCCTGTAGGTTTCATCTCCATCCGAAATCTAACACACCTGATCAAGAACTTAAGGCTTCTAATGATTAGATGGTCAGATGGGCAGTGTTATGGTTGGAGAGAAAGTCTTCAGAAAGGTAGCTCTCCAGGAACAGGGTTGGTGACCACCGCTTTACAGCGTCATACATAATTTACATAGAAGTGAATAAATGGATTGACGCCACTTGTTGCTGAAATTGCTGGACAGTCGCCTCTTGTTTTGCAGCTCAGTAGTGTGATGGTAGGGTGACAGGCAATTGCACCCCTATGACACCCTGCCCCATGTGGCCACGCCCTTACGTATCATGTTCATAAGAGAAACTAAGCCAAGCACATAACGCTACATGCTTGAAATATAAAACACCTTTATGCCTTCATTTCCCTTCAGTGACAATGTTTAGTGTGTGGAAATAGTTAATGTCCCCTATTCAAGTCAGCACTTGATCATTACATAGTGAATAATTATTTGTGCTAAGGCCCAGTCATGCTCAGGAGCAAGGATAATCGCTAAATCTGAATTTTATTTTTGTTTTTTTACTGTTTATGGTCAGTGAGTTAGCACTTTAGCTCTGTTTGTTAGTGATAAATCATATCTAAAATGCTCAATGCACCAAAATGAAGTATTTAAAAAAAACAACAAAAAACAAAACAAAACTTCTTCACCAAACTTCTAGCCCCAACTCAGTCAGTTAGTTTTGGAAGGAAGATGTGAACAACTGTCATAAGGTCTTGGTGTACTTCAGACGAACTGCAGCAATGCATTCTGGGTAAATTCTGCCACTGACATTTACAGTGAAATCTACTGCACTAAATACAGAATGAGGGACTGATTTGAGACACCGCAAATGTTTTTATCCCAAATGAAAAACAAAAAAGGTAATGGACCTTGAGGGGACTTAAACAAGTGTAAAAATAGAAATAAAGAAATTTATTAGAAAAAATAGACATGTAGGATGACATGGTAATCCAAATATGGAGACTGGAGTAAAAAAAACAACAATAAACTGAAAGTCATGCGTGTCACTTCCTGTTTCCTGTATCAAAGTGCTGAGCAATAACACACACACACACACACACACACAATTTTGCTAAGAGGAGCTGTACAATTGTATTACAATAACAACAACATACAGTGAATAAATAAAAAGATGAAACTTTTGTGTATTTATAATCCAGACAAATGAAAGTTATGTTTCGTTGCTGAAGCATGAAGCTGAGTCTCTGTGGCAAATTAATCAGTAAATTATTGAGTAATATGTAAAATGATGATGATATCTATTTTTGTTTCAGGCCGAAGTGAAACGTGTATAAAACCCAGTGTTGTTGATTCAATCCTGCTGTGCTACAGATGACTTTAATATAAAAGTGACTCAGATTAGAGATGGAAGCAGCTGAGCATGTGACTGTTCAGGGTTTTGTTCCGAGCTTTAAACACATACCCTCCTGCTATACAATTAAAGTTTATTCTCAGTTTCTAAATATAGGTCATAATCATGTCTGTGGAAATTATATTTCTTAACAAAAACTGATTCTGAGTTTAAGCTACAAATAAGCTCTTCCCCCAGGAAAAAAAAGAAAGAAGCTGAGATTAATATATATATATATATATATATATATATATATATATATATATATATATATATATATATATATATATATTGCCATCCTGTTAGAAACTGATATGTCTCTCTCTCTCTCTATGGGTTTTGTCATGATGAGAAATGTTTAGTCACTCAATTTCCCCACTTCCTGTCTATGTTCAGGTTCACAGGAGAGGGTGTGTGCATGTATGTTAGCATACTAATGCATTCTCTCTCGGTCTCATACACAAACTCACACACACGTTTCTAATCAGTAACTCAAAACTGCTGACCTACATAATGTCAAACCAGAGACACCCGTCTAACAGAGAGAGAGAGAGAGAGAGAGAGAGACAGACAGACAGACAGAGAGATATTAAGAGACAAACAGAGAGACAGACAGATATATAGAGACATATAAAGAGACAGACAGACAGATATAAAGAGACAGAGACAGACAAAGAGAGGCAGACAGATATAAAGAGATAGACAGATATAAAGAGACAGACAATGACAGATGTAATCCAGTTTTTTTTCCTCCTCTACTCAGGAACCACAAACGAAGCAGAAATCCTTCACAGGGAAAAGAGAGAGAGAGAGAGAGAGAGAGAGAGAGAGAGATCGTTTGTGTGTATAATAAGGACAATGTGGAGTAACAGAAGGGCAATGTGGACAACGTTCCACCAGAAACAAACACACACACACACACACACAGAGTTCCCTGTAAGGTTAGTAGTGGTGCTGCCTCCCTGTGGATGCAGACAGTATTACAGCGAGCATCTATCCGTCTCTCAGTCTGTTTCATCCAGATTTCTAAATGCAATAAGTGAACTTGGTATTTAAGTTTTAAAGTTTTGTAATACTTTATTTTTACACAAGAGGGGACTTTCATAATAATAATAATAATAATAATAATAATAATAATAATAATAATAAAGCACTGTACGCAGCTCTCTGTTCATTTCAGTCTTACAGGAGTGTGACTTTGTGTTCATTCAGAATTAAAAAAATAATTCTTCTACAGGCACGAAACTGAAAAACGAAACCATCTCACTGCAACTTATTTACACGACACGTTCCAGTGGCCACTTTCATGATTTTAATACTGAATCCTATCATCCTATACACACACAGTTGGGTATTTATTAAAAGGGAAACCCTGATTTGCAGTGAAATTCTTTTTTATTTCCTCTGTATTTACCGCTTCACTTGGGAAATGGACCATAACCTAAAGAAATCATCACGAGAGCGTCTGTATCAGGCAGGAGACCGAGTGAACACTTCAGAGACGTGTTCTCCTGGAAGTATCTGTGCAGGAATGTTCTCTGGAAAAGAGGGAAGAACGCGGAGATCCAGAGCAGGGCAGACAGACCCTCACTGCGTATAGTATATTTATAAAACTGCTGGATGCAGAACATGACTTCCAGGCTCAGAAAGGTCTAAAACTGTGGAAGTGGGTTCTGCAGCGGGTTCTGGAGCGGGTTCTGCAGAGTAAGGCAGTTCCTCTGCTGATGTTTCACCAGACTGCTCTTGTAGGCGAAGATCTGGCCACAGTGCTCGCAGCTAAATGGTTTCTCCCGCGTGTGGATCTTCATGTGTGTCTTCAGGTTGGACGACTGGTTGAAGGTTTTGCCGCACTGCACGCAGCCGTAGGGTTTCTCGCCCGTGTGCACGTTAACGTGCTTCTTCAGGTTGCTCTGATCCGAGAAGAGTTTTCCGCAGTGCAAGCAGCTGAAGGGTTTCTCTCCTCGGTGCATGCCGTAGTGTTTCTTCAGACTGGACGCCTGACTGAAGCGTTTCCCACAGAGAGCGCAGTAGTACGGCTTCTCGCCCGTGTGGACACGCTGGTGCAGGACTAGAGCGCTAGCATGAGGGAAGTGTTTCCCACAATATTTACACACCACGAACCTGTCGGGTTTAAACGGGCCGGCATGGGACTGAGAGACCATTCGCTTGTCAGCGTGTGGGAAGTGAGTCTCAGGAAAAGACGCGTTACTAACAGAGCTGACCTCGGTGCCGTAGGAACACACAGCGTCTCTGTGCAGGAAATAATCGTTAACGGACGTTCCTGCACTGATGTCAGCTCCAGAGTACGGGAGGTTGTGTGGGGAGGAGTCGAACATGCTGCCTTCCCATGATGCATCTGTAACAGTGACGTCATTGTCAGCTTCTATACTTGAAGTGCCTTCATCAGGACAACTTCCTAAAAATAAAATGTAAAGATAAACACCTAAGAGAAGTTGGTTTTGCTTCTTTAGTGTTGCACTGGAGCTATGAGGCTAAGGTTGCTAACAAGCAGTGGAAGCGTATAGCCACCAGTTTAGCATTGTGCACTAATAATCTGCATCCCACAATGTTGTCTCCTCAATAGGCTTCGTGGAGGTGTTCAGTGTCTCAAACAGATTCACTGATGTGGTTTCGGACTCTTTCTTTTTTGGTTTCAGGCCGATATCAAATCTCCCTAAGATCCCTAAATCTACAAGATCTTAGAAAAGGTTGTAGCACAGCAGCTCGTACCTACATAGGAATAACACAGAGACAGAGCTGGTTAAAGTGGTAAATGACCTTCTACTGACCTCTGATCAGGGTTGTGTCTCGCTGCTTGTGTTGCTTGACCTTAGTGCAGCTTTTGATACTACAGATCATACTATTCTCCTTGATAGACTAGAAAATGTTGTTGTTCAAGGTTCTTTACCTTGTTTTAAAGTTTGCACTCGACTACTCTTCCAATCTCGTAGCTCCGGTGCAGATGTAACCCCACGTTCACACTAGCGAGCGACAGACTGACTCTTCATTTTCTATGTACGCTCGATACAGATCCACGATTTGCACGGAGATTGTCTGAATTCTATGCAAACTGATCGTGACGCTTCAACTCCAATCGATCATCTCGAATGATTCCTGTGGTGCGTGTGGTCTGATGTTTCTTTAGTTCCGACCTGCAATTACTTCCCTCTTAAGGTTTCATCTTCTGATGTCATATACGACCTCTCATTAAGTGTGTACAGAGACGTTAGGAAGAAAAATCAGTCCGTACAGGATTTTGCAGAGTTTTTTGTTACTGTTGCGTCCAAAAAAGTTTGATTTTGCTGTGACTTTTTTTTAAAATTTGCGGAGATTTTTGTGCAGAAAACTACTTGAGTTGGCGAGATCGCAATCGCATGAAATTGTTAAGCACGCTTTCGCAGTGATTGATGGTAAACGAGACCTTTTCCCTGCACTCATGTTCGACACGCGGGAATCCAAGTGGGCTTTGGCTGAATATAATACGCTCCTCCGAATATTGCGGAGTTTCTTTGATTTTGCGTCAATTTCTGCGATCGCAAAATCCTGGAGGGCCTGTACAAGACTGGAGGGCCTGTACTGTGCTGCGTGCTAGTGTGGACGCAGGGTAAAGAACACGGCTCAGCCTTCCTTTTACTGCTGTTCTTTATTTGAAGCCCTGGTGAATGATGATGTATATTTGGTGCCGTTTTTATTTTCTCTGTCGTTACCGTCGTGTGCTTCTGCGTCTCCTCGCTCCTCTCGTTGCTCCTCCTTCAGAAAGTCACGTTCTTCATCAGACTGAAAACACACAGAGCGTTTATTACCTGCTGAGGGGAACCTTTAGTAATGCTCAGTTTAAGCTAGGGGCGGAGTCGAGCTCGTTGCTATGGACGACAAAAAAAATGTTTAATGAATGAATATCAACATCAGTTGATGATGCACTAAGGTAAACTCGCAGTGTATTATGGGTAACATACACTTTATAAATACTCCAACATCCAATAACCACCAGAAGAAGAAGTGTGTGTGTGTGTGTGTGTGTGTGTGTGTGTAACCTCCTGTTGTTGGAGCGAGTCGTGCTGCAGGACGTTTTCTCTGCCCGCTGCACACACACAGAAAAACGCACTCATTAACAGCCTGGCTGTAACGTTCAGTGTAAACACACAGTGAATGGAAGATAAAAGTGTGTGTGTGTGTGTGCGTGCGTGCGTGCTTGTGCTGTACTTGTATCTCTGGTCTCTGTGTCTCGCTCTTTACTGAGGGTCTCTGTTGTCTCCTGTTTCAGCATGAGAATGTCCGACTGTCCGTCCTGCTCCACACACTCCATCACACTCTCCTATTCTCTCTCACACACACACACACACACACACACACACATAGAATGAATCACACACCTACACAAGACTTCTCAGATATTTAGAGATAAAGTTTCATGGAGTAATAGCAGTACATGAGTGTGTTATTGTGTTTATTATATATATATATTTCTTTTCATTTGTGCATATGTGTGTGTGTGTGCATGTGTGTGTACCTGTTGAGCAGGTGTGTGTATTACAGGATCATGTGGTGTTGTTTCCTCAGTGGGGCGCCGTTCACTCTGTATTGTGCCGATCTTCACCCGCACCCTTCCACCTACAACACACACTTCACCTTTTAGTTCACGGTTTAGTGGGTGGGGTCAACATCTGAATAAATTTTTTTTTTTACTTCTTGAATCCCGTTCGTGTTCACAAAGCTCCGCCCCCAGGACCTAACAGCTGCTGGAAAAAAAAACAAACAATAGAAACCCTCATACAATGTGTAATGGTTATAATGGGGAATTGTGTTGGTTTTAATGGAAACTGTAATGGTCCCTGTGGGTCTCTACTGGTAATTTGTTGCCTTCTATTGCTGGCATGTTATATCTAGGACCAATGATTTTAATAAGCAAAATTCTAGTCCTGGTTACTGATTTATAAACGTAACTTTTCACCTCATCGATGGTATATTTGGAATAATATAGAAAATGTTATTTCCAAAAATAAACTGTTTTTAAAAATAATGTTTATACCTTTAGCCAGCTGAGAACCATGGCCAATTATATTCATTTTCAGAATTTCTCCAGAAAATTTTATTTTGGGGCGTAAAGTATAAAACTGTAGTAAATACCGTTCCTAGTGATGTTTAAACTCTTATTAAAGGAGAACAAACCTGTAATCTGACCTTTTTGAATAACACTATTTCAATAGAAGGAATTCTTATTACTGATGACAAATTTAATAATTATTTCAGCTCGACCGACTGATCAGCGATATTTTTTCCAGGTTGCGGCTGAGAAGGGTCCGCTGTCGTTATACGGTACGAAAGCATAGAGGTGAAATGAAAACTATCGCTGACTAATTTTGTTGTGTTATTTGAAGTGTTTTTGATTCATTTTGGCTGTCTCTAATTTGACTCGTTATTTGGAATGCTAGTTGGACTTTTTAAGTTCGGTTTGGATGTATATCTTTTATTTACTTTAATATTTATCAATAGTTTATATTTTAAAAAGTACAGTACATTTTTCATGGTACAGTCAGTACTGTTTAGTTTTGTAATAAAATGTTTTAATTTATTCCAGCGTCTTCTTTGCAGTGGACGGCATATTATTATTCAGCACAGTCTGGTCATTTCCCCACAATTATTTACTAACAAATAAGATTTTTTTTTGGTAAAAAGTTACTTTTAAAATATTAAACAAATAAATGTTACCCGTGTAATAGCACACTTTCTAAATATATACAAAGCATCTAAGGAAAAAAATACTTTAGAAGAGACAACTAAACATGTTTACGAATGTGTTTATATTAAAACACTTTGGAAGGAGTTATGTACCTATCTCAGGATATGTATAACATTTTCAATATTATTTTTCTGTATACAACTCTCAGATTCAGTATGTTTTTAATCTATTTATTAATCTTGGTAAAAAAAAAAAGTTCAACAACAAAATCTTTCAAATGTTAAAAATTACTGTGAATGTATGTATAACCTTGTAAATTGACTCTGTTTAAAATATTTTTTAATTGTCTTATTTATTTAAACTTATTCCACGGACACGTTACTTAAAAGGTAGAGTAAGAATTTGTTAAACAAAAAAACCCATTTCAGACATAATTCAGCAAACAAGAGCAATAATATCTATAAATAAAAAACAAAAAAGGCAAGGAGTCGTTTGGAAGCCGAAGAGTCGACTCCTATTGGTGAGCCGAGCCAAACGATATGACTCACGGAACAGAGCCGCGTGTTTGTGTCAGTGTCGGTCAAGAAGAAATTTTTAGGTGAACATACTGCGAGTCGACTCTCATATGATTCAGATTTTTTTTTCTTTTTTGGGGGCCGAAAGAATTGACTCATATTGGTGAGCTGAGCTAATTGGTCTGACTCACTAAAAAAGAGCCGAACGCCGCGAGTTGACTCGTATATAATATGAGTCGGATTTTTACTTTCGTTCTTCTGTTATAGGAGCTGAATGAGTCGACTCATATCGGTGAGCCGAGCTAAAAGATCTGACTCGCTAAAAAGAGCCGCGCGTGTGCGTGCGCGTGAGTTCACTCACCCTCTCCCCCCGCCGAGTCCTTCAGCCTGTTGGCTCTTTTATAAAACGACTCGCGCATTTCGATCATCTTCAACCTCCGTTTGAGCAGAGTGTTCTCCTTCTGGCTCTTCAGCATCTCCATCTGTAACTCGGTGTAACTCACCTCCACAACTTTACAAATCTCCGCCACAGCGGCGTTAGCGAACACCTCCATCACTGAGGCGATCTGAGTCTGAAACGCTAAAACACTCGACATGCTGCTCACCTCCACGGCCATCACGAACCCTCCCACCTCTAATAAGCCCTTAATAACACCGTTATTAACCTTTGATTAGCGCTTACAGGAGCGAATCAGACTTCTGTTTTACTACACAAATAATAAACGGGCTGACGCTGTGACGTCATCAATACTGAAAGGACCCCTGAGGACCCATGACTAAAAAAAATAAAAACACAAGCAAGGGCCACGTTACTAAATTAAACAATTTGAGCTTAAGAAATGTTATTCATATTGAGTATCCATTAATAAAACCGAAAATATGTTATTTAATTATCATACGTAAAATCAAGTCATTTCAATCAGGCACGTAAGACAGCCGCGTGCCTAATTTAAGCCAATAGTAACGCTCTAAACGGATTACGTCACAGGAACAGTTCTGCAGAGGAGGCTACCTCGGTTACCACACCTTAATTTCCACCCACTGTACATCATGCACCCCAAGGACCCCTTTGGTGGCTTTCATATCCGCCTGATTTCAAATCACACTAACGATGAACAATTCAAATCAGCACTCTAAAATGTATAAGTGCAACACTATGAACACTAAATAAGAGAAAATACAGAGTGTTTTCCACACAGGGGCTCGAAGCGTTGTCCATGTAACATCATTTGAATGTTTTGCGCTGAAAATAACAGGATTTATGCCCTCTGTTGGTTGGTTACTTCACTCCAAATCGTACTGTTACAGGAAAATCAAGATCTTCTGGCTGTTTTTAAATTAAAAATGAATAAATAATCACCAGTCACTCAAACCATTGTCAAATCAAGTCAGATTTTTTTAAAAATTATATATTGTGGACAAACATTTCAATGAGCCATAATTAATGAAATGCAATAGAGTAAAAGAATATATTTAAAAAAACACTATAAAACATTGATATATCAATTACTGTTATTTGTTATTTTCTCGATGTTTCTTTGAGACAATTATGGATCAAAATGATATTAAAATTCATTTAATATTTGCTTGCTAGCGGTTTCAAATTCTACCATTTAATATTGCAAGGTGTAATAGCTTTGAGAGACCACAGGGGGGAGATATAACATATTGATGTCCGTCACTCCTCTTACACGTAATCCTAATAACCCTAGCTCCATCTAGTGGCTGTTCTTGATATGATACCATCTGTGTGGTTTTAATAGTGTACGTCAGAGCTTCCCGACCTTTTGTAACTAAACCCCACCAACCCTCCCCTATCATGTGGCACGACCCATATTGGAGGAGACCAGGTATAATTATAATACTATATAGAATCTACATATATATAACCTGAGATAGATAGATAGATAGGTAGATATATAGATAGATTATTTTTTGCTTTTGTGTTTTGTACTTTTTAAAATTAATTTTCATAAGTTTTATGACTTTTTAAATAACTTTTATGACTTTTATAAAACTATATTCAATTCAATTTTATTTTATTTGTATAGCGCTTTTAACAATGGACATTGTCTCAAAGCAGCTTTACAAAAAAATATAAACACAGGATACAGATGTTAAGTGTGTGAATTTATCTCTATTGAGCGAGCCGGTGGTGATGGTGGTGAGGAAAACTCCCTAAGATGATATGAGGAAGAAACCTTGAGAGGAACCAGACTCAGAAGGGAACCTGTTGTGTCTTTGTGTTAGACTACATCTTGAGAAAAATAAAGTAGACAGTCGGAGGTAAAGTTAACTCGTGTATTAACTTGAGCAAGAGAGTGAAACATATCAATGCGCATGGCTAATCAGAAAACAATGCTAAGGGGAGTGATTCCACTTAAAGAAATAGATCCACTCTATACACTACACTCCTCTCCTTTTAGATTTATGCAACACATATGAATAGAAAATAGTAGTAGTTAGTTCCGTCCGCGCAGCGAGGCGCATCGGGCAACAAGCATTCGCCAGCGGGCTCGGTCGGCAGCGTCGATTTCCACATCTTCCCACTTGACATCGAGCGCTCGTAGATCTTCCATGAATGTTCGTCGCCATGTATTATGCGGCCGCCCTACTCTTCTCTTCCCCCGTGGCGGCGTCCAGCGCAGCGCGATCTTTGCGTGGCGGTGGTCAGACATCCGTAGAATGTGTCCTGCAAAGCGCATTCTTCGCTCTACGACCATTTCTGTCAGGCTGCGGGAGTTTGTTCTTCTTAGAATTTCTTCATTTGAAATACGATCACGGTATGATACACCGAGTATTCTTCTCAGGCATCGTTGCTGAAACACATTCAGCTTGTGGATGACTGCCCTCGAGCTCTTCCAAGTTTCAGATGCATAGATGGCGGTTGGGATGATGATGCTATTAAACAGGCGAACTTCGCCTGAATAGAAAATAAAACATTATAATTTACTCTCTGCAAATCTTGTTTTTAAACAGTCTATGACTATAACTATAACAGTCTATAATACAAACTATAACGACTATGGTTATAACTATAAAACCAAGTCAGTTCTTTACAGATCCAGTCGTTTGGGTGGCGCCCTGTTCCTTTCAGGGTAGCACCTCTGTA
Organism: Ictalurus furcatus; assembly: GCF_023375685.1. NCBI lineage: Eukaryota > Metazoa > Chordata > Actinopteri > Siluriformes > Ictaluridae > Ictalurus > Ictalurus furcatus. The sequence continues at coordinate 37,122,066 of NC_071257.1, forward strand.
TCTGTGGAGTAACATGAGGGTTCTTTTCAAGGGAGACTGTTACTGTTACAAGTGATAAGTCTGGTGGACACACTGTGTCTGTTTTAATGAATGCAGACTGTTCAGGGGTGTTCTTTGGCTGAGCATGCAGTATTTGATCAACGTGACGTCTCCACGTATACTCTCCAACATCCACTTCGTACATCAGTGGTCCAGCTCTTGTGGCTATCCGCCCAGGTGTCCACTTGTTCTCTTCACAATACAGTTCAACCCTTTCAATAAACGCTTCCCAGTCTTCATTAGCGCTGTCGAACTCATCTATTTTCCTGACGAATGCCTTTGCATTATTTCCACTTTAGCATTTTAGCGTCTTTTACTGTGTGTCATGCACGGTTAACGTTACTCACGCAACCCTTTTGCTAGCAGTGACTGCCTGCCGTGTTTCACTATTCCTCTCCTCTTTTCCTCTGGAGACCATCTGGCATCGCATAACTGTGCATCCAACAATATCCAAGTTCGTAATTTACCTGTCGCCAATTTGTTCTGTCTTTGTGTTAGACTACAACTTGAGAAAAATAAAGTAGACACTCGGAGGTAAAGTTAACTCGTGTATTAACCAGAGCAAAAGAGTGAAACATATCAATGCGCATGGCTAATTACCAATCAGAAATCAATACTAAGGGGAGTGATTCCACTTAAATAAATAGATGCACTCTATACACTACAGAACCCATCCTCATCTGGGTAACAATGGATAGTGTGAAAGTAAAAGAAAGTTTATTATGGTTTTTATATGAAGTCTCTTTTGTTGATCTAGTCAACTGTTCACTAAAGGAGAACTGAGTGTATAACTGCATGTGGTAATTGCAGTTTTAAGGCCATAGTAGCAACCGTAGTCCCAGCAACCACAGTGAGAAGGTCATTTACTACTTTAACCAGCGCTGTTTCCGTGCTATGATGAGGCCAAAATCCTGACTGATATATTTCACGAATGTTATTTCTATGTAGGTACGAGCGTAGCTGATGTGCTATAACCTTTTCTAAGATCTTCAAAATAAAGGGAAGATTTGATATTGGCCTAAAGTTGGACACTTGACAAGGGTCAAGGTCAGGTTTTTTAATCAGAGGTTGGATAACCACTTATTTAAATGATTTAGATATATAGCCAGTGCTAAGGGAAAAATTAATTCTTTTTACAAGGGGTTTGATTACTTCTGGAATAATCTGTTTAAAGAAACACGAAAGTAAGGGATCTAGTATAAGAGTTGAGATTTTGATGAAAAAATTAATGAAAGTTTGTTCTCTCTAAGGGGAGTAAAACATTTTAATCATTGAGCTGATATTGTTATATTATCACGTCATATCAAGCAAACCAGTGACTACATTTCTCATCCTGCACTGCGGCCTACAAACATGGCCGCCATGGACCACAATTCCGAGAACACTACCTTTCATTCTAATCACACACACCTGCTTCCAATCTCACACACAATCACACCACAAATAATAGAGCCTGTTTGAACACTAGTTTTTTTACGTGTGTTTTCCATATACCAAGCTGTTGTTCATCGGGTTTTGTGTCCTAGTTTTGATCTTGTTCTAGCCCTCATTTTGGATTCTTGTTTTGCCTCATTTATGCCTGTTTTGCAATCGCCTGATCTATTGCCTAGTTTATGACCATGTCTATGTTTCACGATTTAGATTTGTCTGCCTGTCTCTCATATAATAAAGCTCTCATCTGCATTTCCATCCGTTCTCAACTCCATTACTTGGCAGAATACTTCGCCAGCAACATGGAAGCAGCAGGAGAGCAAGGAGAGTGTCACGCCAGAGTACATGGGGATGTCTGGCCACCCTTCATGTCAGTACAGTTTCCCCAGTGGACTGATATAGACCTCCCCATGGACATAGACCTCCCGAATTATGGATTGTGTGACTACCCGAGGCAGTTCATGTTCCACTGCCAAATGAAATTTTCAAGCCTGGCAAACCCTAAGACGGACAAAGGGCAGTAACTTGGTTTCATTGTGTCAGCCGCTTTATGGCCTGGCCTCCCAAAGGTCACAGCATCTGGCCAGTACAGGGTCCAGTGCCCTCGCCCAAGTAACTCAGTTTGCTGTACTATTTTTAAAGGGGTTTGGGAATCCAGAGCAGAACTGCAACCTGGATGAACTCTTGAGAGAAGTCAGCATAGTGGACCAGCATGATCTGCCATTCCATACTTACTATGAGTGGATTGACAGTGTGGTCTAAACAGCTCAGCTTCATCCCCCAGCCGACAGGGCAGTGGTGGGGGTGATGCAGACCTGCAAGACCGAGGGCTGCTGTAAAGTAGCCCAGCTACAATGTCCCACCAGTAGTAAACTTGGGATACCCGGATCGTATTTCAGGAATGTTCCAAGGGCAGCTGGCATGCCCACAAATGGCTCCACCTGAAAGCAAGAACAGAGCTCCCGCTTGAGACCCATGAGGTGGTCTCACCTGCCGAGCTCCTGCCGGAGGTCAACATTGCGAGCTCATTTCCAGAGCTCCAACGTGAGACCTACGAGGTGGTCTCACCCACAGAGCTCCAGCCGATGGTCAACGTAGCGACCTCATCTCCAGAGCTCCAACCTGAGACCCATGAGGTGGTTTCACCTGCCGAGCTCCAGTAGGAGGTCAATGTGGCGACCACCTCCCCAGAGTTCCATCATGAGACCTATGAGGTGATCTCACCGGCTGAACACTCATCTGAGGTCAATGTGGTGACCTCAGCTCCAGAGCCCCAGCTGGAGGTCAACAGGGTGACTTCCTCTTCAGAGCTCCAACACAAGACCTGTGAGGTTGTCTCATTTCCAGAGCTCCAGGATAAAGTCAAGTTCTTGTCTGAGGTTGAGGACATGGCCTTCCATGCCAAATTCTGGTCCCAGGTCGACGAGTCGACCTCCCAGGCCAAGTTTCTGTCCGAGGTCGAGGTGACGGCCTCTCAAGCCAAGTTCCAGCTCCAGGTTGATGAGGTGACCTCCCATGCAAAGTTCCAATCCGAGGTCGACGAGGTGACCTCCCAGGCCAAGTTCCAGTCCGCGGTCGACAAGACGGCCTCTCAAACCAAGATACTGTCCGAGGTCGAAGAGACGGCCTCTCAAGCCAGTTTCCTGTATGAGGTTGAGGAGACGGCCTCTCAAGTCAAGTTCCAATCTGAGGTCGACGATTCAACCTCCCACGCCAAGTTCCAGTCCAAGGTCAAAAAGATGACCTCCCACGCCATGTTCCAGTCCGAGGTCGATGAGGTGATCTCCAGGGCCAAGTTCCAGTCCCAGGTCTATGAAGCGACCTCCCAGGCCAAGTTCCAGTCCCTGGTCGATGAGGCGACCTCCCCCGCCAAGTTCCAGTCCGAGGTCGAGGAGGCTACCTCCCACACCAAGTTCCAGTCCCAGGTCGAAGAGGTGACCTCCCACACCAATTTTCAGTCCCAGGTCGACAAGGTGACCTCCCAGTCCAAATTCCAGTCCCAGGTCGACGAGGCGACCTCAATGGCCAAGTTCCAGTCCCAGGTCGACGAGGCGACCTCCCAGGCCCTGTCCTAGTCCCAGATCGACGAGACGACCTCCCACGCCAAGTTCCAGTCCCAGGTCGATGAGGCAACCTCCCATGCCAAGTTCCAGTCCCAGGTCGACGAGGCTACCTTCCATGCCACGTTCCAGTCCCAGGTTGACGAGGTGACCTCCCAGGCCAAGTTCCAGTCTCAGGTCGAGGAGGCTACCTCCCACACCATGTTCCAGTCCCAGGTCGAAGAGGCGACCTCCCACACCAAATTCCAGTCCCAGGTCGACGATGCTTCCTCCCAGGACACGTTCCAGTCCAAGGTCTATGATACAGCCTCTCAAACCAAGTTCCTGTCTGAGGTCGAGGTGACTGCCTCTAAAGCCAAGTTCCAATCCTAGGTCGAGAAGGCGACCTCCAAGGCCAAGTTCCACTCTCAGGTCGATGAGGTGAACTCTCACACCACGTTCCTGCCTGAGGTCGAAGAGATGGCCTCCCACGCCATGATCCTGTCCCAGGTCAAAGAGACGGCCTCCCAAGCCAAGATCCTGTCCCAGGTCGACGAGGCGAAATCTCACGCCACATTTCTGTCAGAGGTCAAAGAGACAACCTCCCAAGCCATGTTCCTGTCTGAGGTGGAAGAGACGGCCTCCCAAGCCATGTTCCTGTCCGAGGTCATAGTGCCAGCCTCCCAAGCCACGTTCCTGCCCCAGGTCGAAGAGATGGCCTCCCAAGCCACATTCCTGTCGAGGTTGAAGAGACGGCCTCTCAAGCCAAGTTCCTGTCACAGGTCGACGAGGCGGCCTCCCATGCCACGTTCCTGTCCCAGGACGAAGAGACGGCCTACCAAACAAAGATCTTGTCCCAGGTCGACGAGGCGAGCTCTCCCGCCACATTCCTGTCAGAAGTCAAAGAGACGGCCTCCTTTGAGGGAAATTACGCATTTTTACTTTGTAATAAGTTTGTTCTTGTTCTATTTCATTCTCATCAGAGGATAATGCCTAAGAAGGCCATGTCATGTCACTGAGATCAGTACAGAATGTTTATCTGCTTACAGAGACACGAACATGTTCTTCTGTTCAAGGTTCGTCTAAACATCTTCCAAGATCCTAACACAAAGCCTGTTTGAACTGCCTCAAACTGCTTCTTATCAGTACACAGAATTATGTCATGCTCTGCGTTTCATATATAGTAGTGGTTTAGTACAAGGGCTTCAGAGTGCTCTCATTATTCTATCCTGCTTTATTCTATCCTGTATTAACCATCTTTCTGTAATAAACCTTTTTACCTTCAGAGGACGAGTCTGCGAGTGTTGTCTAATTTCCACCACAATTTGGCGTCTCCTGGCTGGGCTGCGAGAGTCTTTTCAGCTTTTCTGGACAACAAGCAAACCAGAGGACGCCCGTGGAAAAGTTTTCACCCTGAACTCCATGTTGATACAAGCGGATTGCCCTTTATTGTGCAGAGTGAAAGACCGATGCAGCCTAGAAATCATATAAAAAAACAGCCTTAAGGTAAATTAGAATTTTATAAAGTCATTGTGTATTGCTGTCTGTATGGAAGGGAGTCAATGATATAAGAAATGCGCATATTACCTTGAGAGAAGTATTACATGGAGGCGATTTCTTATAAGAAGTTTGAGGAACTTCGCCTCTGCGATGACAGAGAGATTGGTGTTTCTTAGATCACAGCTTCAAAACTAAGATATATACAGACGGGTATATATATATAGAGAGAAAGATAATAACGGTAAAAATAAACTGAAAGAGTCCGTTTCGAGGAATATATAAGTAAAGAGAGTACTTATTAAGAAGCACAAGAGGCGCAGTATTTTTACGGCGGATTATTATCAAGAGGCATGCCCCATTGACTCATTCCATCATATCAGCGGTACATGAAATATTTGGCAAATTTAACGCACAAGTAAATTTTACTGAGATAAAAATAATAATAAAAAATAAATTATTATTTAAGAAAAAAAGAAGGGAAGAGAAAACTGTAAGTCCTACCAAATTGATGAATGTGGACTCGCCCTCACAGGTAAACTCTTTTACATTCTTAAGGTTTGCTCTATTGAACCTATAGGTTATATGATTAATTGAATGTCTAGACATTTGACACACATTTTGAACGTTTTCTGTCTGTGCACGAGAATGCATATTCACTTGATTTTCATAGCACGTTAAATTGATTAAAACTTTGAAAGTTATAGAAGCTGTAAAAATAAAATAAAATAAAATAAAATATGGGAAAAACATATAGCAAAGCACATCCTGTGACAGGGTGCTCATATGTTGATCCTAATAACATGTTTATGCGTGTGAATTATGGGGAAGGATGTTTGAACCAATATGATGTATGGGTTAAAGAATGTGCTTTTCCTGAAAAGGTAGTTTTAGCCTCAGACAGTTAGAACAACTGAAACTTAATTTAGAGACAAAGGAGAGAGAGAGACCCCTAAAACAAAGAGCGAAGTGCAGTTGTTAGCTGACTGGAAGGCTTTTGCTGAATGGCAGAGCGAGGCACATAAAGAGACAGCCAGTAAGGAGGGAGGAACCTGCAGTTTCAGAGGCACCTCCTCACGATGAAGCGGCCCAGCCTACGCCACTCTATCCGAACCTGTCAGAACTGAGCCACCAACCCCCACCGAACTATGCTCCAGCCGTCCTACCTTCACCGGTGGCATTACACACGAGATCCCAAGTGAAGGGACCAACAACATTGCTGCCTGAGGGCTTCAGACCAACAAAATCGGACAGAGAAGGGACAGTGCACGCCATGGTAAATGCCGCAATACTATAAGTGGCCAGAGAAGGAGGCCCTATGCTAGTTCACAGACCCTGGACATTGGAAGATATCAGGAGCAGCATGACGCACCTGCCGGCACTCCACGAAGTAGGATGACGAACGTTTGGGGATGAACTTCAGATATTCTGCAGAGAATTCAGACCCACCACTTATGAACTACGACGACTGCTTATGGCGAAACTTGGCACGGACTGGGTCAAGGTTTCATGTGAATTCCCAGAGAATGATGTCCGCCTGATCAACCCACAGTGGGATGATGAAGTCAACGGAAGGTACAGAACACAAATCACGGCGCTCCAGCAGAGGCTGACGAAAACCCAAACACCAATACGTTTAGAAATAGCTTTCCCAGAATACCATTACATATACGAATCAACAATTTTGAGAGACCTTGTTCCCACGGAGTCTGCTGATCTCATAGACAGTTATCTCGCGGCCCTCGCCATTCCCAAGGACAGTTATCTAGTAGGCGTAGCACAGCCCAATACCCTTAAAATTGTCCCGTCTTCTCATGTCTCGTTTTTAAAAAAATAACCTGACCTTTGTCTGTGTCACTCCTGACTGGTTTATCGTGAGAAGAGGATTCTCCACACCTTCACACACGTTATGAGTAAGTTTCTTTCATATTTATTCTTCATTTCTGTTTTCTAATGTGGTTTCTTTCATATTTTGTTCTACATTTTCTGTTTATAACGCTTACACATAGTTTACCCCCTTTACTTTACTCTATACCTTATAATACCCTTATAATCCTTATACTCCTTTTATTATCCTTATAATAGCCTTATAATATTCTGCATTCCTTTCCTTCCGTGTGTGTGTGTGGCTGCATAGGCCTCTATGTGTGTGTGTGTGTCTGTCTGCACTCCTCTGTGTGTGTGTGTGTGTGTGTGTCTGCACGTGCCTCTCTGTCTGTACTCCCCAGTTCCTAGGTTTCATTGTGAATAATAAATCTTACTGTTAATCTTAAAGTTAATCTTAATCTTAAGGTGTAATCTTAAACTTAATTCTCTTCTATGTGTCCTAGGTGCCCGTCACTTGTTCTTATCTCCTTTACTGGAGGGGCTGGATTTGGATCTGAACACTAGCTATCAGCTTGCGCATCTCACTGCTGACTTCACTACGCTACTCGAAGTTCTTTGCACCCCCTCTGGAGATGCAGGGTTCCCCCCATCTCTCAGATATATAATCCGCCCAGCAAATGTGTGTATTGACGCCTCTACACAGACAGACCCTCTGCCTGACTCTTCCTCCAGCTATCAGACTGATGATGATGTGGCCTTCTCTGCCCTTCTCTGCACGTGGGCTCTGATCACTCTCCCACTTTCTCACCTACCAGTCCTGAGTACTCTCCCCCGTATACCTCAGCTGGCTATCCCACGTCCCCAGGACGTAACCCATTTTATCACCCGTTTTCTCCCTACCGCTCTCCCCTGCTCTCGGATTACCTACCCACCAGCCCAGTGAATTCTCAATAAAGTTACTTACTACTTATCCTTGGTCTCCCTTGTGTTTATTTCATGTCTGTTTTATATACAACATTTCCCCCTCTGAGGCTGTAAAGCCTCACAAACTGCCTCAATTAAGTGGGTATCTGTGGAGAAATCGGTTCTGCCGCACCCCTTGGCCGTCCCCCATTAACTGTCGGAGGATTACTCTAACGAAGCCATAATTACGGTGGTCATATGCATCATCGGACGGGTCTCTGACTGTAACTACTTCCACACTACACTGATCAGGATGGGAGCTGAGGAGGGTTTGCAGAGCTGGTGGGAGAGGCTCTAGTGTCGTGCGCCCAGGGGCCTCAAAGTCGATTGGCAGCTGGAGAATGGGCCTTAGGGCGCCTCTGCGTCTATTTTGAGCTTAACCCATATAGATGTACCTAGCCATAAATCCATAGATTATCCATAGATTATAGCCATAGATTATGCTACATACTCTGTCGTCAGTACGAGTGACTATAACGAGTAAATACTTGATTGGATTCTACATGTCCCTATCTTTCTCAACTGGGCCTATCAGCCCTCAGTTTTGTATTTGTTGGGACTGCGCAGTGTGTTGCTTCTCCCCAATAATCAAATCTCGCACTCAGGGGTGGGCAAAAAAACCTCCTATGAGGAAAAATTCCCACCCTGCCAGCACTATGTGCTCGACAGCACCATTTACACTTTTCTCGTGCCTGATTGCGTTCACACTTCTTTGCACATTACATGTCTCATCACAAACATTATATATCATTATATAATATTCCAATTAACCAGTTGTTTCAAGTTAATGTCTATCTTCCACCCCTCGGCATCCTTCAGTCTGCTGGTTGTCTTCAGCACCGGCACTTTACGTAAGGGCCACCCGTGGGGAGAGGTTAGGCTAGCACTTACACCAGGGCATGGCTCATCGCATCGTCTTCTCATCCTGGTGGACTGGTGGAAGGTAACGGTAATGTCTCTTGAGGGCAGACCCCCCGTTGACAGCTGCTGGTCCACACAGGACCTTCACGTGTCCCCTGCCTCACAGGACCTCCTCGTCATCAGACGCAAACCTCGGGGGTCGGGGGTCTCATGTCCTCATAATCAGTTGCTTCAGCCATTCTCTTGCTGCTCATGGTCTCACTGCTCATGGTGACCACCACCCCCCGTTGAGGTGGTAACGCCTCATCCATAACAACGAATTAGTACGGCCCTTCACTCCTGGGCTGGAACACCCCTAGGTACACAAGTTGGGGGTCACTGGACAAAGAACTTCTGTCTCCTGTCTCGGTCCCCAGCTCTGGTCCTGTAGATAGCTTAGATAGATAGATAGATAGCTTCATACATAGCAGTTAGTTATCGCATATATTCTCTTAGTTCCATCTGCAATTACTCCAGCGGTGGTCCCTCATAAGGACCTCTCAGATGTGACACAGCCATGGGTCGACCCGTAAGTATTTCATGCGGTGTTATGCATATTTCTGTTAGTCTGCATGCGATAGGTCATTAGTTTAGTTAGATTAATTTAGTGTCAGCATAAATTGCGTTAAGCTTGAGATGGTGTGCCAAATCTTAGGAACTACCTCTCTGGTCAAAAACTGAATCACTGTTCCAGATGGCATAGCCTCCCACCAACTGCTAAACCTGTCTATCACCAAGTGCTTATACGGCCCTTCGGGCATTGATATGTGCCCTATCGGTACCGATTTTCCCTTTCTGACCTTGTTTTGAGCACAAATTTGCACACTCAGATAAAAACAAAAACAATATCCATCACTGCCTGTAAGTACAGAGACCAGTCCTCTTGCTGTTTTATCTTTCCCATAACTTCCCCCTCACGCACTGGTCAAAACCCTGTGCATCTGAATTCCATACAGTGAGAAGTGCATTAGGTACAACCGGAATTCAATTAAACTATTTACTCTGTATGTTAAAGTGGTGTTCCAACGTTTTTTCTAAAACCTCATTGCATTCAAACAGCTCCAAACCGATGACACAATCCATGGGCATAAGCAGAGTCAGTATTTATATATATATTATCAATTCTACCCTTAACCAGTTCGCACTCTGTAGTGATAGCTTTTAATTCAGCCAATTGGGCAGATCAGAGTGCTCATACTGTTTCTGAAATTTCAGACACAAAATCTTTCAGATGGACCGTCTAAAAAGTTCAAACTTAGGCTCGAGGAAATATGAATTTCGGCTAGGCAATCATAAGTGTTCTCAGTGACTGGCTCCACAGAATTAATTAGGCAATACAACAATACAGTTGGTGTATTAGACACACTACTAGGTTTAAGAGTTACATTTTGGGTGGCACATAGAATAACCTCATATCCTGTTCTTTGTTGAGCTGTCATGTGTTCATGCGGATATAATTAAAATAGAAGTGACCTGGTGTGATGAATGTATGAGATCAATGTGTAAGAGAGCAATTTTCCCAGTGATCTGCACTAAGAGAGCAGCTCCAGCCATGGCACGCAAACGTGCTGGCAATACTTGTGCCACCAACTCCAATGTTTCCGATAAATAAACTAAAGACCTGCAAGCGCCCCCATACTCCTGAGCCGGGACCCCCGCAGCGGTGCCCCCTCTCTCAGTCACATATAAGAAAAAGTCTTTGTTGTAGTTTGCCAGCCATAGTACAGGTGCAGAGCATACATCCATTGAATGTCAGGCTTTTCCTTAGAAAACCCAGATCTCAGGATTTTGTCATGAAGAGAGCAATCAGTGATCCACTGTAGACTATACTTGATAACATCCAGGAAGCTTAACATTTGTTGTGCTTTATGGGGCGGAGGATGATCCCACTCATGTCCTGTCGGCCTTGGGAGCGTGCCAGGGAGTCTCTGACCACAGAGGAGTAAACCGCAGGGGAGCCCACTGCCCCTGAGGGAGACGCACCCAGGTGTATTACTGATCTTGGAATGTTAAGGGGAGTAACAGCCTTGAGCACTCACATGCAGGCTCACTGGAAAAAGAGCTGAGCACAGGTCAACAACAGAAAAATAATAATTATCATGTGGAATGGAATAGGTTACACTAGGGACATCAGGCAGTAATGGGCTTACTGGGATGACTAGTTCATTGATTTTTCAAATTTTGTGTAAAATGCCATCCCCTTCTGTTGTATAGCAGAACTGTTGGCACAATCACAGCTGGCTGTAATAATGCTAGAATAATTGGGCATATCCCTTCCTCCTTTTGTGAGGACAGAGGGTATTGTTTACTGGACACAGGATGACTATACTTCACTTTAGCTTATAACGGTGTACATGTTACCTTTCCCGCTTCGACCTTATGTAGCCCATAATGTGCCAGGTATGTTAACGAGTTCAGGATAAGGGATGCCACCATCACTGTCCGAAGTGAAAACTGGAGACAGACAACTGGGAACACACAACTGCAAAACTCATCATTAACTGTTCAGTTTATGCATCAGATCAAGGCCTAGTAAATTAAAAGGTGAATAATTATCATTTGACTTACTGTAACATGCAGTGGATGTGGACACGTGGCCACTGAACTGGAACCCCATCTGTGATATACTTAATCTTTCGTTTCTTCGATTAAACAATATCTTCGCCGTAATAAATCCTCATATTGATTCTCTCTGCAAAAATGTGTTCTTATTCCCTTTCATTTGTTGTACAAGTCATTGTTGTACAATTTATATCTACTTAAATTATGGCTTTCTTACTCGCTCCATACTCACATGAATCGCTACACAATCAAAACGCCTGTACCTCACTCAAAAGATTACTCAGACCCTCTGTAAATATGACACTTAAATTTTGTTCACATTATTTAAATATAACTAATTAGGAGTAATGCATATGTGTATTTAACTTAGTCTAACATAAAATTGATCATCTATGAGCTTTGTTTCAATTGAAAACAAATTAGTTTCCTTTGCTGAGCAGCATAAAAATTCCCATTATAAACGTATCCATTTCATTTAAACTGTATTTGATCATTTTAAGTTGGTGTTAAGTCTACTCATGTCACGAACTACACTTCCCATCCTGCACTGCAGCCCACAAACATGGCTGCCATGTACGGCAATTCCCAGATCTCACACATCTGCATCCAATTCACAGAACAATCACAGCTACAGTATAAAGACTTTCAATTGCTTCACAGATTGTGCAGTATACGCTCCATTCCTCATGTTTGTGACCATTTCACTGTATTTTTTTTTTTTAATAATGAGACTTGTGTTTCGTATACATTGTATTACATATCCATAGCACACCGTATATAATATACATATTTGTATATTCACACACTACTTTATTCTGTTCTATTCAACAGTCCACGGTTCAGAAAAGAAACAAATCTCTCAAACTACACTGTTGTAAAAAGACTGTAATTGAACTAAACTAACAAACATATCACTGCAGTGAGACCCACATCAGCACAACATATCACACCAACAGCAAAAGAAACCCCCATGTAACATGCAATGCTGCCCGATCCAGACACATGTAATCCATGCAATTCAACATTAACTATTCACCATCTTATTCTAATGTAAAGGACTCAGATAACACATCTGTAATAGGTGTATTTTGTAAAATACGTTACAAAAAATTTGAAAATAATATATTACCATAAAATCTTACTTATTCATCACTGGACATAGGCAAGGTTTAAAAGAAATATGCAGCAAATTATCAATCATTGTGCAACACGAATACCTCATGCCAAAAGAACTTACTACACTGCTTGACTTAATAAAACAGGAGTTACATTATTATTATTATTATTATTATTATTATTATTATTATTATTATATACTTATTTATTTATTTATTTATTTATTTATTTATTTTTCGCTTTGAGTTCATCTCGATCGGGACGTGAGTGACCAGTTGTCCTGACAACGTCAGGGCACGTAAAGTTTTATAGACACGTACACGTATAGGAATCAAAGATTCACAAATTAGTTATGGTTAGCCAAGCTCTTTTTAGTGAGTCAGTTCATTTGGCTCAGCTCAGCAATAAGCTCCCAAAGGACTCTTCATTCAGTATGACTAATGGCTTTTATAATTCAGCCAAATTTAGCAATATCTAGACCTATGATTAGTGTGTGTGCACATATATCACTTAAATTGTTCAGTTGAATGAATGAATGCCTTTTTATTGTCACTATACACATGTACAATGAAATTAAGAGCCACTCCTTTTTGTTCCGTGCCAACATGTACATAAAATAAACAAGAAGAATAAACAAGATAAATAAACAAGATAAATAAACAGATAAATAAACAAGATAAATAAACAAGATATTGGGGCGGGGGGGGGGGGGGTACTATGAAATGCACAGTTTTGAGACACTATATACATATACTGTGAGATCAGTACATGTATGTGTTTAGAATGGTAATAGCTTTTGGGAAAAAACTATTCTTAAATCTATTAGTCCTTGTTTTGATGCACCTGTAACGTCTCCCTGAGGGCAACAGATTGAACAGATCAGAGCCAGGGTGAGAGCTGTCCTTAATGATGGTTTTTCCTCTGCTGAGGCAACGGGAGGTGTAAATATCCATCAGGGAGGGGAGAGGGCAGCCAATGATCTTCTGTGCTGCTCATATTACTCTCTGAAGCCTCTCCCTGTCTGCCGCGGTGCAGCTACCGTACCACACCGTGATACAGTATGTCAGCAGGCTCTAGACGGACGAGCGGTAGAAGATCAGCAGCAGATTGGGGTCCAGATTGTACTTCCTGAGAACTCTCAGGAAGTGTAGCCGTGTTTGAGCCTTCTTAATAACCGCTGTGATGTTGTCTGTCCAGGAGATGTCAGCAGAGATAAGGACGCCAAGAAACCGGAAGGTGTGGACCCTCTCCACACACTCACCATTGATGAAAAGGGGGGCTAGCTCAGTGTTGTGCTTCCTGAAGTCTACAATGAGCTCCTTGGGTTTCTTAGTGTTTAGAGCCAGATTGTTCTTGGAACACCAGGCTGCCAAGTTCAGGACTTCCTCTCTGTAGGCTACCTCATCTCCCTTTGAGATGAGTCCGACCACTGTGGTGTCGTCAGCAAACTTGACGATAAGATTATTATTGTGGACTGGACTACAGTCGTATGTGTAGAGACAGTACAGGAGGGGGCTCAGCACACAGCCCTGTGGAGAACCTGTGCTCAACGTGCGAGTGGAGGAGAGGTGGGGTCCGAGTCTCACTGTCTGAGACCGGTTGGTGAGAAAGTCCTTTATCCAGGCACATGTGAGGGGGGGGGAGGCCAAGAGTGACCAATTTGGTGATGAGAATGTCCGGAATGATTGTATTAAAAGCCGAACTGTAATCCACAAAAGCATCCGGACGTAGCTCTGTTGCTGCTCTAGATGTCTCAACACGGAGTGGACAGCTACGGTGATAGCATCCTCTGTGGATCTGTTTGCGCGATATGCAAACTGATAAGGATCGAAGTCTGGGGGGAGGTAGTCCTTGATGTGCTGAAGAACCAATCTCTCAAAGCACTTCATGATAACTGGAGTGAGGGCCACAGGACGATAATCATTTAGGCTAGTTGTGGGCGACTTCTTTGGCACTGGAATGATTGTGGCTGATTTTAGGCAGGACAGGATGACTGCTTGGGCCAGGGAGAGATTGAAGATTCTGGTAAAGATGTGGGCAAGCTGGTGGGCACACGATCTGAGCACCTTACCAGGTACTCCGTCTGGGCCAGCAGCCTTCCTGGGGTTCACTGCCAGAAACATCCGTCTAACATCGTGTTCCCTCACAGTAAGTAGAGTGGTGCAGGAACCAGGAGGGGATGGAGGCAGGGCTGGACTGGTGCGGGAGCCAGATGAGTTCAAGGTAATTATACTAAATCTTTAATCGTACATAATTTTGGATTATGTTCAGCATAAAACCTTAAATAATATAAAAACATCAAACATTATTACCCATGGGTATTGAGCGTTTTATTTAGTTTGATCTATCCAAAACTCAACCTATTCCAAACAAATCGCACTCACTACACTGCTGGACTACAGGTCTAATACGGCTGTGAAGGTTGTCAGTAATCTCTAAAAACAAATGTTTAGGCTCAACATTAACTCAACAGGGGGAATGTTTTGACTTAGCCTGACAAGGAACACATTGCACATGTCCCACTTCGGTCCTTGTGATCTGGCCACAGAGAGTTAGGCAGAGACTGTAACCTTGGGTCTGATTTACTTTTCAGTTTTTTCATCTTTGGTATTAAGTTATTAAGTACATCACTCACAAGGAACAGGTTCAAGTGTTAGCTGATCAATTTTATCGTTGGTCAGGCAAAAATGTTGATATGCCTGAGCAGAAGAAACAACGTGGCACAAAACACAAACTGCCATAAAAGTTCTCTCCGGACTGATAAAATCAAGAATACTGATTGATTTTAGCTTTTACAGAAATATGTTTAAATATGTATTTATATATTGAGTCACCTTGACTTTAATGTGTAGTGTGAAGTTTGATAACTAAAGGATTGTAAAAAGAAAAAAAAAATCTCTCGCACACGCTCTCTCCCTCTCTCGCGCGCTCTGTGTTTAGATGAACGTCATCATGGAATTCAAAACACTTTCATTCAGTTTCCAAACAGGGAAACACACGGAATTCAAATTAAAATTAAAAGAATGATTTGGACCTCCGGCGCGCATGCTTCTGAGCAGCCGTGTACACAATCTAAATATGGAACTGTATACAATCCGCCCAACACAGTCTCAATCCAGTCTCCTGCTGTCATGCCAGGAGACGGAAGAGCCGGGCTGGACGGAGACCTTCCCCCATAACTTGGAACACAACACACACAGTAACACCATAATACTAAACAAACAATAAACACACATAACACTCTCTTAGGCAAACCACACAGACAGTTTTACAAAACACCAATCATTTTGAGTTATGGCAACTTTAAATTAATTTCAACCAACGAACTACACTGAGTTGGAGAAATCACCTTTTCCTCTACAATCAAATGTATTTTCAATTAAAGCTCATGTAATAATCTGTATAATAAACACAAGTTTTTAACTTGATTACTCATAAAAATCATGTTGTTCCAACTAGTTTTTCCACATTATTTAAAAGGTATTTAAGTGTAATGTACTTAATTACCATAATTATAAACACAATTTTTTTTATAACTTACTAACTTCAAGTTATATAACAATAGTTACTAAAATACTACAAATATTATACCTAACATCTCTGCAGGATTTATAGACAAGGCACTGAATGAAATGAGCAATATAGACAAAAAAGAAACACTCTGTGTCGACTACTTTTTATCTCCCATAGAACTATCCACAGTCCAAAGGCTGCTAAAGGAGCAAGTTGACTCCAATTGAGCTATTGAGATTATAAGGCTGTATGTGTGAATGACAAACCAAACCATGTATTCTATAATCTGGGCTAAGACCTCCTTTTAGGCCTATAGAAAACTATTCCTTTTTTTTTATCTCTCTGCTCACAAGTCATAAAAGAGAAACCCTTTATTATCACTTAATTTATGGAATAAAAATGAAGGGTCCAAATGGACTTTCTCCTCCACATTTCGAGCGTCTGACTCACTCATTTCTCAACAATGGCTTCTGGGGCCTGAAAATGCAAACTTTTTCCCACCTTCAGACTTCCTTTTTCCCTGGGTCACACAATCTGGGAATATGTTATATATTACAGGTCTAGAAGTTCTGATTTACACAACGGGCAATCTGGCAGATGTCTAAAATATTTACAATGTTCTTGACTGCTCCCCAATTTTTAAAACATTAATACAGCAGTTATTGATACCAAAGTAATTATTATAATACAAACAGTCCCACCAGACTCACACCCCAAAGTCTGTACCAGATTCAAATATTCAATGAAAAAGCAGAAATATCTCACAAAGTTCTGTTTTACCTATCTCAATCTGAAGATTACACACCCTTTTTTTCCCCCTTTCACACAGAAGCAGGCCTGCCTGTGCAGATAAGAACACACACATACACTCACACTGAGGGAGGCCTTTACCCACACTTGTCTCCAAAACTAATTTTTAGAGCTTATCAAACATACCTATCTCCTTATGTATGGAGCTCATGTTCATACACTAATTAATGCAACATTCATACTTGTCTCCAAACCTAATTTTCAGAGCTTATCACACACATGCCTCCTTTTTATCACCAACGCACGCAAGCTCACATACACATGTTATATTCACACACTGTTACACACATTTATATTATTACACACACACAAATATCACACTCATTCACCCGGCACGCTTCTCTTGACAGGTCCTTACCCTGAGTAGCGTACCCGGATTTGGGCCCAGGATTTACACCCCTCTCTAAGTGGCCCTGGGTCTTTCACCAGCGGTATTAGGGGTTCCCCACTCAAAGCAGCCCTGGGTCTTTCACCAGCGGTATCTGGGGTTTCCCAGTCAAAGCAGCCCTGGGTCTTTCACCAGTGGTATCTGGGGTTCCCCACTCAAAGCAGCCCTGGGTCTTTCACCAGCGGTATCTGGGGTTTGAGGCCTCACTTCCACCTGCCTCTATTGCAGCCTTGAGTCTTTCATCAGCGGTATTGCAGGACTTTCACTCACTCAACACACACACACACAATTCAGTCGGTTCCATAAATCAATGTCAACACTTTGTCAATTTTTGTCCCGAATCTCTTACTCTTTGCCTTTTCTCACTCTTTTTCTAGTTCACTGGGTTATTTTCACTTTTATTCGTCCAATCGCTATACTGGGTCCTTTTGGAGACCAACTCAGCCTTCCTTCCCAACCTGGGGCTTCCCACTTGTGACAACAGATCACTAAGACAGAGCTTTGAAATAACAGGCGTCTGCAGTGCCTTTTCCCTACACGGCCTATCTGTTGCCTTAGAGCGCGAAGTCCCACAAGCAGGATCTCAGACCTTTGGGTCTTCACCCAGTCCCATCTGGGGTGCCAAAATGTGGGCTAAAATTCTGACCACTACACAGTTACTATTATAAGTTATTTACAAAATCAAGTATACTTACAACCAATTGCCCGGGTGCAGAGTAAAGTACCACACGGAACCAGAGAGTGAGGAAAAGCAAGGTCCAAGTTTTATTGTTCCATTCCACCATACGAGATCCACACCGTTGAGAGTCTCAAAAGTGATCTCACAACCGGCGCTGAAGCTCCCTTATTTATAGTTTTCTAAACCCAAACTCCAATATGTTTAGAAATAGCTTTCCCAGAATACCATTACATACGTGAATCAAAAATTTTGAGAGACCTTGTTCCCACAGAGTCTGCTGATCTCATAGACAGTTATCTTGCGGCCCTCGCCATTCCCAAGGACAGTTATCTAGTAGGCCCAATACCCTTAAAATTGTCCCGTCTTCTCATGTCTCGTTTTTAAAAAAATAACCTGACCTTTGTTTGTGTCACTCCTGACTGGTTTATCGTGAAAAGAGGATTCTCCACACCTTCACACACGTTATGAGTAAGTTTCTTTCATATTTATTCTTCATTTCTGTTTTCTAATGTGGTTTCTTTCATATTTTGTTCTACATTTTCTGTTTATAACGCTTACACATAGTTTACCCCCTTTACTTTACTCTATACCTTATAATACCCTTATAATCCTTATACTCCTTTTATTATCCTTATAATATCCTTATAATATTCTGCATTCCTTTCCTTCCGTGTGTGTGTGTGGCTGCATAGGCCTCTATGTGTGTGTGTGTGTCTGTCTGCACTCCTCTGTGTGTGTGTGTGTGTGTGTGTGTGTGTGTCTGCACGTGCCTCTCTGTCTGTACTCCCCAGTTCCTAGGTTTCATTGTGAATAATAAATCTTACTGTTAATCTTAAAATCTTAATCTTAAGGTGTAATCTTAAACTTAATTCTCTTCTATGTGTCCTAGGTGCCCGTCACTTGTTCTTATCTCCTTTACTGGAGGGGCTGGATTTGGATCTGAACACTCGCTATCAGCTTGCGCATCTCACTGCTGACTTCACTATGCTACTCAAAGTTCTTCGCACCCCCTCTGGAGATGCAGGGTTCCCCCCATCTCTCAGATATATAATCCGCCCAGCAAATGTGTGTGTTGACACCTCTACACAGACAGACCCTCTGCCTGACTCTTCCTCCAGCTATCAGACTGATGATGATGTGGCCTTCTCTGCCCTTCTCTGCACGTGGGCTCTGATCACTCTCCCACTTTCTCACCTACCAGTCCTGAGTACTCTCCCCCGTATACCTCAGCTGGCTATCCCACGTCCCCAGGACGTACCCCATTTTATCACCTATTTTCTCCCTACCGCTCTCCCCTGCTCTCGGATTACCTACCCACCAGCCCAGTGAATTCTCAATAAAGTTACTTACTACTTATCCTTGGTCCCCCTCGTGTTTATTTCATGTCTGTTTTATATACAACAGTAGGAGATTCAGTATTAGAACTTTTCTCTGAACCGCCAGTTTGTGAATATGAAAATGGGAAGAGTGACCCACCAATTCCTAATTTCATCTTCATGTCCAGTCAATCTACTGGGCAGTGACTTAATGTGTGTTTTACACTTAAATTTGATGTCCTAACCTCAGGGAGTAACAATAACTGATGACTCATCTTTGAGAACTCCATTTGTTAAAGAAACAGAGCTCTGTGTTTATCAAGGGTCCATGCATAACAAGCCTAGAGCCTGTGCTCGTTTGTTGACTTTGGCACATGATAAGATGAAGGACAACTATGTTGATTTTATGCTGTCCTCTGCCCTTCATTGCACAACACAAGTGCATGAAGTAAGAGACTTTAATTTTAAGAAAGAATGGTTTATGGATATCCCAGAAAGTGAAGAGCTGTACCTATATTGGTGTGACAAATTTTATGCATGTTCAGTCAAATTGAGTGACACGCAGTTGCATGCATTTTTCGTCCCAGAATCAGCGCCCCATGTCTCATTAGCCAAAATAGAGAACAAACAGTAGAAAGACGTGGGACGGTGGGTCAGATTATGTGAGAGTGGGAAAATTACAGATTGGGAACAGAAACCCACCTCCAACATTTGGTACAGCCCGACGCTGGGAGTTTCTAAAAAATTCTTTCTGGAAATGTGCAAGGTTAACCTGGATGTAATATGTCATGACAAGGGAATGTTTCTGAACCTTGGGACAAGTCCCACACCCCTAGAGACACACCCACAATTGTAGAAGGTGTCTCTCAGACTGTGGGCCCAAGGGAAACATGACGTAGGCCTGATTAGAAGTGCACTACCAGTCGTGATCACGCCCAAATCTGACTTTAGACCCAAACAATCTCAATACCCTCTTAAATCAGAAGCTAGTGAGGGCATTGGACCAGATTTCAATTCATTATTGAAGGCAGGGGTCATTGTTCTCTGCCCTGATTTGTCAGTGTGCACTCCAATATTTCCAGTGTGAGAAGCAAAAAAAAAAACCCCCTGCAACCTGATGAATGGAGATTTGTACAAGATTTGCAAGCGGTTAATGCAGCAGTCAAACAGAGAGCTCCAGACGTGCCAAATTCTTACACTATATTAAGCCAGGTTCCAGCAAATAGCGAATAGTTTTCAGTCGTAGATTTAGCTAATGCATTTTTTCAGTATATCTCGTGATAATGACAATCAGTTTCGGTTTGCATTCATATTTGACGGACGTCCTTACACTTTCACTCACTTGTGTTAGAGATATTGTGAGTCACTAACGATATACAACCAAATGCTAAAGGACAGCTTAGCACCTCTACCACTTTCTCCAGGGCAGAGTGTGAAACTGACACCATTAAATTGTTGCAGAATCTTGCCAAAGAAGGCCACAAAGCCAGTCTCTCCAAATTACAGTATGTACAACAAGAAGTGAGATTTCTTGGGCCATGACATTTCTGCAAAGGGAAAGAAACTGTCTGCTGAAAGAGTATCTGCAATCCAGAAGATTCCCAAGCCTCTGACGAAGAAACAAGTTCTCTCTATCCTAGGTATGTGTTTGTATCGAAGATCTTTCATTCTAAACTATACCACTCTATAAGCACCGCTCAGAGAGATGGCATATGCGACAGGTTCGAAAGCACATTCTCAGGTAAGTTGGATCCAGTCGCTGCAGAGTTTCCTCTGTGTGTACGTACAGTAGCAGTAGCTGAGAAAGCTGTGGTGGCATCCAGAGACCTGGTAGGTTACTCAGAATTGATCATCTTGGTTCCACATGAGGTGTTATTACTCCTACTTGAATAGAAAACCTCACACCTGTCCACCCAATGGTGGCTGCACCATAACACTATACTACTAGACATGCTGAATGTCACTATTAAATGATGTACTGTCCTTAACCCTGCTACTCTTCTTCCAACAGAGGAAGACGGGGAACCACATGATTGTGTTGTAATGACTAACGAACTCTGCTCTCCTAGAGTCGACCTGAAGGATGTTCTATTGGAAAACTCAGATCTGATCCTCTTTGTGGACGGGTCAGCGTCACGTGACCCAGAGACAGGTAAAAATCTAGTGGGCTATGCAGTAGTGACCACACACGACACGGTCTGTCAGGAAGTCTCCCCTCAAACCTTTCAGCACAAGCAGCTGAACTGCATGCCTTCATAGAGGCATGAAGACATGCTGAGGGACAGTCAGTAAATATCTACACAGACAGTAGATACGCCTTTGAGGTAGTACATGATTTGGGGACAATTTGGAAACACAGGAACTTCCTGATGAGTTCAGGAACACACATGGCCCACCACAAACTAGTCTCTGAGCTGCTGGACACAGTCCTACTCCCCAAAACTATTGCAGTATGCAAATGTGATGCACACACTAACAAATTAGACCCTGTTTTCCTAGGAAACACTTGAGCAGACAGTGCAGCAAAGCAAGCAGCTGCATCTATGGTCCCAAAACGCAAAAGAATATAATCACTCCTTCTTTACACCTTTCAGACCTCCAAGCACGAGCTACGGACGAGGAAAAGGCTGTGTGGTGCAAAGTTTGGCGATGTCCCCAGGGCTGTCTTTGCCTTCAAAGTTGACGCATGGCAGGGACCATGCGTCAAAAGGGGGAATTATAGCTGCAGTAAAGCATTGGTTTCTCTAATTACTCTAAAAAAAACAAAAAAACAATTTTGTTTACACTGTTTGCGCAACTCATAACATGGATTGAGGTTTGAAGGTAGAGAAGGCCATGTCCCTATGTCCAAACAGGACTCAGACGCGGTAGTGATAATGATAATCTCCAGTGATAATGGTACACCTTTTGTGAGCCATGCCCTTAAGTAGGTGGGAGAATATTTGGGTATTGACTCAAAGCAGCACTGTGCATATCATCCAGCTAGTGGTGGGGCGGTAGAGAGAGAAAATGTGACACTAAAAACAGATTGAGCAAATGCTGTTCTGAAACAGGCTTAGGATGGGCTTAGCCCCTTTGGGAAAGTGTTTGGGAGACCTCCACACACAGGAATTGGACCTGTGACAGCTCCTCTTCCCGACACTGCAGCATGTGATGATGCATTGTTAAATTACTGTGCAAGTCCTCTGCTCTGCACTCTATACACAAGCAGGTAAAAGCAGAACCGTGAAAGGATTCTGAAGTTCTGATGTACTCACAACATAGTAATTTCTCTGTTAATTTTAGTTATCATATTTTGTAATGATAAAATGGGGGAAATGTGAGGGAAATTACTCATTTTTACTTTGTAATAAGTTTGTTCTTGTTCTATTTCATTCTCATCAGAGGATAATGCCTAAGAAAGCCATGTCATGTCACTGAGATCAGTACAGAATGTTTATCTGCTTACAGAGACACAAACATGTTCTTCTGTTCAAGGTTTGTCTAAACATCTTCCAAGATCCTAAAACAAAGCCTGTTTGAACTGTCTCAAACTGCTTCTTATCGGTACACAGAATTATGTCATACTCTGCGTTTCATATATATAGTAGTGGTTTAGTACAAGGGCTTCAGAGTGCTCTCATTATTCTATCCTTCTTTATTCTATCCTGTATTAACCATCTTTCTGTAATAAACCTTTTTACCTTCAGAGGACGAGTCTGCGAATGTTGTCTAATTTCCACGACATTCCCAAGCCACATTCCTGTCTGAGGTTGAAGAGACGGCCTCCCAAGCCACGTTCCTCTCCGAGGTCGACAAGGCGGCCTCCCACACCAAGTTCCAATCCCAGGTTGATGAGGCGGCCTCCCAGGCCAAGTTCCAGCCCCAGGACGACGAGGAGGCCTAGCACACCAAGTTCCAGTCCAAGGTCGAGGAGGCGACCTCCCACGCAAAGTTCCAGTCCCAGGTCGACGAGGCAACCTCCCACGCCAAGTTCCAGTCCCAGGTCGATGAGGCGACCTCCCACACCAAGTTCCAGTCCGAGGTCGAAGAGGTGACGTCCCACACCAAATTCCTGTCCCACGTCGACAAGGCGACCTCAAAGGCCAAGTTCCAGTCCCAGGTCGACGAGGCGAGCTCAAAGGCCAACTTCGAGTTCCATGTCGATGATGCGACCTCCTAGGACACGTTCCAGTCCGAGGTCGAAGAGACGGCCTCTGAAGCCAAATTCCTGTCTGAGGTCGAGGTGATGGCCTCTCAAGCCAAGTTCCGGTCCCAGGTCCACGAGGCGACCTCCCATGCCAAGTTCCAACCCCAGGACGACGAGGCAGCCTCCCATGCCAAGTTCCAACCCCAGGACGACGAGGCAGCCTAGCACGCCAACTTCCAGTCCGAGGTTGACGAGTCGACCTCCCACACCAAGTTCCAGTCCCAGGTCGACGAGGGCACCAAGGACACGTTCCAGTCTGAGGTCTATGAGACAGCCTCTCTAACCAAGTTCCTGTCTGAGGTCGAAGAGATGGCCTCTCAAGCCACGTTCCTGTCCCAGGTAGAAGAGACACCCTCCTAAGCCAAGATCCTGTCCCAGGTCGACGAAGTGAACTCTCACACCACATTCCTGTCAGAGGTCGAAGAGATGGCCTCCCAAGCCACGTTCCTGTCTGAGGTCGAAGAGATGGCCTCCCAAGCCACATTCCTGTCCAGGTCGAAGAGACGGCCTCTTAAGCCAAGTTACAGTCCCAGGTCGATGAGGCAGCCTCTCACACCAACTTCCACTCCCAGGTCGATGAAGTGACCTCCCATGGCATGTTCCAGTCCTAGGTCGACGAAGTGACCTCCCATGGCAAGTCCCAGTCCTAGGTCGACGAAGTGACCTCCCATGGCAAGTTCCAGTCCTAGGTCGACGAAGCGACCTCCCATGGCAAGTTCCAGTCCCAGGTTGACGATGTGACCTCCCACGCCAAGTTCCAGTCCCAGGTCAATGAAGCGAACTCCCATGCCGAGCCTCTTGAAAAGATGGCCTCCCACACCAAGTTCCTGTACGAGTTCAAAGAGACATCCTCCCTAGCCACGTTCCTGTCCGAGGTTGACGAGGCGACCTCCCTCACCAAGTTCCAGTCCCAGTTCGACGAGGCTACCTCCCCCGCCATGTTCCAGTCAGAGGTCAAAGAGACGTTCTCCCAAGCCAAGTTCCTGTCTGAGGTTGAAGAGGCGCCCTACCAAGCCAAGTTCCTGTCCGAGGTCAGAAAGACGGCCTCCCAAGCCATGTTCCTGTCTGAGGTCAAAAAGACGGCCTCAAAAGCCGAGTTCCTGTGCGAGGTCGATGAGACGGCCTCTCCAGCAAAGTTCCTGTCTGAGGTCTAGGAGACGGCCTCTCAAGCTGAGTTCCTGTCCAGGGTCGAAGAGACGGCTTCTCATGCGAAGGTCCTGTCCGAGGTAGAAGAGACAGCCTCTAAAGTGACGTTTCAGAGCGAGGTCGAAGAGACGGCCTCTCAAGCCAAGTTCCTTTCTGGGGCAATGAGACGGCCTATCAAGCCAAGTTCCTGTCCAAGGTTGAAGAGGCGGCCTCTCAAACCAAGTTCCAGTCCCAGGTCGACAAGGCGATCACCCATGCCAAGTTCCAGTCCGAGGTTGACGAGGCAACCTCCCACACCAAGTTCTGGTCCGAGGTCGACGAGGAGACCTCCCATGCCATGTTCCGGTCCGAGGTCGAGGAGGAGACCTCCAACACCAAGTTCCAGTCCGAGGTTGATGAGGCAACCTCCCTCGCCAAGTTCCACTCCTTGGTCGAGGAGGAGACCTCCCACACCAAGATCCAGTCCCAGGTCGACTAGGCGAACTGCCATGCCAATTTCCAGTCCGAGGTCGAAGAGACAGACTCTCAAGCCAAGTTCCTGTCCAGGGTCTAAGAGATGGAATCCCAAGCCATGCTCTAGTCCCAGGTCCACGAAGCGACCTCAATTCAATTCAATTCAATTTTATTTGTGTAGCGCTTTTTACAATAGACATTGTCTCAAAGCAGCTTTACAGAAATATATAAACATGCAATACAGATATTAAAAGTGCGAATTTATCCCAATTGAGCAAGCTGGTGGCGACAGTGGCAAGGAAAAACTCCTTAAGATGTTAAAGGTGCTGGATGTGCATTCAGTGTGATCTAATTTTATGTTAATTAGGTTACTAACAAATGTTCCGAAATTTTCTATGTATTTGTACAGCTCGGGGAACAGACACAGTCTCTATAGTATGTACTACAAGTGTTGAACTATTAATAGGTCGAAGAGATGCCCTCTTAAACCAAGTTCCTGTCCGATGTCAAAGAGACGGCCTCCCAAGCCAAGTTCCTGTCCGAGGTCGAACAGACAGCCTCCAAAGCCACGTTCCTTCCAGGTCGAAGATACAGCCTCCCAAGCCACATTCCTGTTCCAGGTTGATGAGGCAGGCTCCCAAGCCACATTCCTGTCCAAGGTCGGTGAGGCGACCTCCCATGCCAAGTTCCAGTCCCAGATCGACGAGTTGACCTCCAATGCCACGTTCCAGTCAAAGGTCAACAAGGCAGGCTCCCAATCCACGTTCCTGTCCGAGCTCAATGAGGTGACCTCCCACGGCAAGTTCCAGTCCGAGGATGACAAGGCAACCTCCCACGCTAAGTTACAGTCCCAGATTGATGAAGCAACCTCCCACGGCAAGTTCCAGTCCCAGGTAGATAAGGCAACCTGCCACACCAAGTTCCAGTCCCAGGTCGACGATGCGACCTCCTGCAGCAAGTTCCAGTTCCAGGTTGACGAGGTGACCTCCCACGCCATGTTCCAGTCCCAGGCCAAAGATGCGGCCTCGCAAGCCAAGTTCATGGCTGAGGTTGAAAAAACGGCCTCTCAAACCAAGTTCCTGTCCGAGGTTGAACAGACGGCCTCTCAAGCAAAGTTCTAGTCCCAGGTCAATGAGGCAACCTCGCAAGCCAAGTTCCTGTCCGAGGTCGACGATACGGCCTCCCAAGACACGCTGCTGTCCGAGTTCAAATAGACGGCCTCACACGCCACATTCCTGTCCGAAGTCGAAGAGACGGACTCCCAAGCCAATTTCCTTTCCCAGGTCAAAGAGATGGACTCACACGCCAGGTTCCAGTCCCAGGTCGATGAGGCGACCTGCCACACCAAGTTCCAGTCCCAGGTCGACGATGTGACCTCCTTCAGCAAGATCCACTCCCAGGTCGACGAGGCGACCTCCCACGCCACGTTCCAGACCTAGGTCAACAAGGCAACTTCCCACACCATGTTCCAGTCCGAGGCCGAAGATGCGGCCTCTCAAGCCAAGTTCCTGCCTGAGGTTGAAAAAATGGCCTCTCAAGCCAAGTACCTGTCTGAGGTCAAAAAGACGGCCTCCCAAGCCACGTTCCTGTCCGAGGTCAAAAAGACGGCCTCCCAAGACACGTTGCTGTCCGAGGTTGACGGGACGGCCTCCCAAGACACGTTCCTGTCCGAGGTCGATGAGACGGCCTCCCGAGCCACTTTCCTCTCCAAGGTCGAAGAGATGGCCTCCCAAGCCACATTCCTGTCACATGTCAAAGAGATGGACTCCCAAGCCAAGTTCCTGTCCCAGGTCGAAGAATCGGCCTCTCAAGCCAAGTTCCTGGCCGGGGTTGAAAAAACGGCCTCTCAAGCCAAGGTCAAACAGACTTCCTCTCAAGCCAAGTTCCAAGTCCGAGGTCGAGGAGACGGCCTCTCAATCCAAGTTCCTGGCCGGGGTTGAAAAAACGGCCTCTCAAGCCAAGGTCAAACAGACTTCCTCTCAAGCCAAGTTCCAAGTCCGAGGTCGAGGAGACGGCCTCTCAATCCAAGTTCCTGTCCGACGTTGAAAAGACAGCCTCCCAAGCCACATTCCTGTCCGAGGTCGACGATACGGCCTCCCAAGACATGTTGCTGCCTGAGCTTGAAGAGACGGCCTCCCAAGATACATTGCTGTCCCAGGTCGACTAGGTGACCTCCCACGCCAAGTTCCAGTCCCAGGTCAATGAGGCGACCTCCCAAGCCAAGTTCCAGTCCGAGGTCGATGAGGTGACCTCCCACGCCTAGTTCCAGTCCAAGTTCGACGCGACCTCCAATGCCAAGTTCCAGTCCGAGGTTGATGAGGCAACCTCCCATGGCAAGTTCCTGTCCCAGGTCGACGCGGCAGGCTCCCAAGCTACATTCCTGTCCAAGGTTGACGAGGTGACCCCCCACGCCAAGTTCCAGTCCCAGTTCGACTAGTCGACCTCAAACGCCACGTTCCTGTCCCATTTCAACGAGGCAGGCTCCCAAGCCTCATTCCAGTCCGAGGTCGACGAGGTGACCTCCCAAGGCAAGTTCCAGTCCGAGGGTGACGAGGCAACCTCCCACGGCAAGTTCCAGTCCCAGTTCGACTAGTCAACCTTAAACGCCACGTTCCTGTCCCATTTCAACGAGGCAGGCTCCCAAGCCTCATTCCAGTCCGAGGTCGACGAGGTGACCTCCCAAGGCAAGTTCCAGTCCAAGGGCGATGAGGCAACCTCCCACGGCAAGTTCCAGTCCCAGGTCGATGATGCAACCTCCCACGGCAAGTTCCAGTCCCAGGTAGATGAGGCGACCTGCCACACCAAGTTCCAGTCCCAGGTCAACGATGCGACCTCCCACAGCAAGTTCCAGTCCCAGATCGACGAGGCGACCTCCCACGCCACGTTCCAGACCCAGGTCGACGAGTCGACCTCCCACACCAAGTTCCAGTCCGAGGGCGAAGATGTGGCCTCTCAAGCCAAGTACATGTCCGAGGTCAAATTGATGGCCTCCCTAGCCAAGTTCCTGTCCGAGGTCAACGATACAGCCTCCCAAGGCACGTTGCTGTCCAAGGTTGATGATACGGCCTCCCAAGACACTTTCCAAACACAGGTCGACGAGGCGACCTCCCACACCAAGTTCCAGTCCCAGGCCGAAGATGCGGCCTCTCAAGCCAAGTTCCTGGCCGAAGTTGAAAAAATGGCCTCTCAAGCCAAGTTCCTGTCCGAGGTTGAACAGACTTCCTCTCAAGCCAAGTTCTTGTCCGAGGTCGAAGAGACGGTCTCTCAATCCACGTTCCTGTCTGAGGTCGAAAAGATGGCCTCCCAAGCAACGTTGCTGTCTGAGGTCAAAGAGACAGCCTCCTAAGACAAGTTTCTGTCGGAGATTGACGAGACAGCCTCCTAAGACACGTTACTGTCCGAGGTCAAAAAGACGGCCTCCCAAGATACGTTGCTGACCAGGTCGACGAGGCGACCTCCCACGCCAAGTTCCAGTCCGAGGTTGATGAGGAGACCTCCCACGCCAAGTTCCAGTCCCAGGTCGATGATGTGACCTCCCACACCAAGTTCCATTCTGAGGTTGATGAGGCAACCTCCCAAGCCAAGATCCAGTCCCAGGTCGACTAGGCGACCTCCCACATCTAGTTCCAGTTCGAGATCAATGAGGCGACCTCCCACGCCAAGTTCCAGTCCGAGGTCGACGAGGCGATCTCCAACGCCAAGTTCCTGTTGCTGGCTCAAATTTAGCCTATTACCCAAAAACACTTAAAATTCAACATAGAAGCCAATACTCACATCTACCTCTGAGCCCAGTTGGAGATAGAAAAAAAGACACCAGCCGTGAGTGAGAAGAAGCAAGGGTCCAGCTTTATTGGTTCCGTTCCACCACACGAGATCCACACCGATGAGAATTCTCAGAAGTGATCTGATCCCCTGAGCTTAAGCTCCAGTATTTATACTGTATTTACACAGTAAATAACCCATATGTTTCAAGAAGACTATGATATCAATACCAATAGGGTTAAAAAAGAGCTCATCTACCTTACTATTATGTTCAAAAAAAAGGCTATTCCACTTACCAATAGCTCAAAAACCAGGGCGTTTCAACTTACACATAGAATCAAAACCAGGGGTTTTCAAATTACACATAGAATCAAAACCAAGGGATTTCAAATTACACATAGAATCAAAACCAAGGGATTTGAATTACCCGTAGAATCAAAAGTGGAGAGACAAAACAATCTAGAGTGACCTTGGTCTTACTATTATCTCACGGGGGGGGGGGGGGGGGGCAGCTTGAGACAGCTGCCCTTATAAATGGCTCCTCATGGTTCTCTCTTAAAATTAAGGCCTTCCTTGCGAGACAAGAATCTTCACCATCTGAATTATGAGTAAATTATATTTTTCTGTATTTCTAGTTTATAATTTATTTTCATATTTGCTCTATATCTCTATTTTATATATAGTTATACTGCTTGAAAAACGGTTTACTGTATTTCCTACTTCATAATATCATTATATTACCCTTCTACTGTTCTGCATATCCTGCTATTCTGTATTTTATAAAGAGTTTTTCTATTATTATAAGATATTGTAATGTCTTGTACTATCTTAATACTCCTTTTCATTATTCTTATAAAGTTATTTATGTGTGTGTGCTTTACGTCTACATGCCCGTCCTTGACTGTGCGAGAGTGAGTGTGAGTGTGTGTGTGTGTGTCAGTACTCCTCAGCTCTTATACTTCTTTTTGACTCTTCGACTAGTAAACCATAGTGTAGTACTCTTAAAGTTTAAAGTGTAAATCCAGTTTGTCAATATCCGCCTAAAACCGCTTCTGTGTGTCTAGGTGCCCATCGTCAGTCCTTCCTCTCCCCTTTACTGGATCTGGATCTGGATCTGGACACTCATTATCAGCTTGTGCATCTCACTGCTGATATCATGGTGCTACTTAACTATCTTTGCAGCACCCCCTCTAGAAATGGAAATGTGGGGTCCCCCCCCCCCCCCCCGATACAGAATCTGCCCCGTGAACGTGTGTGTTGACGCCTCTACACAGCCAGAACCCCCCTCCAGCTTTCAGTCTGAGGGAGATGTCCTCTTCTCTGATCCGGGCCCCGACCATTCGTCCCTCTTCTCACCTACCAGTCCGCCCCACTCTCAGTGGTCCCCTCACTTCACCTTTGTTGATTTTCCCATGTCCCCAGGACGCACCCCATTTTCTTCCCCCTCCCGCTCTCCTCCAGACTACGCACCCACCCGTCCCGTGAATTACCAATAAAATTACATTTCACTCATACTAAGTCTCCCTCATGTTTATTTCATGTCATTTTTATCCACAACATTTCCCCCCTCTGAGGCTATAAAGCCTCATACAATACCTTAATTAAGCGGGTATATCTGTGGAGGAACTGGTTCTGCCGCACCCCATGGCCGTGCCCCGCTAGCTGTCGAAGGATTACTCTAACGAAGCCATAATCCCTGCGCCCGTCCCCGTACTCAAATGGGTCCCTTTAACCACTTCTACGCAACACTGATCAGAATAGGAGCTGAGGAGGTTTTGTAGACCTGGTGTGATACTTGCTAGCGTTGTGTGCCCCGTGGCTTCATAGTAGATTTGCAGCTGGAGAATGGATCTTAGGACCTACGGACTTATGGCTAGATGTACCTAGCCATAAGTCTTAACCCTTAACTTACTTCTCCTTTCAACTTATATATATATATCTTATTTCGAATCTAACTACCTTGATTATACGTTTGTTTGCCTACATCGATTATAAGTGTGATTAACTGAGTTCCCCTAATCATTCATTACTACTACTACTGCCATCGCCAGTTTACGTATGAGTGGCCACTACAGTAACTATTTGATTGGATCTACACGTCCCTATCTTTCTCAACTAGGCCTGTCAGCCCACAGTTTTGTATTTGTCGGGACCTGCAGAGTCTTGCTTCCCCCCAAAAAACAAACCCCAATCCTTCGCAGTCAGGGGTGGGCGAAAAAACCTTCTATGAGGAAAAATTCCCACCCTGCCAGCACCGTGTGCTCGACAGCACCATTATACTTTTCTCGTGCCTGAGTGCTATCACAAACATTTTATAACATTTTATAATAATACAACTTGACAGTCTCTGTTGGCAGTATCTCTCTGTATGCTGGTTGTCTTCAGCTCAAGCACTTTACGTACTGTAGAGAGCCACCCTTTGGGGAGAGGTTAGGCTAGCACGTACACCCAGGGTATGGATCTTCACATCTTCTCATCCTGTCTGCCACTGACTTGAGAGTTAGTAGACCCCCTGTTGACAGCAGCTTCATACACAGCAGCTTCGTACCGGACCTTCACGTGTTCCCCACCATCTCGTCATTGGAGGATTGAGCATCCTCCGGGGGTCGCATGTTCTTGTAGTCCGCTGCTGCCTTGTAGTCAGCATTCTCTCGCTGCTCCGGGTCTCCTACCTCCGGGTGAACACCTCCCCCCGTTGAGGTGGTGACGCCTCACCCATAACAATGCACTCAGCTCTTTTCCTGTGAATAGATAGCTTCATACATAATAGTTAGTGGTCTCATATAT
Organism: Ictalurus furcatus; assembly: GCF_023375685.1. Taxonomy (NCBI): domain Eukaryota; kingdom Metazoa; phylum Chordata; class Actinopteri; order Siluriformes; family Ictaluridae; genus Ictalurus; species Ictalurus furcatus. Next base: position 37,153,483 of record NC_071257.1, read on the forward strand.
GTTTTTGATTCATCTGCAATTACTCCAGCGGCAGTCCATCATGAGGAACAGACACAGACATGGGTCGACCCGTAAGCATTTCATGCGGTGTTAGATACATATTGCTGTTAGTCCACATGCAGTGACCTAATAACGATAGGTCATTAGTGCAAGAGGTAGAGCATCTACCGACATATGTTTAGTATCAGCACAAATTACGTTAACTTGAGATGGTATACCAGATCTAGGACCTATCCCTGGTCAAGAAAGAAATTTTCGAGCACAAATATCACACTTAGATTATCCTCCACTGTTGCCTGTAAGTACAGAGATCATTCCTCTACCTTCCCCCTCGCACACTGGCTAAAATCATGGGCATCTGTAATACATACAGTGAGAAGTGCAGTAGGTACGATCAGAATTCAATTAAACTATTAGCTCGGTAAGTGGCGTTCCAACGCTTTTTCTAAAACCGCATTGCATTCAAACAACTCCAAATAGACAACACAATCCATGGGCCTAAACATCAGTATTTATCCATATATTTATATATTAACACTTCTACCCTTAACCGGGTTGCACTCTGTAGTGATAGCTTTTAATTCAGCCCATTGGGCAGATCAGGGTGTTCATAATGTTTGTGAAATTTCAGACCCGAAACTTTTAAGCTCGAGGAAATATGAATTTCGGCTGGGCAATCGTGAGTGTTCTCAGTGACTGGCTCCACAGAATTAATTAGGCACTACAACACTACAGCTGGTGTGTTAGGCACACTAATAGGTTTGAGAATTTCAGTTTGGGTGGCACATAGATTAACCCCATATCCCCATATCCTGTTCTTTCAAAATAGAAATGACCTGGTGTGATGAATGTAAGATCGATGTGTGAGAGAGCAATTTTTCCCAGTGATCTGCACTAAGAGAGCATCTCCAGCCACGGCACGCCCCGTGCTGGCAATCCTTGTGCCACCAAATCCAATGTTTTCAATACATAAAATACAACCTTGCAAGCGCCTCACACTCCCGAGCCGGGACCCCCCCAGCAGCGCCCCCCCTTTCAGTCACATGTTCTTTGTTGATGTTTAAAAGCCATAGTACAGGTGCAGAGCATAAGTCCATTCAATATCAGGCTTGTCCAAAGACTACCCAGATCTCAGGATTTTTGTCATGTAGCGAGCAATCAGTGATCCACTGCAGACCATACTTGATAACCTCCAGGAACATTTGTTGTGCTTTTATGGGGCGGAGGATGACCCCAATCATGTCCTGTCGGCCTTGGGAGCGTGCAAGGGAGTCTCTGACCACAGAGGAGTACACTGCAGGGGAGCCCACAGCCCCTGAAGGAGATGCTCCCAGGTGTACTATTGATCTAGGAATGTTAAGGGGAGTAACGGCCTTGAGCTCTCACATGCAGTCACTTGGAAAAAGCGCTGATCAATAATAATAACATGTGGAATGGAATGGGTTACAGTTGGGACATCTTATATATATATATATATATATATATATATATATATATATATATATATATATATATATATATTCTATATACATAATACTATAAATAATGGTTACTGGGTGGGTTGGTTGTATTGCAGAACTTATCGCATTTGTTATCACAGCTTGCTGTAATAATGCTAGACTAAGTGGGCATGTCCCTTCATCTTTTTCTGAGGATTGAAGATATTGTTTACAGGACACAGGATGACTATACTTCACTTTAGCTTATTACAGTGTACATGTTACTTGCCGTGCTTCAACCTTATGTAGCCCACAATGTGCCAGGTATGTTAGCAAGTTCAGGATGAGGGGTGCCATCATCACTGTCCACTTTGGAAACTGGAGACAGACAATTGGGAACACACAACTGCAAAACGCCTCATTAAATGTTCAATTTATGCATCAGATCTAGGTCTATTAAAACGGTGAATATTTATCAAGTAATTTACTGTACACTGATTTCAATAAAGCAGAAAGCCATTCAAAAACAACGCAAAATGAGGAGTTCAGTTTTTAACGTATTCGGACTTCTGATGTTTACAGATCACTCAAATGATCCAATACAAGGTCCTGATTGTGTGGAGTCTGTATTTCTAAACTTAGCAGTTAATATTATTTCATCTCTTTTAACTTATCATTTTAATCTTTCATTAGACAGCGGGGTTATACCAGAAATTTGGAAATCAGCTTATTTATTTATTTATTTATTTATTTGTTTATATTATTTTTATTAAACCAGGGAAATCCCACTACTATACATTTATAGGATTAGATCACTACAGTCCAATCCCAAAGCCTCCTGTCCTATGTCCCTTTTAGAAAGCCTTTTTAGTGAACCGTTGACATGTTATCAGTCTGCAAAAAGTCTAAGATCATACAAACATATCAGCACAACCGTTGTTTTGAAAGTCCTAAAACAATGTCACGGTGCCTTCTGTACTTCCCTGTCTGTCGATTTTAGTCGACACAGTGGGTCAGGAAATATTGCTGCAGAGATTAACTAAAGTTGGTCTATCAAATCATTTAAAAAATTTACTAAAGTAATCTCTACTGCTCTAATCAAACGAATAACACCTCTCTTAATGGGGTCTTCCACTCTCATGTATAGTTAACCTGTAAAATAGTTCTAGTCTGTTGACTTTAAAAATACAAACCCAATTGGCAATGATACATTCTTATCCCTTCCTGATTTTCATTTACCAGAAAGATATTGAGAAAGGAAAACAAAATTCCTTTAGTCTAAAAATTTGTGGTATACACTAACCTAACATGTTAATTTCCCATCTGTGCCAATGAGTGATAATCCCAATAATAGAGTAGATGAGGTTGAGATCTAGTTATGTATTTACAGTCCTCTAGTCACTTTTATCCCCCTAATTTTCATTCAAAACAACCTAGTGAATTTGGTTTTATGTGTAAGTCCGCCGCTTAGCCTGGGCTCGAGTGCCGTAGGCCGGACCCATAGATGATGCATCCGAATCACTGTCCCTGTTGGTTAACACCTCCGTCTCCGTGGGCTGCCCTGTATTGGCAGGGCCTGGGGTTGCGGGTCTGCGCCGTCCCGTACCTGCTCCGGCGCGGACGCATTGGTTCAAGTGATACCAATGATCTCTCCCCACAACTTTCACAGCCGTGGCTGTTGCAGCGATCACAGTGAAGGGTCCTTCCCGATGTGCCCCGAGGGGGCTCTTCCTCTTGAACGTACGAATGTGTACTTTATCCCCGGGTGCCACTTGACGTACATCCTCCCGTACCTCGTCCCCACCGTGGATTGCCTTTCTAACCTGTGTATATAACTGTCTGTGGATTTGGGTGAGGATTTGCATATAATCCTGCATTTCGCCCTCCAATTGGGCCACAGACGGCCCTGTGTATGGACCTTGGGTGTACGCCATAGGCATTGGGTGCCCAGTAAGCATTTCATGAGGAGTCAAGTGCGTCATACGATTGGTCTGTGATCGTATCTTCATCAATGCCAGTGGTAAGGCTTGGACCCAGTTTAGGTGAGAGTTATCGCATATTTTTGCCAGTTTATTAGTTAGGGTACTGTACCCTTGATCCACCATACCCTGGGAATCAGGATGATATACACAACCTAGCTTATGCTCCATCCCCAAGGCAGATGCAACATTCTTGAGGACGTTATTTACGAAGTGGATGCCGTTGTCCGAACTCAAAAAATCAGGGATACCGAATCGAGGTATGACCTCGCAACATAAAAATTTAGCTGCGGACCCCGCGTCCTCCTCAGAAGTAGCAGTCGCCTCCAACCACCTGCTGAAGCGGTCTACTATCACCAGAAGGTAGCGTTTCCCTTCTACCTGGAGGTCCGCTCCCATGTCTACATGATTCATCATTATATGCCGAAACGTTCCCGTCGGCGGGGGAATATGTCCTAAGGGGGTGGTAAGGTTCTTTCGCACGTTGAAGTTGATGCACACATCACATGTGTTCAACACTTGGTCCACCTGAGAGGCCAGCTGAGGGGACCACCATTCCTGACCGATTTTCCAGATAATTTCGGCCTTACCGGCGTGATCCAAGCCATGGGCTTCTTTGATCAAGGGTGGGAGGAGGCTGACTGGGGCTATACACAACCCTTCTACACTGCGCCATATCCCAGTACCCGCCTCTTTTTGTGCCCCCCGTTTTATCCAGGTCAAAATTTCGTTTACTCCTGCGGAGTTTTGTATCCTCACTATACGGGCTCCATTGTCTTCCTGTGGATGCCGCAGCTGGCTGCTCTCCCCGTCCTGAGTTGGGGACATCATCTGTGCAGGCCCTGTGGCAGTTTTCGAAAAAAAATTATATTATTATTGTCATTTTTTGGGGCCTTTACCTAGACACCACATTCATAATTTATAGAATATAAATAAAAGGTCCAAATGGACTAACTCACTCATTTCTCAATAATGGCCTGACAATACACACTTTTTCCCCACCTTTACTCTTCCTTTTCCTGGATCACACAATCTGGGAATATGTTGTTATATATTACAGGTCTAGTAGTTCTTATTTACACAATGGGCAATTTGCTAGTTGTCTAAAATATTTACAATGGTCGTGCATGCTCCCCAATTTTTGAAACACTCATACAGCAGTTATTGATATCAAATTAATTATAACACACACAGTCTCGCCGACTCACCGAAAGTATGTACCGGATTCAAAACATTCGAAGACCGCAAGATATCTCACAATGCTCTGCGCTCTGCAGAGCACACATACACATTTTGTTTCCTTTTTTTTTTTTTTTTTTTTCCCTTCCTCCCTCCACACAGACGCGCAGCAGATAAGAACAGACAGGAACACACACATACACCCCTTTCTATCAACAACGCTGGCCTGCTCACATACACACATTGTATTCCACACTATTACACTATTACACCTATTTATTTTATTACATGAGGTTTCAGAGTATAAAGCACCTCCACACCAACTCCGTATGTATGAAGCTTACAGTCATATAAATTAAACCCAACTTTCCCCGACACTAATTTAAAGCTTTATCCAACACACATATCTCTTTATGTATGGAGCTCATGTTCAGAGCACTAATAAATACATTTTTCCCTGTCTCCAAAACTCCCACCGCACTCATATTATAAGCACATATATTATAAGCACACACATTTGTTAGTACACATTCCATTCATACACCGGGCACGCTGTACTGTGCGACCCGGACCTGGGCCCAGGATTTATTCCCCTCTCTATCTCAGACCTGGAATCTTTTCCCAGTGGTATTATGGGTCCCCACCAATGCAGCCGCCACCTCTTGGCCGGTATCTATAGTTTGAGGCCTCATTTCCACCTGCTTTCTATCTCAGACCTGGAATCTTATTATTTTTTTCCTCCAGCGGTATTGCAGGACTTTCACTCACACAACACATACAATTTCCTTACACAGTCTTATGAACCTTATACAATTACAAAATTACAATCTTCTACAATCTACACTTCTCTTACCTCTTCTCACTCACTCAAGGTTCTTTTGGAGACCAACTTAGTCTTTCTTCCCACCCCGGGGGCTTCCCAATCGTAACAACAGACCACTAAAACAGAGCTTTGAAATAACAGGCGTCTGCAATGCCTTCTTCCTACACGGCCTATCTGTTGCTTAGAGAGCGAAGTCCCACGGGAGAGATTCCAGACATATAGATCTTAGCCCAGTCCCTTCGTGGTCGCCAAATGCTGGCTCAAATTTAGCCTATTACCCAAAAACACTTAAAATTCAACATAGAAGCCAGTACTCACATCTACCTCTGAGCCCAGTTGGAGATAGAAAAAAAGACACCAGCCGTGAGTGAGAAGAAGCAAGGGTCCAGCTTTATTGGTTCCGTTCCACCACACGAGATCCACACCGATGAGAATTCTCAGAAGTGATCTGATCCCCTGAGCTTAAGCTCCAGTATTTATACTGTATTTACACAGTAAATAACCCATATGTTTCAAGAAGACTATGATATCAATACCAATAGGGTTAAAAAAGAGCTCATCTACCTTACTATTATGTTCAAAAAAAAGGCTATTCCACTTACCAATAGCTCAAAAACCAGGGCGTTTCAACTTACACATAGAATCAAAACCAGGGGTTTTCAACTTACACATAGAATCAAAACCAAGGGATTTCAAATTACACATAGAATCAAAACCAAGGGATTTGAATTACCCATAGAATCAAAAGTGGAGAGACAAAGCAATCTAGAGTGACCTTGGTCTTACTATTATCTCGCGCCCCGTGAACGTGTGTGTTGACGCCTCTACACAGCCAGAACCCCCCTCCAGCTTTCAGTCTGAGGGAGATGTCCTCTTCTCTGATCCGGGCCCCGACCATTCGTCCCTCTTCTCACCTACCAGTCCGCCCCACTCTCAGTGGTCCCCTCACTTCACCTTTGTTGATTTTCCCATGTCCCCAGGACGCACCCCATTTTCTTCCCCCTCAACAATTGCTTTTGTTTGATTTGTTCATCGCAGCTGAAAGTCTGTACATTTTTACAATAAATCTAATTTGCAGTAGGGGTTGAATGATTTTGATTGCAACTGTACACTCTTAATTCCACTGTCTAGCAGATTCAATAGGAACCTATAGGATTGAGGATTGTTCTTGCACAGAACAGTAAAACAGTTGTGTGTGTTTTCAGTTATGAAGAAAATGAATAATTCATTCAGGGGAATTATTTTAATGGCATAAGTAGAATAGTGCTTCAAAGGCATTGATATTACACAGCATAACAATAGCACAAAATAGAACATGGCACAATGATTACTTGTTGACAAACTGATAAAGTGCAAATAAATGTAAATAAATACAGTTATTTAGAAATAACATATCCCTCTATTTGAAATGAAATGTATAGTACTATTTTTAAAGTAATAAAGTAATAAATTAACATATATTGTTTGAAAATAAATTAGAAGAATAAATTAATTTATTAATGAATAATATCTTGTGATTGCATATTCTTTAAATGTTACATTTGAATCATTTAATATATATCCTGTGTACGTCCAGCAATACAAGTACAGGTTATAATACATGGTAGAAAGCATTAAAGGATTAGAGATACTTCACAGAATTAACATATTTACAGATTTATTCTTAACTAAATTACCTCTGTGTAGTATGGAATAGTATTTCTAAAAGCATCTGCTTTTGTACATCAAGACAGATTACGACACTTTAAATTAATAACGCCAATTGAGAATGTATGGTATGTTGTGCTTTAGAAGAGGCTGCTGTGAGTTTGATACTGAACGTTGTATGATCGTCGCCTGAGCCAACGTCTTCTAATTCCTGCACAGCATCCACAAAGAATACACTGTAGGAAAAAAATTTAATTAAGAAAGAGATGTTAATGAAACACAATCACTTTGGATGGCCGCTTTAGATATACTGTATTATATGAATTTACAATTTGAATCATGCATTATACACCTAACTGATTAAAATAATAGAGTATACTTACACAGAGTAGAATCCAACATGGGAGAAGAATGAGGACTATACCACATGGGATAACAAAGCCCAAAATCCATGCAGCCCCTGTATAGGTGCTGTTTCCAGGTTTTGTGGTGGGCTGAATGCTTGTAATGGCAGGAATTGTATAGTACAACAGACCACTTGCTTTGAGTATTTCACGAAGAAAGTCACTTGGTGTCTTTATATCCGTCTCGTTATAGACATATACTTGTTCAGCCACAATCACTAATCCGGAAACATTACACCTAAAAGGAATAAAAAAAAAAACTCATTCAAATTAACCATGATCTTAAAATTTTAAATATTGCTAATAGAATAAAGAAGGCAGATCAATACATACGTGAAGTTTGCCCATGGGAAGATAAATGTTTGGTTCTGTGGATTAGTCAGGACTGCATTCATCTGAAATATAAAAAAATATTAAGTAAATAAATTATAGAGGAGATAACGTAATTTTTTTAGACTGAATGTGAAAAAAAATGAACTGAAATTTAAATTAAAAGTAATTCTTTTTTGAATTTTTACAATAAATCTAACTCACCAGGTTGTTGATTTGTTCTTGTATTAAGCTATAGTTGAAATCACATTGAACAGACATATTAACATCGCTGATCTTGAATGCCATGTCCAAACTGAATGAGTTGTTGCCCGTTCCTAAAAGAGAGATGGGAGTAGATAGGAAGCATGTGATTAAAACATATTGAAAGATCATTACTTCCAATACTGAATTAGTCATATTTACTTGGTAAAATATTTTAAAGAGGGGCCCACCTAGACCATGGACAACATATGTTTTCAGAGGTCAGATAAGTCTAATCAGGAAAAAGACTCACGAGTATATTTGATGTTCTCTATACGGATAGGTATACTCAGATTTGTTGTAGTATCACGCTGTCTTCTGATCTTTGAATCGAGCTTTTCATTAGCAGCTCTGAGAACCACAGCCTCAGTAGGTAGAGTGATCAAGTTATTGAATTTCAATGTTATGTAAATGTATACAGTTCCGTTTCTGAAACAGGAGAGAACAGAAGATGTTACTGCGAAAATACACAGAGAATGACATGCTGATAAAGAGAACAGAGAAATAATCATATTTCAGTAAGGTTAAACAAATGAATCATAGAATAATTTCAGATTTGCATAACAATATAATATGTATATTTGACATGGATTGATTGCAGGATTCCAGCACAATAAGAGTTTTATGTTTTACCTTGCATAAAACACAGCTGGATCAGATTTAGATAAACAAATTAGTATTGTTAATGGAAATGTAAATCTTGCTAAAATATCCACTAAAGAAATTACTCGTACATTGTTGATGGAGGTTCCGGAGAAGGCTGCACTGTAGCTGTAGTTGGAGTAATCGTTGTAGATGATTCAACTACAGAATAATTTTTAGTGGCAGTGTAATTTAGAGGAAGATAAACAATTTCAGAATCATTAGAAAGAGAAATTACACACACTTTTATTGAGCAAGATTATCAAATTGTGGTGAAACCTACCATTCCCAGTCTGATTGAGGGAGGTTTGGAGATTGTATTCCATGTAACCAGTAACTTCATTCTCTGAACTCCTATTATGAAGAGAAAGCAATATCGTCACGATACAAATGACTTCACAATGAGAATTTCACAGAGAACTTTCAGAACTGCAATCTTCTGCATGAACTTACGTGAAGTTGGTGGTAGTGGGTTTTAATGGATCTGAACCAGAATTGTTTAGAAGTGTGTTTACCTGGAGAGAAAATTCAACATATTTAATTTTTAATATTAACTGTCCTGACAAATATAACTGAACAGCATCAGTCTTCCTACAACGAGCAATTGCATGTTCAGTCATCATTTAATCTTTTGGTCAAAACTGAAAAATCTTTCAACTTGCATTTTTAAACAAACAAAATAATAATTAAAATTCTTATTATAATTAACATTATGAGATATTTCCCACACCACAGCTGAGTCTACGATGATTTAAGTTAAGGTAAGACATGAGTTAAAGATCAAAATAAATTCTGATCAGAGGAACAGTATCTGCTAAGCACATGGTGATGTACACTCACAGTGTTATTGATGATGTTCTCCACATGGATGTAGGTATCGTTCCTGAGGTCAGGGTTGCTCGGCATGCTGATGTTACTGATGATGAATGTAATGTTAACTGCGTAGGAGGTGTTTGAAATTTCTGTGGAAAAAAATCAAATGTGTTTCAATAAGATTGATGGAGTTACAGATTTCATTAGAAAGGGACAATGAATTGTTCAGGTTTAAATGTATTGTGAGGTAAGAAAGGAGAACGTACTGTCAGTGGTGTAATTCAACACTTTTACAGGCTCAGTGAGGTTTGAGAGTGTAGACTTCAGCAGAGCTTCGAGAGCACTGAGGATGGCAGTCTCATTGAGAACAGGAGAGGACGAGTTGAACACCAGCCTGGTTTGAACCACAGCTGATCCGTGGCTAGAGAAACACAAAAAGTCATCATTTAAAAATACAGCACAGATTTTAATGGAAATGTAAATCTTACTTAAATATCCATTAAAGAAATTTCTCGTACATTGTGGATGGAGGTTCTGGAGAAGGCTGCACTGTAGCTGTAGTTGGAGTAATCGTTGTAGATGATTCAACAACAGAATTATTTTTAGTGGCAGTGTAATTTAGAGGAAGATAAACAATTTCAGAATCATTAGAAAGAGAAATTACACACACTTTTATTGAGCAAGATTATCAAAATGTGGTGAAACCTACCATTCCCAGTCTGATTGAGGGAGGTTTGGAGATTGTATTCCATGTAACCAGTAACTTCATTCTCTGAACTCCTATTATGAAGAGAAAGCAATATCGTCACGATACAAATGACTTCACAATGAGAATTTCACAGAGAACTTTCAGAACTGCAATCTTCTGCATGAACTTACGTGAAGTTGGTGGTAGTGGGTTTTAATGGATCTGAACCAGAATTGTTTAGAAGTGTGTTTACCTGGAGAGAAAATTCAACATATTTAATTTTTAATATTAACTGTCCTGACAAATATAACTGAACAGCATCAGTCTTCCTACAACGAGCAATTGCATGTTCAGTCATCATTTAATCTTTTGGTCAAAACTGAAAAATCTTTCAACTTGCATTTTTAAACAAACAAAATAATAATTAAAATTCTTATTATAATTAACATTATGAGATATTTCCCACACCACAGCTGAGTCTACGATGATTTAAGTTAAGGTAAGACATGAGTTAAAGATCAAAATAAATTCTGATCAGAGGAACAGTATCTGCTAAGCACATGGTGATGTACACTCACAGTGTTATTGATGATGTTCTCCACATGGATGTAGGTATCGTTCCTGAGGTCAGGGTTGCTCGGCATGCTGATGTTACTGATGATGAATGTAATGTTAACTGCGTAGGAGGTGTTTGAAATTTCTGTGGAAAAAAATCAAATGTGTTTCAATAAGATTGATGGAGTTACAGATTTCATTAGAAAGGGACAATGAATTGTTCAGGTTTAAATGTATTGTGAGGTAAGAAAGGAGAACGTACTGTCAGTGGTGTAATTCAACACTTTTACAGGCTCAGTGAGGTTTGAGAGTGTAGACTTCAGCAGAGCTTCGAGAGCACTGAGGATGGCAGTCTCATTGAGAACAGGAGAGGACGAGTTGAACACCAGCCTGGTTTGAACCACAGCTGATCCGTGGCTAGAGAAACACAAAAAGTCATCATTTAAAAATACAGCACAGATTTTAATGGAAATGTAAATCTTACTTAAATATCCATTAAAGAAATTTCTCGTACATTGTGGATGGAGGTTCTGGAGAAGGCTGCACTGTAGCTGTAGTTGGAGTAATCGTTGTAGATGATTCAACAACAGAATTATTTTTAGTGGCAGTGTAATTTAGAGGAAGATAAACAATTTCAGAATCATTAGAAAGAGAAATTACACACACTTTTATTGAGCAAGATTATCAAAATGTGGTGAAACCTACCATTCCCAGTCTGATTGAGGGAGGTTTGGAGATTGTATTCCATGTAACCAGTAACTTCATTCTCTGAACTCCTATTATGAAGAGAAAACAATATCGTCACGATACAAATGACTTCACAATGAGAATTTCACAGAGAACTTTCAGAACTGCAATCTTCTGCATGAACTTACGTGAAGTTGGTGGTAGTGGGTTTTAATGCATCTGAACCAGAATTGATTAGAAGTGTGTTTACCTGAAGAGAAAATTCAACATATTTAATTTTTAATATTAACTGTCCTGACAAATATAACTGAACAGCATCAGTCTTCCTACAACGAGCAATTGCATGTTCAGTCATCATTTAATCTTTTGGTCAAAACTGAAAAATCTTTCAACTTGCATTTTTAAACAAACAAAATAATAATTAAAATTCTTATTATAATTAACATTATGAGATATTTCCCACATCACAGTTGAGTCTACGATGATTTAAGTTAAGGTAAGACATGAGTTAAAGATCAAAATAAATTCTGATCAGAGGAACAGTATCTGCTAAGCACATGGTGATGTACACTCACAGTGTTATTGATGATGTTCTCCACATGGATGTAGGTATTGTTCCTGAGGTCAGGGTTGCTCGGCATGCTGATGTTACTGATGCTGAATGTAATGTTAACTGCGTAGGAGGTGTTTGAAATTTCTGTGGAAAAAAATTCAAATGTGCTTCAATAAGATTGATGGAGTTACAGATTTCATTAGAAAGGGACGAAGAATTATTCAGGTTTAAATGTATTGTGAGATAAGGAAGGAGAATGTACCCTCAGTGGTGTAATTCAACACTTTTACAGGCTCAGTGAGGTTTGAGAGTGTAGAGTTCAGCAGAGCTTCGAGAGCACTGAGGATGGCAGTCTCATTGAGAACAGGAGAGGACGAGTTGAACACCAGCCTGGTTTGAACCACAGCTGATCCGTTGCTAGAGAAACACAAAAAGTCATCATTTATAAATACAGCACAGATTTTAATGGAAATGTAAATCTTACTTAAATATCCATTGAAGAAATTTCTCGTACATTGTGGATGGAGGTTCTGGAGAAGGCTGCACTGTAGCTGTAGTTGGAGTAATTGTTGTAGATGATTCAACAACAGAATAATTTTTAGTGACGGGGTAATTTAGAGGAAGATAAACAATTTCAGAATCATTAGAAAGAGAAATTACACACACTTTTATTGAGCAAGATTATCAAATTGTGGTGAAACCTACCATTCCCAGTCTGACTGAGGGAGGTTTGGAGATTGTATTCCATGTAACCAGTAACTTCATTCTCTGAACTCCTATTATGAAGAGAAAACAATATCGTCACGATACAAATGACGTCACAATGAGAATTTCACAGAGAACTTTCAGAACTGCAATCTTCTGCATGAACTTACGTGAAGTTGGCGGTAGTGGGTTTTAATGGATTTGAAACAGAATTGTTTAGAAGTGTGTTTACCTGGAGAGAAAATTCAAGATATTTCATTTTTAATATTAACTGTCCTGACAAATGTAACTGCACAGCATCAGTCTTCCTACAACGAGCAATTGCCTGTTCAGTCATCGTTTAATCTTTTGCTCAAAACTGAAAAATCTTTCAACTTGCATTTTTAAACAAACAAAATAATAATTAAAATTCTTATTATAATTAACATTATGAGATATTACCCACATCTCAGCTGAGTCTACGAGGATTTAAGTTAAGGTAAGACATGAGTTAAAGATCAAAATAAATTCTGATCAGAGGAACAGTATCTGCTAAGCACATGGTGATGTACACTCACAGCGTCATTGATGATGTTCTCCACATGGATGTAGGTATCGTTCCTGAGGTCAGATTTGCTCGGCATGGTGATGTTACTGATGCTGAATGTAATGTTAACTGTGTAGGATGTGTTTGAAATTTCTGTGGAAAAAAATCAAATGTGTTTCAATAAGATTGATGGAGTTACAGATTTCATTAGAAAGGGACAATGAATTGTTCAGGTTTAAATGTATTGTGAGATAAGGAAGGAGAATGTACCCTCAATGGTGTAATTCAACACTTTTACAGGCTCAGTGAGGTTTGAGAGTGTAGAGTTCAGCAGAGCTTCGAGAGCACTGAGGATGGCAGTCTCATTGAGAACAGGAGAGGACGAGTTGAACACCAGCCTGGTTTGAACAACAGCTGATCCGTTGCTAGAGAAACACAAAAAGTCATCATTTATAAATACAGCACAGATTTTAATGTAAATGTAAATCTTGCTTAAATATCCATTAAAGAAATTTCTCGTACATTGTGGATGGAGGTTCTGGAGAAGGCTGCACTGTAGCTGTAGTTGGAGTAATCGTTGTAGATGATTCAACAACGGAATTATTTTTAGTGACGGAGTAATTTACAGGAAGATAAACAATTTCAGAATCATTAGAAAGAGAAATTACACACACTTTTATTGAGCAAGATTATCAAATTGTGGTGAAACCTACCATTCCCAGTCTGATCGAGGGAGACTTTGAGATTGTATTCCATGTAACCAGTAACTTCATTCTCTGAAATCCTATTATGAAGATAAAGCAATATTGTCACGATATAAATGACTTCACAATGAGAATTTCCCAGAGAAATTTCAGAACTGCAATCTTCTGCATGAACTTACGTGAAGTTGGTGGTAGTGGGTTTTAATGCATCTGAACCAAAATTGTTTAGAAGTGTGTTTACCTGGAGAGAAAATTCAAGATATTTCATTTTTAATATTAACTGTCCTGACAAATGTAACTGCACAGCATCAGTCTTCCTACAACGAGCAATTGACTGTTCAGTCATCATTTAATCTTTTGGTCAAAACTGAAAAATCTTTCAACTTGCATTTGTGAACAAACAAAATAATAATAATAATAATAATAATAATTACAATTAACATTATGTGATATTTCCCCATCTCAGCTGAGTCTACGAGGATTTAAGTTAAGGTAAGACATGAGTTAAAGATCAAAATAAATTCTGATCAAAGGAACAGTATCTGCTAAGCACATGGTGATGTACACTCACAGCGTCATTGATGATGTTCTCCACTTGGGTGTAGGTATCGTTCCTGAGGTCAGGGTTGCTCGGCATGCTGATGTTACTGATGCTGAATGTAATGTTAACTGCGTAGGAGGTGTTTGAAATTTCTGTGGAAAAAAATCAAATGTGCTTCAATAAGATTGATGGACTTACAGATTTCATTAGAAAGGGACAATGAATTGTTCAGGTTTAAATGTATTGTGAGATAAGAAAGGAGAACGTACCCTCAATGGTGTAATTCAACACTTTTACAGGCTCAGTGAGGTTTGAGAGTGTAGACTTCAGCAGAGCTTCGAGAGCACTGAGGACGGCAGTCTCATTGAGAACAGGAGAGGACGAGTTGAACACCAGCCTGGTTTGAACCACAGCTGATCCGTTCCTAGAGAAACACAATAAGTTCCAATTTAAAATGCATCACAGATCTTAATGTAAATGTAAATCTTGCTTAAATATCCATTAAAGAAATTTCTCGTACATTGTGGATGGAGGTTCTGGAGAAGGCTGCACTGTAGCTGTAGTTGGAGTAATCGTTGTAGATGATTCAACAACAGAATCATTTTTAGTGGCAGTGTAATTTAGAGGAAGATAAACAATTTCAGAATCATTAGAAAGAGAAATTACACACACTTTTATTGAGCAAGATTATCAAATTGTGGTGAAACCTACCATTCCCAGTCTGATTGAGGGAGGTTTGGAGATTGTATTCCATGTAACCAGTAACTTCATTCTCTGAACTCCTATTATGAAGAGAAAACAATATCGTCACGATACAAATGACTTCACAATGAGAATTTCACAGAGAACTTTCAGAACTGCAATCTTCTGCATGAACTTACGTGAAGTTGGTGGTAATGGGTTTTAATGGATCTGAACCAGAATTGTTTAGAAGTGTGTTTACCTGGAGAGAAAATTCAAGATATTTCATTTTTAATATTAACTGTCCTGAGAAATATAACTGAACAGCATCAGTCTTCCTACAACGAGCAATTGCATGTTCAGTCATCATTTAATCTTTTGCTCAAAACCGAAAAATCTTTCAACTTGCATTTTTAAACAAACAACAACAACAAAAAAAATAATTCTTATTATAATTAACATTATGAGATATTACCCACATCACAGCTGAGTCTACGAGGATTTAAGTTAAGGTAAGACATGAGTTAAAGATCAAAATAAATTCTGATCAAAGGAACAGTATCTGCTAAGCACATGGTGATGTACACTCACAGCGTCATTGATGATGTTCTCCACTTGGGTGTAGGTATCGTTCCTGAGGTCAGGGTTGCTCGGCATGCTGATGTTACTGATGCTGAATGTAATGTTAACTGCGTAGGAGGTGTTTGAAATTTCTGTGGAAAAAAATCAAATGTGCTTCAATAAGATTGATGGAGTTACAGATTTCATTAGAAAGGGACAATGAATTGTTCAGGTTTAAATGTATTGTGAGATAAGGAAGGAGAATGTACCCTCAATGGTGTAATTCAACACTTTTACAGGCTCAGTGAGGTTTGAGAGTGTAGACTTCAGCAGAGCTTCGAGAGCACTGAGGACGGCAGTCTCATTGAGAACAGGAGAGGACGAGTTGAACACCAGCCTGGTTTGAACAACAGCTGATCCGTTGCTAGAGAAACACAATAAGTTCCAATTTAAAATGCATCACAGATCTTAATGTAAATGTAAATCTTGCTTAAATATCCATTAAAGAAATTTCTCGTACATTGTGGATGGAGGTTCTGGAGAAGGCTGCACTGTAGCTGTAGTTGGAGTAATCGTTGTAGATGATTCAACAACAGAATCATTTTTAGTGGCAGTGTAATTTAGAGGAAGATAAACAATTTCAGAATCATTAGAAAGAGAAATTACACACACTTTTATTGAGCAAGATTATCAAATTGTGGTGAAACCTACCATTCCCAGTCTGATTGAGGGAGGTTTGGAGATTGTATTCCATGTAACCAGTAACTTCATTCTCTGAACTCCTATTATGAAGAGAAAACAATATCGTCACGATACAAATGACTTCACAATGAGAATTTCACAGAGAACTTTCAGAACTGCAATCTTCTGCATGAACTTACGTGAAGTTGGTGGTAGTGGGTTTTAATGGATCTGAACCAGAATTGTTTAGAAGTGTGTTTACCTGGAGAGAAAATTCAAGATATTTCATTTTTAATATTAACTGTCCTGAGAAATATAACTGAACAGCATCAGTCTTCCTACAACGAGCAATTGCATGTTCAGTCATCATTTAATCTTTTGCTCAAAACCGAAAAATCTTTCAACTTGCATTTTTAAACAAACAACAACAACAAAAAAAATAATTCTTATTATAATTAACATTATGAGATATTACCCACATCACAGCTGAGTCTACGAGGATTTAAGTTAAGGTAAGACATGAGTTAAAGATCAAAATAAATTCTGATCAGAGGAACAGTATCTGCTAAGCACATGGTGATGTACACTCACAGTGTTATTGATGATGTTCTCCACATGGATGTAGGTATCGTTCCTGAGGTCAGGGTTGCTCGGCATGCTGATGTTACTGATGCTGAATGTAATGTTAACTGCGTAGGAGGTGTTTGAAATTTCTGTGGAAAAAATCAAATGTGCTTCAATAAGATTGATGGAGTTACAGATTTCATTAGAAATGGACAATGAATTGTTCAGGTTTAAATGTATTGTGAGATAAGAAAGGAGAACGTACCCTCAATGGTGTAATTCAACACTTTTACAGGCTCAGTGAGGTTTGAGAGTGTGGACTTCAGCAGAGCTTCGAGAGCACTGAGGACGGCAGTCTCATTGAGAACAGGAGAGGACGAGTTGAACACCAGCCTGGTTTGAACCACAGCTGATCCGTTGCTAGAGAAACACAATAAGTTCCAATTTAAAATGCATCACAGATGTTAATGTAAATGTAAATCTTGCTTAAATATCCATTAAAGAAATTTCTCGTACATTGTGGATGGAGGTTCTGGAGAAGGCTGCACTGTAGCTGTAGTTGGAGTAATCGTTGTAGATGATTCAACAACAGAATCATTTTTAGTGACGGAGTAATTTACAGGAAGATAAACAATTTCAGAATCATTAGAAAGAGAAATTACACACACTTTTATTGAGCAAGATTATCGAATTGTGGTGAAACCTACCATTCCCAGTCTGATCGAGGGAGACTTTGAGATTGTATTCCATGTAACCTGTAACTTCATTCTCTGAAATCCTATTATGAAGATAAAGCAATATTGTCACGATATAAATGACTTCACAATGAGAATTTCCCAGAGAAATTTCAGAACTGCAATCTTCTGCATGAACTTACGTGAAGTTGGTGGTAGTGGGTTTTAATGCATCTGAACCAAAATTGTTTAGAAGTGTGTTTACCTGGAGAGAAAATTCAAGATATTTCATTTTTAATATTAACTGTCCTGACAAATGTAACTGCACAGCATCAGTCTTCCTACAACGAGCAATTGACTGTTCAGTCATCATTTAATCTTTTGGTCAAAACTGAAAAATCTTTCAACTTGCATTTGTGAACAAACAAAATAATAATAATAATAATAATTACAATTAACATTATGTGATATTTCCCCATCTCAGCTGAGTCTACGAGGATTTAAGTTAAGGTAAGACATGAGTTAAAGATCAAAATAAATTCTGATCAAAGGAACAGTATCTGCTAAGCACATGGTGATGTACACTCACAGCGTCATTGATGATGTTCTCCACTTGGGTGTAGGTATCGTTCCTGAGGTCAGGGTTGCTCGGCATGCTGATGTTACTGATGCTGAATGTAATGTTAACTGCGTAGGAGGTGTTTGAAATTTCTGTGGAAAAAAATCAAATGTGCTTCAATAAGATTGATGGAGTTACAGATTTCATTAGAAAGGGACAATGAATTGTTCAGGTTTAAATGTATTGTGAGATAAGGAAGGAGAATGTACCCTCAATGGTGTAATTCAACACTTTTACAGGCTCAGTGAGGTTTGAGAGTGTAGACTTCAGCAGAGCTTCGAGAGCACTGAGGACGGCAGTCTCATTGAGAACAGGAGAGGACGAGTTGAACACCAGCCTGGTTTGAACAACAGCTGATCCGTTGCTAGAGAAACACAATAAGTTCCAATTTAAAATGCATCACAGATCTTAATGTAAATGTAAATCTTGCTTAAATATCCATTAAAGAAATTTCTCGTACATTGTGGATGGAGGTTCTGGAGAAGGCTGCACTGTAGCTGTAGTTGGAGTAATCGTTGTAGATGATTCAACAACAGAATCATTTTTAGTGGCAGTGTAATTTAGAGGAAGATAAACAATTTCAGAATCATTAGAAAGAGAAATTACACACACTTTTATTGAGCAAGATTATCAAATTGTGGTGAAACCTACCATTCCCAGTCTGATTGAGGGAGGTTTGGAGATTGTATTCCATGTAACCAGTAACTTCATTCTCTGAACTCCTATTATGAAGAGAAAACAATATCGTCACGATACAAATGACTTCACAATGAGAATTTCACAGAGAACTTTCAGAACTGCAATCTTCTGCATGAACTTACGTGAAGTTGGTGGTAGTGGGTTTTAATGGATCTGAACCAGAATTGTTTAGAAGTGTGTTTACCTGGAGAGAAAATTCAAGATATTTCATTTTTAATATTAACTGTCCTGAGAAATATAACTGAACAGCATCAGTCTTCCTACAACGAGCAATTGCATGTTCAGTCATCATTTAATCTTTTGCTCAAAACCGAAAAATCTTTCAACTTGCATTTTTAAACAAACAACAACAACAAAAAAAATAATTCTTATTATAATTAACATTATGAGATATTACCCACATCACAGCTGAGTCTACGAGGATTTAAGTTAAGGTAAGACATGAGTTAAAGATCAAAATAAATTCTGATCAGAGGAACAGTATCTGCTAAGCACATGGTGATGTACACTCACAGTGTTATTGATGATGTTCTCCACATGGATGTAGGTATCGTTCCTGAGGTCAGGGTTGCTCGGCATGCTGATGTTACTGATGCTGAATGTAATGTTAACTGCGTAGGAGGTGTTTGAAATTTCTGTGGAAAAAAATTCAAATGTGCTTCAATAAGATTGATGGAGTTACAGATTTCATTAGAAAGGGACAATGAATTGTTCAGGTTTAAATGTATTGTGAGATAAGGAAGGAGAATGTACCCTCAATGGTGTAATTCAACACTTTTACAGGCTCAGTGAGGTTTGAGAGTGTAGACTTCAGCAGAGCTTCGAGAGCACTGAGGACGGCAGTCTCATTGAGAACAGGAGAGGACGAGTTGAACACCAGCCTGGTTTGAACCACAGCTGATCCGTTGCTAGAGAAACACAATAAGTTCCAATTTAAAATGCATCACAGATGTTAATGGAAATGTAAATCTTGCTTAAATATCCATTAAAGAAATTTCTCGTACATTGTGGATGGAGGTTCTGGAGAAGGCTGCACTGTAGCTGTAGTTGGAGTAATCGTTGTAGATGATTCAACAACAGAATCATTTTTAGTGGCAGTGTAATTTAGAGGAAGATAAACAATTTCAGAATCATTAGAAAGAGAAATTACACACACTTTTATTGAGCAAGATTATCAAATTGTGGTGAAACCTACCATTCCCAGTCTGAGTGAGGGAGGTTTGGAGATTGTATTCCATGTAACCAGTAACTTCATTCTCTGAACTCCTATTATGAAGAGAAAACAATATCGTCACGATACAAATGACTTCACAATGAGAATTTCACAGAGAACTTTCAGAACTGCAATCTTCTGCATGAACTTACGTGAAGTTGGTGGTAGTGGGTTTTAATGGATCTGAACCAGAATTGTTTAGAAGTGTGTTTACCTGGAGAGAAAATTCAAGATATTTCATTTTTAATATTAACTGTCCTGAGAAATATAACTGAACAGCATCAGTCTTCCTACAACGAGCAATTGCATGTTCAGTCATCATTTAATCTTTTGGTCAAAACCGAAAAATCTTTCAACTTGCATTTGTGAACAAACAAAATAATAATAATAATAATAATAATTACAATTAACATTATGTGATATTCCCCCATCTCAGCTGAGTCTACGAGGATTTAAGTTAAGGTAAGACATGAGTTAAAGATCAAAATAAATTCTGATCAAAGGAACAGTATCTGCTAAGCACATGGTGATGTACACTCACAGCGTCATTGATGATGTTCTCCACTTGGGTGTAGGTATCGTTCCTGAGGTCAGGGTTGCTCGGCATGCTGATGTTACTGATGCTGAATGTAATGTTAACTGCGTAGGAGGTGTTTGAAATTTCTGTGGAAAAAAATCAAATGTGCTTCAATAAGATTGATGGAGTTACAGATTTCATTAGAAAGGGACAATGAATTGTTCAGGTTTAAATGTATTGTGAGATAAGAAAGGAGAACGTACCCTCAATGGTGTAATTCAACACTTTTACAGGCTCAGTGAGGTTTGAGAGTGTAGACTTCAGCAGAGCTTCGAGAGCACTGAGGACGGCAGTCTCATTGAGAACAGGAGAGGACGAGTTGAACACCAGCCTGGTTTGAACCACAGCTGATCCGTTCCTAGAGAAACACAATAAGTTCCAATTTAAAATGCATCACAGATCTTAATGTAAATGTAAATCTTGCTTAAATATCCATTAAAGAAATTTCTCGTACATTGTGGATGGAGGTTCTGGAGAAGGCTGCACTGTAGCTGTAGTTGGAGTAATCGTTGTAGATGATTCAACACAGAATCATTTTTAGTGGCAGTGTAATTTAGAGGAAGATAAACAATTTCAGAATCATTAGAAAGAGAAATTACACACACTTTTATTGAGCAAGATTATCAAATTGTGGTGAAACCTACCATTCCCAGTCTGATTGAGGGAGGTTTGGAGATTGTATTCCATGTAACCAGTAACTTCATTCTCTGAACTCCTATTATGAAGAGAAAACAATATCGTCACGATACAAATGACTTCACAATGAGAATTTCACAGAGAACTTTCAGAACTGCAATCTTCTGCATGAACTTACGTGAAGTTGGTGGTAGTGGGTTTTAATGGATCTGAACCAGAATTGTTTAGAAGTGTGTTTACCTGGAGAGAAAATTCAAGATATTTCATTTTTAATATTAACTGTCCTGAGAAATATAACTGAACAGCATCAGTCTTCCTACAACGAGCAATTGCATGTTCAGTCATCATTTAATCTTTTGCTCAAAACCGAAAAATCTTTCAACTTGCATTTTTAAACAAACAACAACAACAAAAAAAAAAATTCTTATTATAATTAACATTATGAGATATTACCCACATCACAGCTGAGTCTACGAGGATTTAAGTTAAGGTAAGACATGAGTTAAAGATCAAAATAAATTCTGATCAGAGGAACAGTATCTGCTAAGCACATGGTGATGTACACTCACAGTGTTATTGATGATGTTCTCCACATGGATGTAGGTATCGTTCCTGAGGTCAGGGTTGCTCGGCATGCTGATGTTACTGATGCTGAATGTAATGTTAACTGCGTAGGAGGTGTTTGAAATTTCTGTGGAAAAAAATTCAAATGTGCTTCAATAAGATTGATGGAGTTACAGATTTCATTAGAAAGGGACAATGAATTGTTCAGGTTTAAATGTATTGTGAGATAAGGAAGGAGAATGTACCCTCAATGGTGTAATTCAACACTTTTACAGGCTCAGTGAGGTTTGAGAGTGTAGACTTCAGCAGAGCTTCGAGAGCACTGAGGACGGCAGTCTCATTGAGAACAGGAGAGGACGAGTTGAACACCAGCCTGGTTTGAACCACAGCTGATCCGTTGCTAGAGAAACACAATAAGTTCCAATTTAAAATGCATCACAGATGTTAATGTAAATGTAAATCTTGCTTAAATATCCATTAAAGAAATTTCTCGTACATTGTGGATGGAGGTTCTGGAGAAGGCTGCACTGTAGCTGTAGTTGGAGTAATCGTTGTAGATGATTCAACAACAGAATCATTTTTAGTGGCAGTGTAATTTAGAGGAAGATAAACAATTTCAGAATCATTAGAAAGAGAAATTACACACACTTTTATTGAGCAAGATTATCAAATTGTGGTGAAACCTACCATTCCCAGTCTGAGTGAGGGAGGTTTGGAGATTGTATTCCATGTAACCAGTAACTTCATTCTCTGAACTCCTATTATGAAGAGAAAACAATATCGTCACGATACAAATGACTTCACAATGAGAATTTCACAGAGAACTTTCAGAACTGCAATCTTCTGCATGAACTTACGTGAAGTTGGTGGTAGTGGGTTTTAATGGATCTGAACCAGAATTGTTTAGAAGTGTGTTTACCTGGAGAGAAAATTCAAGATATTTCATTTTTAATATTAACTGTCCTGAGAAATATAACTGAACAGCATCAGTCTTCCTACAACGAGCAATTGCATGTTCAGTCATCATTTAATCTTTTGGTCAAAACCGAAAAATCTTTCAACTTGCATTTGTGAACAAACAAAATAATAATAATAATAATAATAATTACAATTAACATTATGTGATATTCCCCCATCTCAGCTGAGTCTACGAGGATTTAAGTTAAGGTAAGACATGAGTTAAAGATCAAAATAAATTCTGATCAAAGGAACAGTATCTGCTAAGCACATGGTGATGTACACTCACAGTGTTATTGATGATGTTCTCCACATGGATGTAGGTATCGTTCCTGAGGTCAGGGTTGCTCGGCATGCTGATGTTACTGATGCTGAATGTAATGTTAACTGCGTAGGAGGTGTTTGAAATTTCTGTGGAAAAAATCAAATGTGCTTCAATAAGATTGATGGAGTTACAGATTTCATTAGAAATGGACAATGAATTGTTCAGGTTTAAATGTATTGTGAGATAAGAAAGGAGAACGTACCCTCAATGGTGTAATTCAACACTTTTACAGGCTCAGTGAGGTTTGAGAGTGTAGACTTCAGCAGAGCTTCGAGAGCACTGAGGACGGCAGTCTCATTGAGAACAGGAGAGGACGAGTTGAACACCAGCCTGGTTTGAACCACAGCTGATCCGTTGCTAGAGAAACACAATAAGTTCCAATTTAAAATGCATCACAGATGTTAATGTAAATGTAAATCTTGCTTAAATATCCATTAAAGAAATTTCTCGTACATTGTGGATGGAGGTTCTGGAGAAGTCTGCACTGTAGCTGTAGTTGGAGTAATCATTGTAGATGATTCAACAACAGAATAATTTTTAGTGACGGAGTAATTTACAGGAAGATAAACAATTTCAGAATCATTAGAAAGAGAAATTACACACACTTTTATTGAGCAAGATTATCGAATTGTGGTGGAACCTACCATTCCCAGTCTGATCGAGGGAGACTTTGAGATTGTATTCCATGTAACCTGTAATTTCATTCTCTGAAATCCTATTATGAAGATAAAGCAATATTGTCACGATATAAATGACTTCACAATGAGAATTTCCCAGAGAACTTTCAGAACTGCAATCTTCTGCATGAACTTACGTGAAGTTGGTGGTAGTGGGTTTTAATGCATCTGAACCAAAATTGTTTAGAAGTGTGTTTACCTGGAGAGAAAATTCAAGATATTTCATTTTTAATATTAACTGTCCTGACAAATGTAACTGCACAGCATCAGTCTTCCTACAACGAGCAATTGACTGTTCAGTCATCATTTAATCTTTTGGTCAAAACTGAAAAATCTTTCAACTTGCATTTGTGAACAAACAAAATAATAATAATAATAATAATTCCAATTAACATTATGAGATATTTCCCCATCTCAGCTGAGTCTACGAGGATTTAAGTTAAGGTAAGACATGAGTTAAAGATCAAAATAAATTCTGATCAAAGGAACAGTATCTGCTAAGCACATGGTGATGTACACTCACAGCGTCATTGATGATGTTCTCCACTTGGGTGTAGGTATCGTTCCTGAGGTCAGGGTTGTTCGGCATGCTGATGTTACTGATGCTGAATGTAATGTTAACTGCGTAGGAGGTGTTTGAAATTTCTGTGGAAAAAAATCAAATGTGCTTCAATAAGATTGATGGAGTTACAGATTTCATTAGAAATGGACAATGAATTGTTCAGGTTTAAATGTATTGTGAGATAAGAAAGGAGAACGTACCCTCAATGGTGTAATTCAACACTTTTACAGGCTCAGTGAGGTTTGAGAGTGTAGACTTCAGCAGAGCTTCGAGAGCACTGAGGACGGCAGTCTCATTGAGAACAGGAGAGGACGAGTTGAACACCAGCCTGGTTTGAACCACAGCTGATCCGTTGCTAGAGAAACACAATAAGTTCCAATTTAAAATGCATCACAGATGTTAATGTAAATGTAAATCTTGCTTAAATATCCATTAAAGAAATTTCTCGTACATTGTGGATGGAGGTTCTGGAGAAGGCTGCACTGTAGCTGTAGTTGGAGTAATCGTTGTAGATGATTCAACAACAGAATCATTTTTAGTGGCAGTGTAATTAGAGGAAGATAAACAATTTCAGAATCATTAGAAAGAGAAATTACACACACTTTTATTGAGCAAGATTATCAAATTGTGGTGAAACCTACCATTCCCAGTCTGATTGAGGGAGGTTTGGAGATTGTATTCCATGTAACCAGTAACTTCATTCTCTGAACTCCTATTATGAAGAGAAAACAATATCGTCACGATACAAATGACTTCACAATGAGAATTTCACAGAGAACTTTCAGAACTGCAATCTTCTGCATGAACTTACGTGAAGTTGGTGGTAGTGGGATTTAATGGATCTGAACCAGAATTGTTTAGAAGTGTGTTTACCTGGAGAGAAAATTCAAGATATTTCATTTTTAATATTAACTGTCCTGAGAAATATAACTGAACAGCATCAGTCTTCCTACAACGAGCAATTGCATGTTCAGTCATCATTTAATCTTTTGCTCAAAACCGAAAAATCTTTCAACTTGCATTTTTAAACAAACAACAACAACAAAAAAAATAATTCTTATTATAATTAACATTATGAGATATTACCCACATCACAGCTGAGTCTACGAGGATTTAAGTTAAGGTAAGACATGAGTTAAAGATCAAAATAAATTCTGATCAGAGGAACAGTATCTGCTAAGCACATGGTGATGTACACTCACAGTGTTATTGATGATGTTCTCCACATGGATGTAGGTATCGTTCCTGAGGTCAGGGTTGCTCGGCATGCTGATGTTACTAATGCTGAATGTAATGTTAACTGCGTAGGAGGTGTTTGAAATTTCTGTGGAAAAAAATTCAAATGTGCTTCAATAAGATTGATGGAGTTACAGATTTCATTAGAAAAGGACAATGAATTGTTCAGGTTTAAATGTATTGTGAGATAAGAAAGGAGAACGTACCCTCAATGGTGTAATTCAACACTTTTACAGGCTCAGTGAGGTTTGAGAGTGTAGAGTTCAGCAGAGCTTCGAGAGCACTGAGGATGGCAGTCTCATTGAGAACAGGAGAGGACGAGTTGAACACCAGCCTGGTTTGAACAACAGCTGATCCGTTGCTAGAGAAACACAAAAAGTCATCATTTATAAATACAGCACAGATTTTAATGTAAATGTAAATCTTGCTTAAATATCCATTAAAGAAATTTCTCATACATTGTGGATGGAGGTTCTGGAGAAGGCTGCACTGTAGCTGTAGTTGGAGTAATCGTTGTAGATGATTCAACAACAGAATTATTTTTAGTGACGGAGTAATTTACAGGAAGATAAACAATTTCAGAATCATTAGAAAGAGAAATTACACACACTTTTATTGAGCAAGATTATCGAATTGTGGTGAAACCTACCATTCCCAGTCTGATCGAGGGAGACTTTGAGATTGTATTCCATGTAACCAGTAACTTCATTCTCTGAAATCCTATTATGAAGATAAAGCAATATTGTCACGATATAAATGACTTCACAATGAGAATTTCCCAGAGAAATTTCAGAACTGCAATCTTCTGCATGAACTTACGTGAAGTTGGCGGTAGTGGGTTTTAATGCATCTGAACCAAAATTGTTTAGAAGTGTGTTTACCTGGAGAGAAAATTCAAGATATTTCATTTTTAATATTAACTGTCCTGAGAAATATAACTGAACAGCATCAGTCTTCCTACAACGAGCAATTGCATGTTCAGTCATCATTTAATCTTTTGGTCAAAACTGAAAAATCTTTCAACTTGCATTTGTGAACAAACAAATAATAATAATAATAATAATAATTACAATTAACATTATGTGATATTCCCCCATCTCAGCTGAGTCTACGAGGATTTAAGTTAAGGTAAGACATGAGTTAAAGATCAAAATAAATTCTGATCAAAGGAACAGTATCTGCTAAGCACATGGTGATGTACACTCACAGCGTCATTGATGATGTTCTCCACTTGGGTGTAGGTATCGTTCCTGAGGTCAGGGTTGCTCGGCATGCTGATGTTACTGATGCTGAATGTAATGTTAACTGCGTAGGAGGTGTTTGAAATTTCTGTGGAAAAAAATCAAATGTGCTTCAATAAGATTGATGGAGTTACAGATTTCATTAGAAAGGGACAATGAATTGTTCAGGTTTAAATGTATTGTGAGATAAGAAAGGAGAACGTACCCTCAATGGTGTAATTCAACACTTTTACAGGCTCAGTGAGGTTTGAGAGTGTAGACTTCAGCAGAGCTTCGAGAGCACTGAGGACGGCAGTCTCATTGAGAACAGGAGAGGACGAGTTGAACACCAGCCTGGTTTGAACCACAGCTGATCCGTTCCTAGAGAAACACAATAAGTTCCAATTTAAAATGCATCACAGATCTTAATGTAAATGTAAATCTTGCTTAAATATCCATTAAAGAAATTTCTCGTACATTGTGGATGGAGGTTCTGGAGAAGGCTGCACTGTAGCTGTAGTTGGAGTAATCGTTGTAGATGATTCAACACAGAATCATTTTTAGTGGCAGTGTAATTTAGAGGAAGATAAACAATTTCAGAATCATTAGAAAGAGAAATTACACACACTTTTATTGAGCAAGATTATCAAATTGTGGTGAAACCTACCATTCCCAGTCTGATTGAGGGAGGTTTGGAGATTGTATTCCATGTAACCAGTAACTTCATTCTCTGAACTCCTATTATGAAGAGAAAACAATATCGTCACGATACAAATGACTTCACAATGAGAATTTCACAGAGAACTTTCAGAACTGCAATCTTCTGCATGAACTTACGTGAAGTTGGTGGTAGTGGGTTTTAATGGATCTGAACCAGAATTGTTTAGAAGTGTGTTTACCTGGAGAGAAAATTCAAGATATTTCATTTTTAATATTAACTGTCCTGAGAAATATAACTGAACAGCATCAGTCTTCCTACAACGAGCAATTGCATGTTCAGTCATCATTTAATCTTTTGCTCAAAACCGAAAAATCTTTCAACTTGCATTTTTAAACAAACAACAACAACAAAAAAAATAATTCTTATTATAATTAACATTATGAGATATTACCCACATCACAGCTGAGTCTACGAGGATTTAAGTTAAGGTAAGACATGAGTTAAAGATCAAAATAAATTCTGATCAGAGGAACAGTATCTGCTAAGCACATGGTGATGTACACTCACAGTGTTATTGATGATGTTCTCCACATGGATGTAGGTATCGTTCCTGAGGTCAGGGTTGCTCGGCATGCTGATGTTACTGATGCTGAATGTAATGTTAACTGCGTAGGAGGTGTTTGAAATTTCTGTGGAAAAAATCAAATGTGCTTCAATAAGATTGATGGAGTTACAGATTTCATTAGAAATGGACAATGAATTGTTCAGGTTTAAATGTATTGTGAGATAAGAAAGGAGAACGTACCCTCAATGGTGTAATTCAACACTTTTACAGGCTCAGTGAGGTTTGAGAGTGTAGACTTCAGCAGAGCTTCGAGAGCACTGAGGACGGCAGTCTCATTGAGAACAGGAGAGGACGAGTTGAACACCAGCCTGGTTTGAACCACAGCTGATCCGTTGCTAGAGAAACACAATAAGTTCCAATTTAAAATGCATCACAGATGTTAATGTAAATGTAAATCTTGCTTAAATATCCATTAAAGAAATTTCTCGTACATTGTGGATGGAGGTTCTGGAGAAGTCTGCACTGTAGCTGTAGTTGGAGTAATCATTGTAGATGATTCAACAACAGAATAATTTTAGTGACGGAGTAATTTACAGGAAGATAAACAATTTCAGAATCATTAGAAAGAGAAATTACACACACTTTTATTGAGCAAGATTATCGAATTGTGGTGGAACCTACCATTCCCAGTCTGATCGAGGGAGACTTTGAGATTGTATTCCATGTAACCTGTAATTTCATTCTCTGAAATCCTATTATGAAGATAAAGCAATATTGTCACGATATAAATGACTTCACAATGAGAATTTCCCAGAGAACTTTCAGAACTGCAATCTTCTGCATGAACTTACGTGAAGTTGGTGGTAGTGGGTTTTAATGCATCTGAACCAAAATTGTTTAGAAGTGTGTTTACCTGGAGAGAAAATTCAAGATATTTCATTTTTAATATTAACTGTCCTGACAAATGTAACTGCACAGCATCAGTCTTCCTACAACGAGCAATTGACTGTTCAGTCATCATTTAATCTTTTGGTCAAAACTGAAAAATCTTTCAACTTGCATTTGTGAACAAACAAAATAATAATAATAATAATAATTCCAATTAACATTATGAGATATTTCCCCATCTCAGCTGAGTCTACGAGGATTTAAGTTAAGGTAAGACATGAGTTAAAGATCAAAATAAATTCTGATCAAAGGAACAGTATCTGCTAAGCACATGGTGATGTACACTCACAGCGTCATTGATGATGTTCTCCACTTGGGTGTAGGTATCGTTCCTGAGGTCAGGGTTGTTCGGCATGCTGATGTTACTGATGCTGAATGTAATGTTAACTGCGTAGGAGGTGTTTGAAATTTCTGTGGAAAAAATCAAATGTGCTTCAATAAGATTGATGGAGTTACAGATTTCATTAGAAATGGACAATGAATTGTTCAGGTTTAAATGTATTGTGAGATAAGAAAGGAGAACGTACCCTCAATGGTGTAATTCAACACTTTTACAGGCTCAGTGAGGTTTGAGAGTGTAGACTTCAGCAGAGCTTCGAGAGCACTGAGGACGGCAGTCTCATTGAGAACAGGAGAGGACGAGTTGAACACCAGCCTGGTTTGAACCACAGCTGATCCGTTCCTAGAGAAACACAATAAGTTCCAATTTAAAATGCATCACAGATCTTAATGTAAATGTAAATCTTGCTTAAATATCCATTAAAGAATTTCTCGTACATTGTGGATGGAGGTTCTGGAGAAGGCTGCACTGTAGCTGTAGTTGGAGTAATCGTTGTAGATGATTCAACAACAGAATCATTTTTAGTGGCAGTGTAATTAGAGGAAGATAAACAATTTCAGAATCATTAGAAAGAGAAATTACACACACTTTTATTGAGCAAGATTATCAAATTGTGGTGAAACCTACCATTCCCAGTCTGATTGAGGGAGGTTTGGAGATTGTATTCCATGTAACCAGTAACTTCATTCTCTGAACTCCTATTATGAAGAGAAAACAATATCGTCACGATACAAATGACTTCACAATGAGAATTTCACAGAGAACTTTCAGAACTGCAATCTTCTGCATGAACTTACGTGAAGTTGGTGGTAGTGGGATTTAATGGATCTGAACCAGAATTGTTTAGAAGTGTGTTTACCTGGAGAGAAAATTCAAGATATTTCATTTTTAATATTAACTGTCCTGAGAAATATAACTGAACAGCATCAGTCTTGCTACAACGAGCAATTGCATGTTCAGTCATCATTTAATCTTTTGCTCAAAACCGAAAAATCTTTCAACTTGCATTTTTAAACAAACAACAACAACAAAAAAATAATTCTTATTATAATTAACATTATGAGATATTACCCACATCACAGCTGAGTCTACGAGGATTTAAGTTAAGGTAAGACATGAGTTAAAGATCAAAATAAATTCTGATCAGAGGAAACAGTATCTGCTAAGCACATGGTGATGTACACTCACAGTGTTATGATGATGTTCTCCACATGGATGTAGGTATCGTTCCTGAGGTCAGGGTTGCTCGGCATGCTGATGTTACTAATGCTGAATGTAATGTTAACTGCGTAGGAGGTGTTTGAAATTTCTGTGGAAAAAAATTCAAATGTGCTTCAATAAGATTGATGGAGTTACAGATTTCATTAGAAAGGGACAATGAATTGTTCAGGTTTAAATGTATTGTGAGATAAGAAAGGAGAACGTACCCTCAATGGTGTAATTCAACACTTTTACAGGCCTCAGTGAGGTTTGAGAGTGTAGAGTTCAGCAGAGCTTCGAGAGCACTGAGGATGGCAGTCTCATTGAGAACAGGAGAGGACGAGTTGAACACCAGCCTGGTTTGAACAACAGCTGATCCGTTGCTAGAGAAACACAAAAGTCATCATTTATAAATACAGCACAGATTTTAATGTAAATGTAAATCTTGCTTAAATATCCATTAATGAAATTTCTCATACATTGTGGATGGAGGTTCTGGAGAAGGCTGCACTGTAGCTGTAGTTGGAGTAATCGTTGTAGATGATTCAACAACAGAATATTTTTAGTGACGGAGTAATTTACAGGAAGATAAAACAATTTCAGAATCATTAGAAAGAGAAATTACACACACTTTTATTGAGCAAGATTATCGAATTGTGGTGAAACCTACCATTCCCAGTCTGATCGGAGGAGACTTTGAGATTGTATTCCATGTAACCAGTAACTTCATTCTCTGAAATCCTATTATGAAGATAAAGCAATATTGTCACGATATAAATGACTTCACAATTGAGAATTTCCCAGAGGAAATTTCAGAACTGCAATCTTCTGCATGAACTTACGTGAAGTTGGCGGTAGTGGGTTTTAATGCATCTGAAACCAAAATTGTTTAGAAGTGTGTTTACCTGGAGAGAAAATTCAAGATATTTCATTTTTAATATTAACTGTCCTGAGAAATATAACTGCACAGCATCAGTCTTCCTACAACGAGCAATTGCATGTTCAGTCATCATTTAATCTTTGCCTCAAAACCGAAAAATCTTTCAACTTGCATTTTAAACAAACAACACAACAAAAAATAATTCTTATTATAAATTAACATTATGAGATATTACCCACATCACAGCTGAGTCTACGAGGATTTAAGTTAAGGTAAGACATGAGTTAAGATCAAAATAAATTCTGATCAGAGGAACAGTATCTGCTAAGCACATGGTGATGTACACTCACAGTGATTATGATGATGTTCTCCACATGGATGTAGGTATCGTTCCTGAGGTCAGGTTGCTCGGCATGCTGATGTTACTGATGCT
The DNA here is from genome assembly GCF_023375685.1 of Ictalurus furcatus. Classification (NCBI taxonomy): domain Eukaryota; kingdom Metazoa; phylum Chordata; class Actinopteri; order Siluriformes; family Ictaluridae; genus Ictalurus; species Ictalurus furcatus. The sequence goes on from NC_071257.1 coordinate 37,185,414, forward strand.
GAATGTAATGTTAACTGCGTAGGAGGTGTTTGAAATTTCTGTGCGAAAAAAATTCAAATGTGCTTCAATAAGATTGATGGAGTTACAGATTTCATTAGAAAGGGACAATGAATTGTTCAGGTTTAAATGTATTGTGAGATAAGGAAGGAGAATGTACCCTCAATGGTGTAATTCAACACTTTTACAGGCTCAGTGAGGTTTGAGAGTGTAGAGTTCAGCAGAGCTTCGAGAGCACTGAGGATGGCAGTCTCATTGAGAACAGGAGAGGACGAGTTGAACACCAGCCTGGTTTGAACCACAGCTGATCCGTTGCTAGAGAAACACAATAAGTTCCAATTTAAAATGCATCACAGATGTTAATGTAAATGTAAATCTTGCTTAAATATCCATTAAAGAAATTTCTCGTACATTGTGGATGGAGGTTCTGGAGAAGGCTGCACTGTAAGCTGTAGTTGGAGTAAATCGTTGTAGATGATTCAACAACAGAATCATTTTTAGTGACGGAGTAATTTACAGGAAGATAAACAATTTCAGAATCATTAGAAAGAGAAATTACACACACTTTTATGAGCAAGATTATCGAATTGTGGGTGAAACCTACCATTCCCAGTCTGATCGAGGGAGACTTTTGAGATTGTATTCCATGTAACCTTAACTTCATTCTCTGAAATCCTATTATGAAGATAAAGCAATATTGTCACGATATAAATGACTTCACAATGAGAATTTCCCAGAGAAATTTCAGAACTGCAATCTTCTGCATGAACTTACGTGAAGTTGGTGGTAGTGGGTTTTAATGGCATCTGAACCAAAATTGTTTAGAAGTGTGTTTACCTGGAGAGAAAATTCAAGATATTTCATTTTTAATATTAACTGTCCTGACAAATGTAACTGCACAGCATCAGTCTTCCTACAACGAGCAATTGACTGTTCAGTCATCATTTAATCTTTGGTCAAAACTGAAAAATCTTCAACTTGCATTGTGAACAAACAAAATAATAATAATAATAATAATTACAATTAACATTATGTGATATTTCCCCATCTCAGCTGAGTCTACGAGGATTTAAGTTAAGGTAAGACATGAGTTAAAGATCAAAATAAATTCTGATCAAAGGAACAGTATCTGCTAAGCAACATGGTGATGTACACTCACAGCGTCATTGATGATGTTCTCCACTTGGGTGTAGGTATCGTTCCTGAGGTCAGGGTTGCTCGGCATGCTGATGTTACTGATGCTGAATGTAATGTTAACTGCGTAGGAGGTGTTTGAAATTTCTGTGGAAAAAAAATCAAATGTGCTTCAATAAGATTGATGGAGTTACAGATTTCATTAGAAAGGGACAATGAATTGTTCAGGTTTAAATGTATTGTGAGATAAGGAAGGAGAATGTACCCTCAATGGTGTAATTCAACACTTTTACAGGCTCAGTGAGGTTTGAGAGTGTAGACTTCAGCAGAGCTTCGAGAGCACTGAGGACGGCAGTCTCATTGAGAACAGGAGAGGACGAGTTGAACACCAGCCTGGTTTGAACAACAGCTGATCCGTTGCTAGAGAAACACAATAAGTTCCAATTTAAAATGCATCACAGATCTTAATGTAAATGTAAATCTTGCTTAAATATCCATTAAAGAAATTTCTCGTACATTGTGGATGGAGGTTCTGGAGAAGGCTGCACTGTAGCTGTAGTTGGAGTAATCGTTGTAGATGATTCAACAACAGAATCATTTTTTAGTGGCAGTGTAATTTAGAGGAAGATAAACAATTTCAGAATCATTTAGAAAGAGAAATTACACACACTTTTATTGAGCAAGATTATCAAATTGTGGTGAAACCTACCATTCCCAGTCTGATTGAGGGAGGTTTGGAGATTGTATTCCATGTAACCAGTAACTTCATTCTCTGAACTCCTATTATGAAGAGAAAACAATATCGTCACGATACAAATGACTTCACAATGAGAATTTCACAGAGAACTTTCAGAACTGCAATCTTCTGCATGAACTTACGTGAAGTTGGTGGTAGTGGGTTTTAATGGATCTGAACCAGAATTGTTTAGAAGTGTGTTTACCTGGAGAGAAAATTCAAGATATTTTCATTTTTAATATTAACTGTCCTGAGAAATATAACTGAACAGCATCAGTCTTCCTACAACGAGCAATTGCATGTTCAGTCATCATTTAATCTTTTGCTCAAAACCGAAAAATCTTTCAACTTGCATTTTTAAACAAACAACAACAACAAAAAAAATAATTCTTATTATAATTAACATTATGAGATATTACCCACATCACAGCTGAGTCTACGAGGATTTAAGTTAAGGTAAGACATGAGTTAAAGATCAAAATAAATTCTGATCAGAGGAACAGTATCTGCTAAGCACATGGTGATGTACACTCACAGTGTTATTGATGATGTTCTCCACATGGATGTAGGTATCGTTCCTGAGGTCAGGGTTGCTCGGCATGCTGATGTTACTGATGCTGAATGTAATGTTAACTGCGTAGGAGGTGTTTGAAATTTCTGTGGAAAAAAATTCAAATGTGCTTCAATAAGATTGATGGAGTTACAGATTTCATTAGAAAGGGACAATGAATTGTTCAGGTTTAAATGTATTGTGAGATAAGGAAGGAGAATGTACCCTCAATGGTGTAATTCAACACTTTTACAGGCTCAGTGAGGTTTGAGAGTGTAGACTTCAGCAGAGCTTCGAGAGCACTGAGGACGGCAGTCTCATTGAGAACAGGAGAGGACGAGTTGAACACCAGCCTGGTTTGAACCACAGCTGATCCGTTGCTAGAGAAACACAATAAGTTCCAATTTAAAATGCATCACAGATGTTAATGGAAATGTAAATCTTGCTTAAATATCCATTAAAGAAATTTCTCGTACATTGTGGAATGGAGGTTCTGGAGAAGGCTGCACTGTAGCTGTAGTTGGAGTAATCGTTGTAGATGATTCAACAACAGAATTCATTTTTAGTGGCAGTGTAATTTAGAGGAAGATAAACAATTTCAGAATCATTAGAAAGAGAAATTACACACACTTTTATTGAGCAAGATTATCAAATTGTGGTGAAACCTACCATTCCCAGTCTGAGTGAGGGAGGTTTGGAGATTGTATTCCATGTAACCAGTAACTTCATTCTCTGAACTCCTATTATGAAGAGAAAACAATATCGTCACGATACAAATGACTTCACAATGAGAATTCACAGAGAACTTTCAGAACTGCAATCTTCTGCATGAACTTACGTGAAGTTTGGTGGTAGTGGGTTTTAATGGATCTGAACCAGAATTGTTTAGAAGTGTGTTTACCTGGAGAGAAAATTCAAGATATTTCATTTTTAATATTAACTGTCCTGAGAAATATAACTGAACAGCATCAGTCTTCCTTACAACGAGCAATTGCATGTTCAGTCATCATTTAATCTTTTGGTCAAACCGAAAAATCTTTCAACTTGCATTTGTGAACAAACAAAATAATAATAATAATAATAATAATTACAATTAACATTATGTGATATTCCCCCATCTCAGCTGAGTCTACGAGGATTTAAGTTAAGGTAAGACATGAGTTAAAGATCAAAATAAATTCTGATCAAAGGAACAGTATCTGCTAAGCACATGGTGATGTACACTCACAGCGTCATTGATGATGTTCTCCACTTGGGTGTAGGTATCGTTCCTGAGGTCAGGGTTGCTCGGCATGCTGATGTTACTGATGCTGAATGTAATGTTAACTGCGTAGGAGGTGTTTGAAATTTCTGTGGAAAAAAATCAAATGTGCTTCAATAAGATTGATGGAGTTACAGATTTCATTAGAAAGGGACAATGAATTGTTCAGGTTTAAATGTATTGTGAGATAAGAAAGGAGAACGTACCCTCAATGGTGTAATTCAACACTTTTACAGGCTCAGTGAGGTTTGAGAGTGTAGACTTCAGCAGAGCTTCGAGAGCACTGAGGACGGCAGTCTCATTGAGAACAGGAGAGGACGAGTTGAACACCAGCCTGGTTTGAACCACAGCTGATCCGTTCCTAGAGAAACACAATAAGTTCCAATTTAAAATGCATCACAGATCTTAATGTAAATGTAAATCTTGCTTAAATATCCATTAAAGAAATTTCTCGTACATTGTGGATGGAGGTTCTGGAGAAGGCTGCACTGTAGCTGTAGTTGGAGTAATCGTTGTAGATGATTCAACACAGAATCATTTTTAGTGGCAGTGTAATTTAGAGGAAGATAAACAATTTCAGAATCATTAGAAAGAGAAATTACACACACTTTTATTGAGCAAGATTATCAAATTGTGGTGAAACCTACCATTCCCAGTCTGATTGAGGGAGGTTTGGAGATTGTATTCCATGTAACCAGTAACTTCATTCTCTGAACTCCTATTATGAAGAGAAAACAATATCGTCACGTACAAATGACTTCACAATGAGAATTTCACAGAGAACTTTCAGAACTGCAATCTTCTGCATGAACTTACGTGAAGTTGGTGGTAGTGGGTTTTAATGGATCTGAACCAGAATTGTTTAGAAGTGTGTTTACCTGGAGAGAAAATTCAGATATTTCATTTTTAATATTAACTGTCCTGAGAAATATAACTGAACAGCATCAGTCTTCCTACAACGAGCAATTGCATGTTCAGTCATCATTTAATCTTTTGCTCAAAACCGAAAAATCTTTCAACTTGCATTTTTAAACAAACAACACAACAAAAAAAAAAATTCTTATTATAATTAACATTATGAGATATTACCCACATCACAGCTGAGTCTACGAGGATTTAAGTTAAGGTAAGACATGAGTTAAAGATCAAAATAAATTCTGATCAGAGGAACAGTATCTGCTAAGCACATGGTGATGTACACTCACAGTGTTATTGATGATGTTCTCCACATGGATGTAGGTATCGTTCCTGAGGTCAGGGTTGCTCGGCATGCTGATGTTACTGATGCTGAATGTAATGTTAACTGCGTAGGAGGTGTTTGAAATTTCTGTGGAAAAAAATTCAAATGTGCTTCAATAAGATTGATGGAGTTACAGATTTCATTAGAAAGGGACAATGAATTGTTCAGGTTTAAATGTATTGTGAGATAAGGAAGGAGAATGTACCCTCAATGGTGTAATTCAACACTTTTACAGGCTCAGTGAGGTTTGAGAGTGTAGACTTCAGCAGAGCTTCGAGAGCACTGAGGACGGCAGTCTCATTGAGAACAGGAGAGGACGAGTTGAACACCAGCCTGGTTTGAACCACAGCTGATCCGTTGCTAGAGAAACACAATAAGTTCCAATTTAAAATGCATCACAGATGTTAATGTAAATGTAAATCTTGCTTAAATATCCATTAAAGAAATTTCTCGTACATTGTGGATGGAGGTTCTGGAGAAGGCTGCACTGTAGCTGTAGTTGGAGTAATCGTTGTAGATGATTCAACAACAGAATCATTTTTAGTGGCAGTGTAATTTAGAGGAAGATAAACAATTTCAGAATCATTAGAAAGAGAAATTACACACACTTTTATTGAGCAAGATTATCAAATTGTGGTGAAACCTACCATTCCCAGTCTGAGTGAGGGAGGTTTGGAGATTGTATTCCATGTAACCAGTAACTTCATTCTCTGAACTCCTATTATGAAGAGAAAACAATATCGTCACGATACAAATGACTTCACAATGAGAATTTCACAGAGAACTTTCAGAACTGCAATCTTCTGCATGAACTTACGTGAAGTTGGTGGTAGTGGGTTTTAATGGATCTGAACCAGAATTGTTTAGAAGTGTGTTTACCTGGAGAGAAAATTCAAGATATTTCATTTTTAATATTAACTGTCCTGAGAAATATAACTGAACAGCATCAGTCTTCCTACAACGAGCAATTGCATGTTCAGTCATCATTTAATCTTTTGGTCAAAACCGAAAAATCTTTCAACTTGCATTTGTGAACAAACAAAATAATAATAATAATAATAATAATTACAATTAACATTATGTGATATTCCCCCATCTCAGCTGAGTCTACGAGGATTTAAGTTAAGGTAAGACATTGAGTTAAAGATCAAAATAAATTCTGATCAAAGGAACAGTATCTGCTAAGCACATGGTGATGTACACTCACAGTGTTATTGATGATGTTCTCCACATGGATGTAGGTATCGTTCCTGAGGTCAGGGTTGCTCGGCATGCTGATGTTACTGATGCTGAATGTAATGTTAACTGCGTAGGAGGTGTTTGAAATTTCTGTGGAAAAAATCAAATGTGCTTCAATAAGATTGATGGAGTTACAGATTTCATTAGAAATGGACAATGAATTGTTCAGGTTTAAATGTATTGTGAGATAAGAAAGGAGAACGTACCCTCAATGGTGTAATTCAACACTTTTACAGGCTCAGTGAGGTTTGAGAGTGTAGACTTCAGCAGAGCTTCGAGAGCACTGAGGACGGCAGTCTCATTGAGAACAGGAGAGGACGAGTTGAACACCAGCCTGGTTTGAACCACAGCTGATCCGTTGCTAGAGAAACACAATAAGTTCCAATTTAAAATGCATCACAGATGTTAATGTAAATGTAAATCTTGCTTAAATATCCATTAAAGAAATTTCTCGTACATTGTGGATGGAGGTTCTGGAGAAGTCTGCACTGTAGCTGTAGTTGGAGTAATCATTGTAGATGATTCAACAACAGAATAATTTTTAGTGACGGAGTAATTTACAGGAAGATAAACAATTTCAGAATCATTAGAAAGAGAAATTACACACACTTTTATTGAGCAAGATTATCGAATTGTGGTGGAACCTACCATTCCCAGTCTGATCGAGGGAGACTTTGAGATTGTATTCCATGTAACCTGTAATTTCATTCTCTGAAATCCTATTATGAAGATAAAGCAATATTGTCACGATATAAATGACTTCACAATGAGAATTTCCCAGAGAACTTTCAGAACTGCAATCTTCTGCATGAACTTACGTGAAGTTGGTGGTAGTGGGTTTTAATGCATCTGAACCAAAATTGTTTAGAAGTGTGTTTACCTGGAGAGAAAATTCAAGATATTTCATTTTTAATATTAACTGTCCTGACAAATGTAACTGCACAGCATCAGTCTTCCTACAACGAGCAATTGACTGTTCAGTCATCATTTAATCTTTTGGTCAAAACTGAAAAATCTTTCAACTTGCATTTGTGAACAAACAAAATAATAATAATAATAATAATTCCAATTAACATTATGAGATATTTCCCCATCTCAGCTGAGTCTACGAGGATTTAAGTTAAGGTAAGACATGAGTTAAAGATCAAAATAAATTCTGATCAAAGGAACAGTATCTGCTAAGCACATGGTGATGTACACTCACAGCGTCATTGATGATGTTCTCCACTTGGGTGTAGGTATCGTTCCTGAGGTCAGGGTTGTTCGGCATGCTGATGTTACTGATGCTGAATGTAATGTTAACTGCGTAGGAGGTGTTTGAAATTTCTGTGGAAAAAAATCAAATGTGCTTCAATAAGATTGATGGAGTTACAGATTTCATTAGAAATGGACAATGAATTGTTCAGGTTTAAATGTATTGTGAGATAAGAAAGGAGAACGTACCCTCAATGGTGTAATTCAACACTTTTACAGGCTCAGTGAGGTTTGAGAGTGTAGACTTCAGCAGAGCTTCGAGAGCACTGAGGACGGCAGTCTCATTGAGAACAGGAGAGGACGAGTTGAACACCAGCCTGGTTTGAACCACAGCTGATCCGTTGCTAGAGAAACACAATAAGTTCCAATTTAAAATGCATCACAGATGTTAATGTAAATGTAAATCTTGCTTAAATATCCATTAAAGAAATTTCTCGTACATTGTGGATGGAGGTTCTGGAGAAGGCTGCACTGTAGCTGTAGTTGGAGTAATCGTTGTAGATGATTCAACAACAGAATCATTTTTAGTGGCAGTGTAATTAGAGGAAGATAAACAATTTCAGAATCATTAGAAAGAGAAATTACACACACTTTTATTGAGCAAGATTATCAAATTGTGGTGAAACCTACCATTCCCAGTCTGATTGAGGGAGGTTTGGAGATTGTATTCCATGTAACCAGTAACTTCATTCTCTGAACTCCTATTATGAAGAGAAAACAATATCGTCACGATACAAATGACTTCACAATGAGAATTTCACAGAGAACTTTCAGAACTGCAATCTTCTGCATGAACTTACGTGAAGTTGGTGGTAGTGGGATTTAATGGATCTGAACCAGAATTGTTTAGAAGTGTGTTTACCTGGAGAGAAAATTCAAGATATTTCATTTTTAATATTAACTGTCCTGAGAAATATAACTGAACAGCATCAGTCTTCCTACAACGAGCAATTGCATGTTCAGTCATCATTTAATCTTTTGCTCAAAACCGAAAAATCTTTCAACTTGCATTTTTAAACAAACAACAACAACAAAAAAAATAATTCTTATTATAATTAACATTATGAGATATTACCCACATCACAGCTGAGTCTACGAGGATTTAAGTTAAGGTAAGACATGAGTTAAAGATCAAAATAAATTCTGATCAGAGGAACAGTATCTGCTAAGCACATGGTGATGTACACTCACAGTGTTATTGATGATGTTCTCCACATGGATGTAGGTATCGTTCCTGAGGTCAGGGTTGCTCGGCATGCTGATGTTACTAATGCTGAATGTAATGTTAACTGCGTAGGAGGTGTTTGAAATTTCTGTGGAAAAAAATTCAAATGTGCTTCAATAAGATTGATGGAGTTACAGATTTCATTAGAAAAGGACAATGAATTGTTCAGGTTTAAATGTATTGTGAGATAAGAAAGGAGAACGTACCCTCAATGGTGTAATTCAACACTTTTACAGGCTCAGTGAGGTTTGAGAGTGTAGAGTTCAGCAGAGCTTCGAGAGCACTGAGGATGGCAGTCTCATTGAGAACAGGAGAGGACGAGTTGAACACCAGCCTGGTTTGAACAACAGCTGATCCGTTGCTAGAGAAACACAAAAAGTCATCATTTATAAATACAGCACAGATTTTAATGTAAATGTAAATCTTGCTTAAATATCCATTAAAGAAATTTCTCATACATTGTGGATGGAGGTTCTGGAGAAGGCTGCACTGTAGCTGTAGTTGGAGTAATCGTTGTAGATGATTCAACAACAGAATTATTTTTAGTGACGGAGTAATTTACAGGAAGATAAACAATTTCAGAATCATTAGAAAGAGAAATTACACACACTTTTATTGAGCAAGATTATCGAATTGTGGTGAAACCTACCATTCCCAGTCTGATCGAGGGAGACTTTGAGATTGTATTCCATGTAACCAGTAACTTCATTCTCTGAAATCCTATTATGAAGATAAAGCAATATTGTCACGATATAAATGACTTCACAATGAGAATTTCCCAGAGAAATTTCAGAACTGCAATCTTCTGCATGAACTTACGTGAAGTTGGCGGTAGTGGGTTTTAATGCATCTGAACCAAAATTGTTTAGAAGTGTGTTTACCTGGAGAGAAAATTCAAGATATTTCATTTTTAATATTAACTGTCCTGAGAAATATAACTGAACAGCATCAGTCTTCCTACAACGAGCAATTGCATGTTCAGTCATCATTTAATCTTTTGGTCAAAACTGAAAAATCTTTCAACTTGCATTTGTGAACAAACAAAATAATAATAATAATAATAATAATTACAATTAACATTATGTGATATTCCCCCATCTCAGCTGAGTCTACGAGGATTTAAGTTAAGGTAAGACATGAGTTAAAGATCAAAATAAATTCTGATCAAAGGAACAGTATCTGCTAAGCACATGGTGATGTACACTCACAGCGTCATTGATGATGTTCTCCACTTGGGTGTAGGTATCGTTCCTGAGGTCAGGGTTGCTCGGCATGCTGATGTTACTGATGCTGAATGTAATGTTAACTGCGTAGGAGGTGTTTGAAATTTCTGTGGAAAAAAATCAAATGTGCTTCAATAAGATTGATGGAGTTACAGATTTCATTAGAAAGGGACAATGAATTGTTCAGGTTTAAATGTATTGTGAGATAAGAAAGGAGAACGTACCCTCAATGGTGTAATTCAACACTTTTACAGGCTCAGTGAGGTTTGAGAGTGTAGACTTCAGCAGAGCTTCGAGAGCACTGAGGACGGCAGTCTCATTGAGAACAGGAGAGGACGAGTTGAACACCAGCCTGGTTTGAACCACAGCTGATCCGTTCCTAGAGAAACACAATAAGTTCCAATTTAAAATGCATCACAGATCTTAATGTAAATGTAAATCTTGCTTAAATATCCATTAAAGAAATTTCTCGTACATTGTGGATGGAGGTTCTGGAGAAGGCTGCACTGTAGCTGTAGTTGGAGTAATCGTTGTAGATGATTCAACACAGAATCATTTTTAGTGGCAGTGTAATTTAGAGGAAGATAAACAATTTCAGAATCATTAGAAAGAGAAATTACACACACTTTTATTGAGCAAGATTATCAAATTGTGGTGAAACCTACCATTCCCAGTCTGATTGAGGGAGGTTTGGAGATTGTATTCCATGTAACCAGTAACTTCATTCTCTGAACTCCTATTATGAAGAGAAAACAATATCGTCACGATACAAATGACTTCACAATGAGAATTTCACAGAGAACTTTCAGAACTGCAATCTTCTGCATGAACTTACGTGAAGTTGGTGGTAGTGGGTTTTAATGGATCTGAACCAGAATTGTTTAGAAGTGTGTTTACCTGGAGAGAAAATTCAAGATATTTCATTTTTAATATTAACTGTCCTGAGAAATATAACTGAACAGCATCAGTCTTCCTACAACGAGCAATTGCATGTTCAGTCATCATTTAATCTTTTGCTCAAAACCGAAAAATCTTTCAACTTGCATTTTTAAACAAACAACAACAACAAAAAAAATAATTCTTATTATAATTAACATTATGAGATATTACCCACATCACAGCTGAGTCTACGAGGATTTAAGTTAAGGTAAGACATGAGTTAAAGATCAAAATAAATTCTGATCAGAGGAACAGTATCTGCTAAGCACATGGTGATGTACACTCACAGTGTTATTGATGATGTTCTCCACATGGATGTAGGTATCGTTCCTGAGGTCAGGGTTGCTCGGCATGCTGATGTTACTGATGCTGAATGTAATGTTAACTGCGTAGGAGGTGTTTGAAATTTCTGTGGAAAAAATCAAATGTGCTTCAATAAGATTGATGGAGTTACAGATTTCATTAGAAATGGACAATGAATTGTTCAGGTTTAAATGTATTGTGAGATAAGAAAGGAGAACGTACCCTCAATGGTGTAATTCAACACTTTTACAGGCTCAGTGAGGTTTGAGAGTGTAGACTTCAGCAGAGCTTCGAGAGCACTGAGGACGGCAGTCTCATTGAGAACAGGAGAGGACGAGTTGAACACCAGCCTGGTTTGAACCACAGCTGATCCGTTGCTAGAGAAACACAATAAGTTCCAATTTAAAATGCATCACAGATGTTAATGTAAATGTAAATCTTGCTTAAATATCCATTAAAGAAATTTCTCGTACATTGTGGATGGAGGTTCTGGAGAAGTCTGCACTGTAGCTGTAGTTGGAGTAATCATTGTAGATGATTCAACAACAGAATAATTTTTAGTGACGGAGTAATTTACAGGAAGATAAACAATTTCAGAATCATTAGAAAGAGAAATTACACACACTTTTATTGAGCAAGATTATCGAATTGTGGTGGAACCTACCATTCCCAGTCTGATCGAGGGAGACTTTGAGATTGTATTCCATGTAACCTGTAATTTCATTCTCTGAAATCCTATTATGAAGATAAAGCAATATTGTCACGATATAAATGACTTCACAATGAGAATTTCCCAGAGAACTTTCAGAACTGCAATCTTCTGCATGAACTTACGTGAAGTTGGTGGTAGTGGGTTTTAATGCATCTGAACCAAAATTGTTTAGAAGTGTGTTTACCTGGAGAGAAAATTCAAGATATTTCATTTTTAATATTAACTGTCCTGACAAATGTAACTGCACAGCATCAGTCTTCCTACAACGAGCAATTGACTGTTCAGTCATCATTTAATCTTTTGGTCAAAACTGAAAAATCTTTCAACTTGCATTTGTGAACAAACAAAATAATAATAATAATAATAATTCCAATTAACATTATGAGATATTTCCCCATCTCAGCTGAGTCTACGAGGATTTAAGTTAAGGTAAGACATGAGTTAAAGATCAAAATAAATTCTGATCAAAGGAACAGTATCTGCTAAGCACATGGTGATGTACACTCACAGCGTCATTGATGATGTTCTCCACTTGGGTGTAGGTATCGTTCCTGAGGTCAGGGTTGTTCGGCATGCTGATGTTACTGATGCTGAATGTAATGTTAACTGCGTAGGAGGTGTTTGAAATTTCTGTGGAAAAAAATCAAATGTGCTTCAATAAGATTGATGGAGTTACAGATTTCATTAGAAATGGACAATGAATTGTTCAGGTTTAAATGTATTGTGAGATAAGAAAGGAGAACGTACCCTCAATGGTGTAATTCAACACTTTTACAGGCTCAGTGAGGTTTGAGAGTGTAGACTTCAGCAGAGCTTCGAGAGCACTGAGGACGGCAGTCTCATTGAGAACAGGAGAGGACGAGTTGAACACCAGCCTGGTTTGAACCACAGCTGATCCGTTCCTAGAGAAACACAATAAGTTCCAATTTAAAATGCATCACAGATCTTAATGTAAATGTAAATCTTGCTTAAATATCCATTAAAGAAATTTCTCGTACATTGTGGATGGAGGTTCTGGAGAAGGCTGCACTGTAGCTGTAGTTGGAGTAATCGTTGTAGATGATTCAACAACAGAATCATTTTTAGTGGCAGTGTAATTAGAGGAAGATAAACAATTTCAGAATCATTAGAAAGAGAAATTACACACACTTTTATTGAGCAAGATTATCAAATTGTGGTGAAACCTACCATTCCCAGTCTGATTGAGGGAGGTTTGGAGATTGTATTCCATGTAACCAGTAACTTCATTCTCTGAACTCCTATTATGAAGAGAAAACAATATCGTCACGATACAAATGACTTCACAATGAGAATTTCACAGAGAACTTTCAGAACTGCAATCTTCTGCATGAACTTACGTGAAGTTGGTGGTAGTGGGATTTAATGGATCTGAACCAGAATTGTTTAGAAGTGTGTTTACCTGGAGAGAAAATTCAAGATATTTCATTTTTAATATTAACTGTCCTGAGAAATATAACTGAACAGCATCAGTCTTGCTACAACGAGCAATTGCATGTTCAGTCATCATTTAATCTTTTGCTCAAAACCGAAAAATCTTTCAACTTGCATTTTTAAACAAACAACAACAACAAAAAAAATAATTCTTATTATAATTAACATTATGAGATATTACCCACATCACAGCTGAGTCTACGAGGATTTAAGTTAAGGTAAGACATGAGTTAAAGATCAAAATAAATTCTGATCAGAGGAACAGTATCTGCTAAGCACATGGTGATGTACACTCACAGTGTTATTGATGATGTTCTCCACATGGATGTAGGTATCGTTCCTGAGGTCAGGGTTGCTCGGCATGCTGATGTTACTAATGCTGAATGTAATGTTAACTGCGTAGGAGGTGTTTGAAATTTCTGTGGAAAAAAATTCAAATGTGCTTCAATAAGATTGATGGAGTTACAGATTTCATTAGAAAGGGACAATGAATTGTTCAGGTTTAAATGTATTGTGAGATAAGAAAGGAGAACGTACCCTCAATGGTGTAATTCAACACTTTTACAGGCTCAGTGAGGTTTGAGAGTGTAGAGTTCAGCAGAGCTTCGAGAGCACTGAGGATGGCAGTCTCATTGAGAACAGGAGAGGACGAGTTGAACACCAGCCTGGTTTGAACAACAGCTGATCCGTTGCTAGAGAAACACAAAAAGTCATCATTTATAAATACAGCACAGATTTTAATGTAAATGTAAATCTTGCTTAAATATCCATTAATGAAATTTCTCATACATTGTGGATGGAGGTTCTGGAGAAGGCTGCACTGTAGCTGTAGTTGGAGTAATCGTTGTAGATGATTCAACAACAGAATTATTTTTAGTGACGGAGTAATTTACAGGAAGATAAACAATTTCAGAATCATTAGAAAGAGAAATTACACACACTTTTATTGAGCAAGATTATCGAATTGTGGTGAAACCTACCATTCCCAGTCTGATCGAGGGAGACTTTGAGATTGTATTCCATGTAACCAGTAACTTCATTCTCTGAAATCCTATTATGAAGATAAAGCAATATTGTCACGATATAAATGACTTCACAATGAGAATTTCCCAGAGAAATTTCAGAACTGCAATCTTCTGCATGAACTTACGTGAAGTTGGCGGTAGTGGGTTTTAATGCATCTGAACCAAAATTGTTTAGAAGTGTGTTTACCTGGAGAGAAAATTCAAGATATTTCATTTTTAATATTAACTGTCCTGAGAAATATAACTGAACAGCATCAGTCTTCCTACAACGAGCAATTGCATGTTCAGTCATCATTTAATCTTTTGCTCAAAACCGAAAAATCTTTCAACTTGCATTTTTAAACAAACAACAACAACAAAAAAAATAATTCTTATTATAATTAACATTATGAGATATTACCCACATCACAGCTGAGTCTACGAGGATTTAAGTTAAGGTAAGACATGAGTTAAAGATCAAAATAAATTCTGATCAGAGGAACAGTATCTGCTAAGCACATGGTGATGTACACTCACAGTGTTATTGATGATGTTCTCCACATGGATGTAGGTATCGTTCCTGAGGTCAGGGTTGCTCGGCATGCTGATGTTACTGATGCTGAATGTAATGTTAACTGCGTAGGAGGTGTTTGAAATTTCTGTGGAAAAAAATTCAAATGTGCTTCAATAAGATTGATGGAGTTACAGATTTCATTAGAAAGGGACAATGAATTGTTCAGGTTTAAATGTATTGTGAGATAAGGAAGGAGAATGTACCCTCAATGGTGTAATTCAACACTTTTACAGGCTCAGTGAGGTTTGAGAGTGTAGAGTTCAGCAGAGCTTCGAGAGCACTGAGGATGGCAGTCTCATTGAGAACAGGAGAGGACGAGTTGAACACCAGCCTGGTTTGAACAACAGCTGATCCGTTGCTAGAGAAACACAAAAAGTCATCATTTATAAATACAGCACAGATTTTAATGTAAATGTAAATCTTGCTTAAATATCCATTAAAGAAATTTCTCGTACATTGTGGATGGAAGTTCTGGAGAAGGCTGCACTGTAGCTGTAGTTGGAGTAATCGTTGTAGATGATTCAACAACAGAATAATTTTTAGTGACGGAGTAATTTACAGGAAGATAAACAATTTCAGAATCATTAGAAAGAGAAATTACACACACTTTTATTGAGCAAGATTATCGAATTCTGGTGAAACCTACCATTCCCAGTCTGATCGAGGGAGATTTTGAGATTGTATTCCATGTAACCAGTAACTTCACTCTCTGAAATCCTATTATGAAGATAAAGCAATATTGTCACGATATAAATGACTTCACAATGAGAATTTCCCAGAGAAATGTCAGAACTGCAATCTTCTGCATGAACTTACGTGAAGTTGGCGGTAGTGGGTTTTAATGCATCTGAACCAAAATTGTTTAGAAGTGTGTTTACCTGGAGAGAAAATTCAAGATATTTCATTTTTAATATTAACTGTCCTGACAAATGTAACTGCACAGCATCAGTCTTCCTACAACGAGCAATTGACTGTTCAGTCATCATTTAATCTTTTGGTCAAAACTGAAAAATCTTTCAACTTGCATTTGTGAACAAACAAAATAATAATAATAATAATAATAATAATAATTACAATTAACATTATGTGATATTTCCCCATCTCAGCTGAGTCTACGAGGATTTAAGTTAAGGTAAGACATGAGTTAAAGATCAAAATAAATTCTGATCAAAGGAACAGTATCTGCTAAGCACATGGTGATGTACACTCACAGTGTTATTGATGATGTTCTCCACATGGATGTAGGTATCGTTCCTGAGGTCAGGGTTGCTCGGCATGCTGATGTTACTGATGCTGAATGTAATGTTAACTGCGTAGGAGGTGTTTGAAATTTCTGTGGAAAAAAATCAAATGTGCTTCAATAAGATTGATGGAGTTACAGATTTCATTAGAAAGGGACAATGAATTGTTCAGGTTTAAATGTATTGTGAGATAAGAAAGGAGAACGTACCCTCAATGGTGTAATTCAACACTTTTACAGGCTCAGTGAGGTTTGAGAGTGTAGACTTCAGCAGAGCTTCGAGAGCACTGAGGACGGCAGTCTCATTGAGAGCAGGAGAGGACGAGTTGAACACCAGCCTGGTTTGAACCACAGCTGATCCGTTGCTAGAGAAACACAATAAGTTCCAATTTAAAATGCATCACAGATGTTAATGTAAATGTAAATCTTGCTTAAATATCCATTAAAGAAATTTCTCGTACATTGTGGATGGAGGTTCTGGAGAAGGCTGCACTGTAGCTGTAGTTGGAGTAATCGTTGTAGATGATTCAACAACAGAATCATTTTTAGTGGCAGTGTAATTAGAGGAAGATAAACAATTTCAGAATCATTAGAAAGAGAAATTACACACACTTTTATTGAGCAAGATTATCAAATTGTGGTGAAACCTACCATTCCCAGTCTGATTGAGGGAGGTTTGGAGATTGTATTCCATGTAACCAGTAACTTCATTCTCTGAACTCCTATTATGAAGAGAAAACAATATCGTCACGATACAAATGACTTCACAATGAGAATTTCACAGAGAACTTTCAGAACTGCAATCTTCTGCATGAACTTACGTGAAGTTGGTGGTAGTGGGTTTTAATGGATTTGAACCAGAATTGTTTAGAAGTGTGTTTACCTGGAGAGAAAATTCAAGATATTTCATTTTTAATATTAACTGTCCTGAGAAATATAACTGAACAGCATCAGTCTTCCTACAACGAGCAATTGCATGTTCAGTCATCATTTAATCTTTTGCTCAAAACCGAAAAATCTTTCAACTTGCATTTTTAAACAAACAACAACAACAAAAAAAATAATTCTTATTATAATTAACATTATGAGATATTACCCACATCACAGCTGAGTCTATGAGGATTTAAGTTAAGGTAAGACATGAGTTAAAGATCAAAATAAATTCTGATCAGAGGAACAGTATCTGCTAAGCACATGGTGATGTACACTCACAGTGTTATTGATGATGTTCTCCACATGGATGTAGGTATCGTTCCTGAGGTCAGGGTTGCTCGGCATGCTGATGTTACTGATGTTGAATGTAATGTTAACTGCGTAGGAGGTGTTTGAAATTTCTGTGGAAAAAAATTCAAATGTGCTTCAATAAGATTGATGGAGTTACAGATTTCATTAGAAAGGGACAATGAATTGTTCAGGTTTAAATGTATTGTGAGATAAGGAAGGAGAATGTACCCTCAATGGTGTAATTCAACACTTTTACAGGCTCAGTGAGGTTTGAGAGTGTAGAGTTCAGCAGAGCTTCGAGAGCACTGAGGATGGCAGTCTCATTGAGAACAGGAGAGGACGAGTTGAACACCAGCCTGGTTTGAACAACAGCTGATCCGTTGCTAGAGAAACACAAAAAGTCATCATTTATAAATACAGCACAGATTTTAATGTAAATGTAAATCTTGCTTAAATATCCATTAAAGAAATTTCTCGTACATTGTGGATGGAAGTTCTGGAGAAGGCTGCACTGTAGCTGTAGTTGGAGTAATCGTTGTAGATGATTCAACAACAGAATAATTTTTAGTGACGGAGTAATTTACAGGAAGATAAACAATTTCAGAATCATTAGAAAGAGAAATTACACACACTTTTATTGAGCAAGATTATCGAATTGTGGTGAAACCTACCATTCCCAGTCTGATCGAGGGAGACTTTGAGATTGTATTCCATGTAACCAGTAACTTCATTCTCTGAAATCCTATTATGAAGATAAAGCAATATTGTCACGATATAAATGACTTCACAATGAGAATTTCCCAGAGAAATTTCAGAACTGCAATCTTCTGCATGAACTTACGTGAAGTTGGCGGTAGTGGGTTTTAATGCATCTGAACCAAAATTGTTTAGAAGTGTGTTTACCTGGAGAGAAAATTCAAGATATTTCATTTTTAATATTAACTGTCCTGACAAATGTAACTGCACAGCATCAGTCTTCCTACAACGAGCAATTGACTGTTCAGTCATCATTTAATCTTTTGGTCAAAACTGAAAAATCTTTCAACTTGCATTTGTGAACAAACAAAGTAATAATAATAATAATAATAATTACAATTAACATTATGTGATATTTCCCCATCTCAGCTGAGTCTACGAGGATTTAAGTTAAGGTAAGACATGAGTTAAAGATCAAAATAAATTCTGATCAAAGGAACAGTATTTGCTAAGCACATGGTGATGTACACTCACAGCGTCATTGATGATGTTCTCCACTTGGGTGTAGGTATCGTTCCTGAGGTCAGGGTTGTTCGGCATGCTGATGTTACTGATGCTGAATGTAATGTTAACTGCGTAGGAGGTGTTTGAAATTTCTGTGGAAAAAAATCAAATGTGCTTCAATAAGATTGATGGAGTTACAGATTTCATTAGAAATGGACAATGAATTGTTCAGGTTTAAATGTATTGTGAGATAAGAAAGGAGAACGTACCCTCAATGGTGTAATTCAACACTTTTACAGGCTCAGTGAGGTTTGAGAGTGTAGACTTCAGCAGAGCTTCGAGAGCACTGAGGACGGCAGTCTCATTGAGAACAGGAGAGGACAAGTTGAACACCAGCCTGGTTTGAACCACAGCTGATCCGTTGCTAGAGAAACACAATAAGTTCCAATTTAAAATGCATCACAGATCTTAATGTAAATGTAAATCTTGCTTAAATATCCATTAAAGAAATTTCTCGTACATTGTGGATGGAAGTTCTGGAGAAGTCTGCACTGTAGCTGTAGTTGGAGTAATCGTTGTAGATGATTCAACAACAGAATCATTTTTAGTGACGGAATAATTTACAGGAAGATAAACAATTTCAGAATCATTAGAAAGAGAAATTACACACACTTTTATTGAGCAAGATTATCAGGTTGTGGTGAAACCTACCATTCCCAGTCTGATTGAGGGAGACTTTGAGATTGTATTCCATGTAACCAGTAACTTCATTCTCTGAACTCCTATTATGAAGAGAAAACAATATCGTCACGATACAAATGACTTCACAATGAGAATTTCACAGAGAACTTTCAGAACTGCAATCTTCTGCATGAACTTACGTGAAGTTGGTGGTAGTGGGTTTTAATGGATCTGAACCAGCATTGTTTAGAAGTGTGTTTACCTGGAGAGAAAATTCAAGATATTTCATTTTTAATATTAACTGTCCTGAGAAATATAACTGCACAGCATCAGTCTTCCTACAACGAGCAATTGACTGTTCAGTCATCATTTAATCTTTTGGTCAAAACTGAAAAATCTTTCAACTTGCATTTGTGAACAAACAAAATAATAATAATAATAATAATAATTACAATTAACATTATGTGATATTTCCCCATCTCAGCTGAGTCTACGAGGATTTAAGTTAAGGTAAGACATGAGTTAAAGATCAAAATAAATTCTGATCAAAGGAACAGTATTTGCTAAGCACATGGTGATGTACACTCACAGCGTCATTGATGATGTTCTCCACTTGGGTGTAGGTATCGTTCCTGAGGTCAGGGTTGTTCGGCATGCTGATGTTACTGATGCTGAATGTAATGTTAACTGCGTAGGAGGTGTTTGAAATTTCTGTGGAAAAAAATCAAATGTGCTTCAATAAGATTGATGGAGTTACAGATTTCATTAGAAATGGACAATGAATTGTTCAGGTTTAAATGTATTGTGAGATAAGAAAGGAGAACGTACCCTCAATGGTGTAATTCAACACTTTTACAGGCTCAGTGAGGTTTGAGAGTGTAGACTTCAGCAGAGCTTCGAGAGCACTGAGGACGGCAGTCTCATTGAGAACAGGAGAGGACAAGTTGAACACCAGCCTGGTTTGAACCACAGCTGATCCGTTGCTAGAGAAACACAATAAGTTCCAATTTAAAATGCATCACAGATCTTAATGTAAATGTAAATCTTGCTTAAATATCCATTAAAGAAATTTCTCGTACATTGTGGATGGAAGTTCTGGAGAAGTCTGCACTGTAGCTGTAGTTGGAGTAATCGTTGTAGATGATTCAACAACAGAATCATTTTTAGTGACGGAATAATTTACAGGAAGATAAACAATTTCAGAATCATTAGAAAGAGAAATTACACACACTTTTATTGAGCAAGATTATCAGGTTGTGGTGAAACCTACCATTCCCAGTCTGATTGAGGGAGACTTTGAGATTGTATTCCATGTAACCAGTAACTTCATTCTCTGAACTCCTATTATGAAGAGAAAACAATATCGTCACGATACAAATGACTTCACAATGAGAATTTCACAGAGAACTTTCAGAACTGCAATCTTCTGCATGAACTTACGTGAAGTTGGTGGTAGTGGGTTTTAATGGATCTGAACCAGCATTGTTTAGAAGTGTGTTTACCTGGAGAGAAAATTCAAGATATTTCATTTTTAATATTAACTGTCCTGAGAAATATAACTGAACAGCATCAGTCTTCCTACAACGAGCAATTGCATGTTCAGTCATCATTTAATCTTTTGCTCAAAACCGAAAAATCTTTCAACTTGCATTTTTAAACAAACAACAACAACAAAAAAAATAATTCTTATTATAATTAACATTATGAGATATTACCCACATCACAGCTGAGTCTACGAGGATTTAAGTTAAGGTAAGACATGAGTTAAAGATCAAAATAAATTCTGATCAGAGGAACAGTATCTGCTAAGCACATGGTGATGTACACTCACAGTGTTATTGATGATGTTCTCCACATGGATGTAGGTATCGTTCCTGAGGTCAGGGTTGCTCGGCATGCTGATGTTACTGATGCTGAATGTAATGTTAACTGCGTAGGAGGTGTTTGAAATTTCTGTGGAAAAAAATTCAAATGTGCTTCAATAAGATTGATGGAGTTACAGATTTCATTAGAAAGGGACAATGAATTGTTCAGGTTTAAATGTATTGTGAGATAAGGAAGGAGAATGTACCCTCAATGGTGTAATTCAACACTTTTACAGGCTCAGTGAGGTTTGAGAGTGTAGAGTTCAGCAGAGCTTCGAGAGCACTGAGGATGGCAGTCTCATTGAGAACAGGAGAGGACGAGTTGAACACCAGCCTGGTTTGAACAACAGCTGATCCGTTGCTAGAGAAACACAAAAAGTCATCATTTATAAATACAGCACAGATTTTAATGGAAATGTAAATCTTGCTTAAATATCCATTAAAGAAATTTCTCGTACATTGTGGATGGAAGTTCTGGAGAAGGCTGCACTGTAGCTGTAGTTGGAGTAATCGTTGTAGATGATTCAACAACAGAATAATTTTTAGTGACGGAGTAATTTACAGGAAGATAAACAATTTCAGAATCATTAGAAAGAGAAATTACACACACTTTTATTGAGCAAGATTATCGAATTGTGGTGAAACCTACCATTCCCAGTCTGATCGAGGGAGACTTTGAGATTGTATTCCATGTAACCAGTAACTTCATTCTCTGAAATCCTATTATGAAGATAAAGCAATATTGTCACGATTCAAATGACTTCACAATGAGAATTTCACAGAGAAATTTCAGAACTGCAATCTTCTGCATGAACTTACGTGAAGTTGGTGGTATTGGGTTTTAATGGATCTGAACCAAAATTGTTTAGAAGTGTGTTTACCTGGAGAGAAAATTCAAGATATTTCATTTTTAATATTAATTGTCCTGACAAATGTAACTGCACAACATCAGTCTTCCTACAACAAGCAATTGCCGGTTCAGTCATCATTTAATCTTTTGCTCAAAACTGAAAAATCTTTCAACTTGCATTTGTGAACAAATAAAATAATAATAATTCTTATTATAATTAACATTATGTGATATTTCACACACCACAGCTGAGGCTACGAGGATTAATGTTAAGGTAAAATATGGGTCAAAGATCAAAATAAATTCTGATCAGAGGAACAGTATCTGCTAAGCACATGGTGATGTACACTCACAGCGTTATTGATGATGTTCTCCACTTGGGTGTAGGTGTCGTTCCTGAGGTCAGGGTTGCTCGGCATGCTGATGTTACTGATGCTGAATGTAATGTTAACTGCGTAGGAGCCGTTGGAAATTTCTTTGAAAAAAATTAAAATGTGCTTCACTAAGATTGATGGAGTTACAGATTTCATTAGAAATGGACAATGAATTGTTCAGGTTTAAATGTATTGTGAGATAAGGAAGGAGAATGTACCCTCAATGGTGTAATTCAACACTTTTACAGGCTCAGTGAGGTTTGAGAGTGTAGACTTCAGCAGAGCTTTGAGGGCACTGAAGACGGCAGTCTCATTGAGAACAGGAGAGGACGAGTTGACCACCAGCCTGGTTTGAACCACAACTGATCCATTGCTAGAGAAACACAAAAAGTCATCATTTATAAATACATCACAGATTTTAATGGAAATGTAAATCTTGCTTAAATATCCATTAAAGAAATTTCTCGTACATTGTTGATGGAGGTTCTGGAGAAGTCGTCACTGTAATTCTTGCACTTTGTTCTACAACAGAATAATTGTTAGTGCCGGAGTAATTTACAGGAAGATAAACAATTTCAGATTCATTAGAAAGAGAAATTACACATACTTTTATTGAGCAAGATTATCAAATTGTGGTGAAACCTACCATTCCCAGTCTGATTGAGGGAGGTTTGGAGATTGTATTCCATGTAACCAGTAATTTCATTCTCTGAACCCCTATTATGAAGTGAAAGCAATATTGTCACGATACAAATGACTTCACAATGAGGATTTCACAGAGAAATTTCAGAACTGCAATCTTCTGCATGAACTTACGTGAAGTTGGAGGTAGTGGGATTTAATGGATCTGAACCAGGTATGTTTAGAAGTGTGTTTACCTTGAGAGAAAATTCAAGATATTTCATTTTTAATATTAACAGTCCTGACAAATGTAACTGTACAGCATCAGTCTTCCTACAACGAGCAATTGACTGTTCAGTCATCATTTAATCTTTTGCTCAAAACCGAAAAATCTTTCAACTTGCATTTGTGAATAAATAAAATAATAATAATTCTTATTATAATTAATATTATGAGATATTTTCCACACCACAGCTGAGTCTACGAGGATTTATGTTAAGGTAAAACATTGGTCAAAGATCAAAATAAATTCTGATCAGAGGAACAGTATCTGCTAAGCACATGGTGATGTACACTCACCGCGTTATTGATGATGTTCTCCACTTGGGTGTAGGTATCGTTCCTGAGGTCAGGGTTGCTTGGCATGCTGATGTTACTGATGCTGAATGTAATGTTAACTGCGTAGGAGGTGTTTGAAATTTCTGTGGAAAAAAATCAAATGTGCTTCAATAAGATTGATGGAGTTACAGATTTCATTAGAAAGGGACAATGAATTGTTCAGGTTTAAATGTATTGTGAGATAAGAAAGGAGAACATACCCTCAATGGTGTAATTCAACACTTTTACAGGCTCAGTGAGGTTTGAAAGTATAGAGTTCAGCAGAGCATCGAGAGCACTGAGGACGACACTCTCATCGAGGTTTTGGCGTTTAGAGTGAATCAATAATGCTATAATTTTGGGGAGGACACTCTCATTGAGAACAGGAGAGGACGAATTGAACACCAGCCTGGTTTGAACCACAGCTGATCCGTTGCTAGACAAACACAAAAAGTCATCATTTATAAATACAGCACAGATTTTAATGTAAATGTAAATCTTGCTTAAATATCCATTAATGAAATTTCTCATACATTGTGGATGGAGGTTCTGGAGAAGTCTGCACTGTAGCTGTAGTCGGAGTAATCGTTGTAGATGATTCAACAACAGAATAATTTTTAGTGGAGGAGTAATTTACAGGAAGATAAACAATTTCAGAATCATTAGAAAGAGAAATTACACACACTTTTATTGAGCAAGATTATCAAATTGTGGTGAAACCTACCATTCCCAGTCTGATTGAGGGAGATTTGGAGATTGTATTCCATGTAACCAGTAACTTCATTCTCTGAACTCCTATTATGAAGTGAAAGCAATATTGTCACGATACAAATGACTTCACAATGAGAATTTCACAGAGAAATTTCAGAATTGCAATCTTCTGCATGAACTTACGTGAAGTTGGAGGTAGTGAGTTTTAATGGATCTGAACCAGGTTTATATAGAAGTGTGTTTACCTGGAGAGAAAATTCAAGATATATCATTTTTAATATTAATTGTCCTGACAATTGTAACTGTACAGCATCAGTCTTCCTACAACGAGCATTTGACTGTTCAGTCATCATTTAATCTTTTGCTCAAAACTGAAAACTCTTTCAATTTGCATTTGTGAACAAATAAAATAATAATAATTTTAATTTTAACTAATATTATGAGTCATTTCCCACACCGTAGCTGAGACTGTAATGATTTACATGTGGGTAAGAAATGGGTTAAAGTTCAAAATAAATTCTGATCAGAGGAACAGTATCTGCTAAGCACATGGTGATGTACACTCACAGCGTTATTGATGATGTTCTCCACTTGGGTGTAGGTGTTGTTCCTGAGGTCAGGGTTGCTCGGCATGCTGATGTTATTGATGCTGAATGTAATGTTAACTGCGTAGGAGCCGTTTGAAATTTCTGTGGAAATAAAATCAAATGTGCTTCAATAAGATTGATGGAGTTACAGATTTCATTAGAAATGGACAATGAATTGTTCAGGTTTAAATGTATTGTGAGATAAGAAAGGAGAACGTACCCTCAGAGGTGTAATTCAACACTTTTACAGGCTCAGTGAGGTTTTTGAGTTTAGAGTTCAGCAGATCTTCGAGAACATGGAGAACGACACTCTGACTTTGGTTATTGAGTTCAGACTCAATCAGCCATGCGATAAACTTGGGAATGACACTCTGAGTGCAAACAGGAGAGGACGAGTTGAACACCAGCCCTGTTTGAACCACAGCTGATCCATTGCTAGAGAAACACAAAAAGTCATCATTTATAAATAAATCACAGATTTTAATTGAAATGTAAATCTTGCTTCAATATCAATTAAAGAATGTTCTCGTACATTGTGGATGGAGGTTCTGGAGAAGTCTGCACTGTAGCTGTAGTTGGAGTAATAGTTGTAGATGATTCAACAACAGAATAATTTTTAGTGACGGAGTCATTCAGAGAAAGATAAACAATTTCAGAATCATTAGAAAAAGAAATTACACACACTTTTATTGAGCAAGATTATCAAATTGTGGTGAAACCTACCATTCCCAGTCTGATTGAGGGAGGTTTGGAGATTGTACTCCATGTAACCAGTAACTTCATTCTCTGAACTCCTATTATGAAGAGAAAGCAATATTGTCACAATACAAATCATTTCACAATGAGAATTTCACAGAGAAATTTCAGAACTGCAATCTTCTGCATGAACTTACGTAAAGTTGGAGGTAGTGGGTTTTAATGGATCTGAACCAGATTTATATAGAAGTGTATTTACCTGGAGAGAAAATTCAAGATATTTCATTTTTAATATTAACTGTCCTGACAAATGTAACTGTACAGCATCAGTCTTCCTACAACGAGCAATTGACTGTTCAGTCATTATTTAATCTTTTGCTCAAAACTGAAAAATCTTTCAACTTGCATTTGTGAACAAACAAAATAATAATAATAATTCTTATTATAAGTAACATTATGAGATATTTCCCACACCACAGCTGAGTCTACGATTATTTAAATTAAGGTAAGACATGAGTTAAAGATCAAAATAAATTCTGATCAGAGGAACAGTATCTGCTAAGCACATGGTGATGTACACTCACAGCGTTATTGATGATGTTCTCCACTTGGGTGTAGGTGTCGTTCCTGAGGTCAGGGTTGTTCGGCATGCTGATGTTACTGATGCTGAATGTAATGTTAACTGCGTAGGAGGTGTTTGAAATTTCTGTGGAAAAAAATCAAATGTGCTTCAATAAGATTGATGGAGTTATAGATTTCATTAGAAAGGGACAATGAATTGTTCAGGTTTAAATGTATTGTGAGATAAGAAAGGAGAACGTACCCTCAATGGTGTAATTCAACACTTTTACAGGCTCAGTGAGGTTTTTGAGTGTAGAGTTCAGCAGATCTTCGAGAACATGGAGAACGACACTCTGACTTTGTTTATTGAGTTCAGACTCAATCAGCCATGCGATAAACTTCAGAATGACACTTTGAGTGCAAACAGGAGAGGACGAGTTGAACACCAGCCTGGTTTGAACCACAGCTGATCCGTTGCTAGAGAAACACAAAAAGTCATCATTTATAAATACATCACAGATTTTAATGGAAATGTAAATCTTACTTAAATATCCATTAAAGAAATTTCTCGTACATTGTGGATGGATGTTCTGGAGAAGGCTGCACTGTAGCTGTAGTTGGAGTAATCGTTGTAGATGATTCAACAACAGAATAATTTTTAGTGACGGAGTAATTTACAGGAAGATAAACAATTTCAGAATCATTAGAAAGAGAAATTACACACACTTTTATTGAGCAAGATTATCAAATTGTGGTGAAACCTACCATTCCCAGTCTGATTGAGGGAGACTTGGAGAATATATTCCATGTAACCAGTAACTTCATTCTCTGAACCCCTATTATGAAGTGAAAGCAATATTGTCACGATAGAAATTACTTCACAATGAGGATTTCACAGAGAAATTTCAGAACTGCAATCTTCTGCATGAACTTACGTGAAGTTGGAGGTAGTGGGATTGAATGGATCTGAACCAGGATTGTTTAGAAGTGTGTTTACCTGGAGAGAAAATTCAAGATATTTTATTTTTAATATTAACTGTCCTGACAAATGTAACTGTACAGCATCAGTATTCCTACAACGAGCAATTGCCTGTTCAGTCATCATTTAATCTTTTGCTCAAAACTGAAAACTCTTTCAACTTGCATTTGTGAACAAATAAAATAATAATGATTCTTATTATAATGAACATTATGAGATATTTCCAACACCACATCTGAGTCTACGATTATTTAAGTCAAGGTAAGACATGAGTTAAAGATCAAAATAAATTCTGATCAGAGGAACAGTATCTGCTAAGCACATGGTGATGTACACTCACAGCGTTATTGATGATGTTCTCCACTTGGGTGTAGGTGTCGTTCCTGAGGTCAGGGTTGCTCGGCATGCTGATGTTACTGATGAATTTAATGCTAACTGTGTAGGAGGTCTTTGAAATTTCTTTGGAAGAAAACCAAATGTGCTTCAATAAGATTGATGGAGTTACAAATTTCATTAGAAAGGGACAATGAATTGTTCAGGTTTAAATGTTTTGTGAGATAAGAAAAGAGAATGTACCCTCACAGGTCAGCACTCTTACAAACTCAGTAAGGTTTGTGTGTCTAGAGTTCAGCAGAGCTTCGAGAGCACTGTGGTAAAAACTCTCACAGGTAATAGGAGAGGATGAGTTGAACACCAGGGTGGCATTGACCACAACCAAACCAGGTCTAGAGGAACAAAGCATCATTTTTATTTTCTTTCAATGTAACTTCATGAATAATTATTGAGAATAATTAAATGTATATATCACGTATTCGTCTTACATAATCTTGAGTTCATCGAGGAAGCTGGCTGGTTTTTTGGTTTCTGATTGTTGGAAAGTGTAGTTCATGTATCCATCAATCTTATCTTCTGATCTTCTGTTAAGTGAATACATCAATATTGCCATAATATTGCCATTATAAACACACTGTAAACTAACCAATAACAATAGCAAGTAATTTTAAAAGAGAAATATTACTTACGTGAAGTTGAAATTGTTGGTTTCAAATCGCACTGCACAAGGCCTATTTAGTAGCATGTTTAGCTAAAGACAAGAACAAGTATTTGTCAGCATAGTTGTGTCAACACATCAACTTGTCCATTCTTAGCTATTCCACAATTAATTGTGAATCCATCATTCAGTGTGTTGGCACAACTGTAAAAGATTTCATTTATTGCACACTTGAAAAAATTTTTTTTTAGCAACATGACATAATTAAAATGTTCTGCGATGGACAACCATCCCATCCAGGGTGTATTCTCGCTTCACGCCCAGTGTTCTGGGTATTGGCTCTGTATTCCACTGCGACCTTGACTAGGATAGACCACTTACTGAAGATGAATGAACGAATGAAGATGTTTACAATACATTTTCAGATGTGATTCCCCAAATTCTTGTTGAGTCTATGTTGGTATTTGTAAACATGCCATTTGGGTTCTGGTATACACTGTTCTAAAACAAGTCCTCATTAATAGATTATGTTATGTGATGCAGGTGTTATGTTCACTCACAGCGTCATTGATGATGCTCTTTACATGGCTGTGGGTTTCGTTCCTGAGGTTAGGGTTCTCTGGAATGCTGACGTTACTGATCTTGAATATGAAAATGATTGCATAGGATGTGTCTGATATTTCTGTTGAAAAAAGCAAATATTATTCTGATTGTTACAGATTTAAAAAGAAAGGACCAAGATTTGGACATTTGTGGTTGTATTGTACACTTAGAAAAGAAAACATACTCTCATAGGTGAAGTTCAGCACTGTTACAGAGTCAGTGAGGTTTGTGAGTCGAGAGTTAAGCAGAGCTGCGATAGCACCGAGGACCAAACTCTCACTGGGAACAGGAGAGGACGAGCTGAACACCAGGGTGGTTTGAACCTCAGCTGATCCAATGGCAGGAGGTGTATGAAGTGTTAGGAGTTGAAGAAGAAACCCACTTGTCGACTTGATATCACATTCCCTATAGATGTATATTTCAGTTGCCTCTATTAATGTAGCATTACCCCTGAAATAAATGCAGGAACAAATTCATGTAAATGAATACAGACTTTATTTCCCATTTTTAAAATAAGAATTCAAATGTGTGTATAAAACAAAGGAAGAGTCTGAGTCATCACTTACGTGTAATTTGCTTGTGAGAAGTTAATTGATGCCTCAGTTGGGGCATTCAAGATTGTGTTCATCTGAATATAAGTGAAAATATTTATTTAATAACTTACATCTGCAATAGTAATATTTATTTGTTAATGTAATATAAAGTCATTGAGTGACCCAAAACAATATCTTTCACTCACCAGGCTGTTGATTTTGTACTGTATTAACTCATATGTTGCGCTCCTCTGGTCCGTCATCACAGACATGCTCACATTGCTGATTTTGAATGCAAAGTCTATGCTATATGAGTTGCTTCCCGTTTCTAAAGTGAGAGATTGATTGTTTTACTGCTTAAGTCTTAAGTTGGTTTTATTAGTTTCATATTGTCTTATTTATATGAAAATGTGTTTTTACTTAGAGAATATGGACGACTAATAAGGAAAGATACTTACTCTGATAGGCGATGTTCTTTATGCTGACAGGGTCAGTCAGTTCTTCTATTCCAAGATCTCTCACTGATTTGTTTGATTCCAGGAGATCATTAGCAGCACTGATAACATCATCCTCGGTAGGTACATGTGTCAAGTTCTCAAATATAACCTTAATATAAATGTATACAGTTCCCGTTCTGAAAAAGGAAAGAACATAAGAAATTATTACTAAAATACATGGAGAACGAGAAGCTGATCAATAAAACAGAGAACTACTAATGTTTCAGTAACATCAGTATATATTATTACACAGTTTTACATTGGTAATTCACAATGCAATCCACAATATCCATTAAGTACATTATATGGCCAAAAGTATGTGAGCCCATGACCATTATACCCATTGGCGGTTGCCACAAAGTTGGAAGTACACAAATGTGCAGGAAGCCTTTATACGCTGTAGCATTACAAATTTTTCCTTCACCGGAACTAAGAGGCCAAACCTGTTCCAGCATGACAGTGTGCCTGTGCACAAAGCGAGCTCCATGAAGACACGGCATGTTAAGGTTGGAGTGGAAGAACTCGAGTGTCCTGCACAGAGCCTTGACCTCAACCCCATTGATTGCAGACTGCACCCGAGGCCTCCTCACCCAACATCAGTGGCTGGCCTCACTAATGCTCTTGTAGCTGAATGAACACAAATCCCCACAGCCATGCTCCAAAATTTAGTGAAAAGCCTTCCCAGAAGAGTGGAGCTTATTATAAAAGTACAGGGGGAATAAATCAGGAATGGGATGTTCAGCAAGCACAAATGGGTGTGATGGTCAGGGTGCACATACCTTTGGCTGTTTGGTGTATACATGTCAGAGGTTGAGCTTACATGTTCTCATGTCTTGAAGTTGTTGGAGGAACTGTTGTCGTTCTTGGAGTTGTTGCTAAAGCTGTTGTGGGTGAAGTCACATGAAAGCAGTTTTAATAACAGATACAATTACTGGAGCATTTATTTAATTTCAACCACCCATTCTCCATTCATAAGGCCAGAATCTGTGGTGTAACATACCAATGAGTTCATTTAAGAAGCTGATTGGTCGTTTGCAATCCCCACATCCAAAATTGTACTCTATTTCAATGTCCACATCCCTGTAAGGAGAGCAGCAAAATGTAAACATGCCAATCATACAATTCACTGTACAGTATGATTTAATAAACCAATGCTTCTTTGAACTTACATGATGAAGGAGGTATGGGGTTCAAATGGTTCTGCGCCAGGTTCATTTAATAATATGTTTAGCTGGAGATGAAAATATATATTTAAAATTCTGCTAGTAGCTATCCTAGCACAGATATTTCAGTTTTAATTGTTCACTGTACATTCATCAGTCTTCATTTTGTTGGCCACAACGAGTAAATCCCATTGAAAAGATATATCTTATTTAAAACATATTTCTAATTTAAATTTTTTTATGGAAATGCAATCTGTCTGACTGACTTTACAGTATTGAACTTATTACAACAAACCAATTACACATGACTGAGAACACACTTGTTTTTTTCCCCCCTGCTAATCAGCTCTTCACTTTATTTTCTATGTAAATTTAAGGGCCCTACAGCTGTTCACAGATACTTTTTGCAAGTCACTTCCTCTAACTCCATTTTATTGTGTTTTGGCGAAACTAGTAAAATACACTAGTTAGCTAACTTTAACCAACTGTCTATTTGAACATTGTTGAGGCCTCATTGCTGCCTCCTGTTTTTTTTTTTTTTTTTAGCAGAGAAAAATTGCATAGATGCTAACATCCAACAGTTGTGGAACACCTGCCTGATAAAAATGGTCTACATATTGTGAAACTCACACTTCACTCCTCACTGGTTTGGAGCAAGTAATCTTTCAGGGAAAGTGAAAATACATTACTTTTCTTTTGATTAACCAAAAACATATTTAAACATTCTTCTGTCATTGTGAATTTTAAATCCATTTGCCTGACTGATTTCACAAATCACTTATGAGTCTATTTTTTTTTTTTTACCTTTTTTTTATTTTAAAAAATTTATTTATTTTTAACCTTTTTTAAAGTATCACATGCTCATTAAATCCAGATCAAACTCTTACACAGGTGGTCATGTTTACTTACTGTGTTGTTGATGGATGTTTGGATTTGCTTGTAGGTGTTTTTCCTGAGGGCATGGTTCTCTGGCATGATGATACTGATGTTGATTATGAAAATAACTTCATAGGAGTTGGCTGAAGTTTCTGTGGAACAAATCAAATATCATTTTCTTTTTTTCTTTTTCTTTAGTATGGCTGAAACAGTTATAGGTTTTGTATGGAAAGGACAAATAATTAGATGTTTGTAGATGCATGGTGTCATTAGAAGGGAGAACATACTATTATAGTAGAATCCCAGTACTTTCACTGTATCTGAGATGTTTGCAGATCGAGAGATCAGCAGAGTTTGGATAGCATTCAAGACCATACTCTCACTGGGAACAGGAAATGAGCAGTCGAACACCAGCTTTACGGTAGCCGTATTTGAATCAGGTCTAGAGAAACAAAGGATTATATTGATTATTATCCAATGATAATTAATAATCATCTACTTCAGTGATCTATTAAATAAACAACAGATGTTGAGCATACGTTGAGTGAGTGGTCATCATTGGTAAATTTCCAATAGGTCTAGGAGCCATTGTTGTAGTATAGCTTGTTGTTTCTGTTGAATTTTTGATCGAGACTCTCCTGGGGGGTACTGCTGTACCAGTGCTGGATAATGCTCTAATTGGTTTTGTATCAATATTAGTATGAGAGGTAGCTCTAGGTCCTGTGGCATTTTCAATGTGTATAGCTGCAGATTGTTGGGAAGTTTCTTTATTGGTTTCATTCGTTGCATTTGTGTTTTGCCTGAAATCATCATTCATCCTCATTTTTTCCATTTTAGATGTCTCAGGATTCTGGTGTTCTGTTGTCCTGCAATCAATATTATATGAAGGATTTGTTAAAGTAAATGTTGACATAGTGTATTGATATACTTTAACCACTGACATTAGCTAGCGCACGCCCTACAGCCTCATTCCAGCAATAAATAAATTTTTCTTGGAGAAAATAAACGGTACTTACGCTTGGGCACCAGTCCAGGTAAGCACCCACCATATACATACTGTCACAAATAAAGAACATGTTCATTTAAAATATATTTTTAATGCACAGGTTACACATCCTTTTATTGACTTTGGGTTTTAGAAAGCCTGAAACAGGTCAATTGTGTCCCAATTAAACTCATACATAGAAATTATGGTATTATGTAGTAATAATCGTACAGTATGTAATCATTATAATCATATTGCAAACACTATATTCAGAACTTAATTTAACACTATATTCCATAACTTAATATAACTTGCCTTAATGAATACCATAAGCTTACTTTCATAAATGAAGCATAGGGTAACAGATTTGCCTGGTGTTGGGCACTGAGACAAATCTTGATTTTCACACTCAATTTCACACAAAACTTATATATCCAGCAGAAATAATTAGGAAATTAACCACCAAGCGTAAATGTTGACTCAACTCAAATTATAAAAAAGTGAAGTACAATATAAATGTGTGACTAATGTTAAATGAACAATAAATTCTAATATTTGCAGAATTTTCCAATGATTTTTAAGTACAAAAATATCAATTGTACTTACATATGGTGAGGAGTGTAGTTTTTCTGGTGCCATGATTTTTAGAAAAGGCAAACCTATTGATATACAGCGATATTAAATCTCACTTCTAGTTTATAGAATATGCTAGGCTTTTCTGATATTTCCATAATTAAATCAGGTGTCACTGAAGGTTAACCAAAGCCTATTGTATATTTTTCTCATTATGCTATACTGGATACTGAAATTAAAACTGTGTAGCTAATATATCTGCTATAGATTATCAATTGTGTAGTCTATGAAATATTATAGTATACTAGTTTAATTTAAAATGAATGATTTAAGCAAACAAGAAGTCAACGAGTCTAAAAACCTTTGCATGATCATAATTTTTCTTTCTCATTAAAACACAATTCCATCAGAGAATACATAAATGCCTTGTAATTGCTTCTAAATTTATTTCCATCACTGTTAATTATAGAGATGGAGACCAATAGCTGTTGTGTAACAAGCAACACCTGCCAGACTGCAATGAATAATCTGTCATTTTGATCTTTCATTTAATTTCGTACAAATAAATACTACATATTAATTAAAACATTACAATTAACAGTGAAAATGTTTTTGTTACCTTAGTTTATTCTTCAAAGTCATAACCATCCAGTCTCAAGTGAAAATCTGTGCACAGTAACACACTCAGTGATTTTTCGTAAAGATAACAAACTGTGTCTTTGGAAGGTGATTTATCAAAACTGCAAATTGACGTTATAAGGAGTGGTTATAGGTACAACGTCAACGGGGTGGCCCCTCCTTCACTTGCATTATATCTTTGCTCATTTGAACAATAACAGGTGTAAATACAAATAGTGATCATTATGACAAAGACAATGTAAAGTATGCAGTTATATGTTAAGAGAACACCACAGCCCAATAATACATTTTATGCCCTAGTGAGCAAGTTATACAATGATTCGAGTTGTGCGTACTGTAAAGAGATGATGCCTTATTTGTGAAAGATTTAGAAATTAGAGCCAAGGTCTAAATAGTCCCTAATGTCTAAATATTTGAATAGAAATACCATTTATATTAGTCCAGTTTGTGTGGCATTTGTTGTGTTGATAACATTGCAGATATACCTGGAAATAGAATAATTTCAAAATTAGCACCACTATTTATCTTCTCTTCTCCATCGTACCTCTTCAGGGTGGAGTAGTGGTGTCCTGTATAGTGACAGCTGAATGAAAGGCTGATAAGCAGAAAAAGTCATCTAGCCAGTGCACATAATGAATTAAATATATATGGCTATAACTTTTTCCCATATTAGGTTTCAGTCACACTGAATCTAATGATGGTGTTCGGGCAATGGCATATATATATATATATATATATATATATATATATATATATATATATATATATATATATATATATATATATAAGATTAATTGAACTTATGCTTATGCTGTCTATTATCTCAAGGTTTATGGTGTGCACTGTGAGTGAATTGTAAGAATTTTTAAATCTCTAATATTACTTTTCCTCCTTTTAATAATTTTTTTTATTGTTCTGAACTCACCTATTTTTTGT
This sequence comes from Ictalurus furcatus, assembly GCF_023375685.1. NCBI lineage: Eukaryota > Metazoa > Chordata > Actinopteri > Siluriformes > Ictaluridae > Ictalurus > Ictalurus furcatus. The sequence goes on from NC_071257.1 coordinate 37,220,239, forward strand.
TGTTGTTATTTTTGTAAAACAGAAAGACTGGTTATGCTCCCAGTGAGGCAAACAGGTGCTGTAAGGTATGTGTATTGAAAAGATCAAATTTAATTGATCTAATTACAGTATGCTAAAAAGAGGCTGTTGACGGTTTGGGAGGAGAAACTTTTGTTACACCCAAATGGGAGTTGTTTAGCTGTGAATGTTTTCATACAATAAAACGACTAACGTCAAATCTGAATAACGATAACACAGCTTATTTACATGACGCAGGTATATACAATGGTGCTTGAAACGTTAAAATTTTTTGTATTTCTACATAAATACAACCTAAAACATCATCAGATTTTCACACAAGTCCTAAAAGTAGACAACAAGAACCCAATTAAACAAATAAGACAAGAATATTATAATTGATCATTTATTTATTGAGGAAAATGATCCAATATTACACCACTGTACAGGTAAAATGTCAGTTGACGCAGGTGATTGTTTTACATAAAACAGTCTTTCAGTTTTATTCCCACAGATTTATGGTTTGTTTTATAACCATATATAATATCAAAGTAGTTTGTTCTGTTTGTGCTGTCTTCTATTTAAAGCAGTGTAAGATCCCTCATATTTATCTCACATATAAAGCTGTTACCATAACTGATTATTAATTAGCATTTTTTCTCAAGTACAAATTGTGAATGTAGTAGGTTTTATGTGAATCTTGTCTTGGTGACTTATGAAGACGCATATTGAGCATTTCTATCAGTGCTCTATGTATTATTCTGGGACTTAATTTAATTTAAGTCCCAGAATTTAAATTTAACTTAAATTAAAAATATGTCTATGTATAATTGAAAGTGCTGTTTGTTGAGTCAGACAGAGTAGGTAGAATTTAAAGTACCTTTTTCAGAAGCTGCATATAGATAGATAGATAGATAGATAGATAGATAGATGATAGATAGATATATTTGATACTGGCTTCCTGTAGCCACCCGTTTCAAACTCAAGGCCTTGATGCTCACATACAGGACCTTGTCTAGAACAGCACCCTACTACCTCAACACTCTCCTAAAGGTTTACGTCTCCTCACGCAATCTGCGATATGTTAACGACCGATGCTTAGTAGTGCCTCCTCAGCATGGCTCAAGATCCCTTTCCAGAACCTTCACACTAACCATCCCTCAGTGGTGGAATGAACTTCCAACCTCAACCAGACCGCAGAATCTGTCACCATCTTCAAAAAACAGCAAAGACCCACCTCTTCCGTGAACACCTAACTAACCCCTAAAATGCCAACCCCACGTTATCCTTTAAAAACAAAAACAAAAATAAAATTACTCTGGTTGATATATTGCTTTGCTTGTATTTCGTCATTTGTAAGTCGCTTTGGATAAAAGTGTCTGCTACATGAATAAATGTAAATGTAACTGTAAATATATATATAGCATAGTTGTATAGCCTGCATGATAAAGCAGAATAAAATGGTCAAAACTGTCTCAGGAAAAAAGCAAAACAAATAAAAACTCAATCAGATAAAAAAATAAGTCAAAAGAAACATTTCCAATAGCTGTCACGTCAGTGTCAGAGGTGAACACTCAGTGGCACTCCCTTAATCATAATTACGCCCCACCCTTTTTAGGAATTATTGACTGGTATTCTTACAAATATTTTGATAATTAACATCATACTATGGAAAAATGAAAAACATGTGCACCACCCAAGAGATCTTGCGTCAGTATTTCTTTGAATAGATATTCAGTTAACATACAGTATGCCATCATTCAATTGACAAAGATGATCCAGCTGCTGTTTGCAAAAATAAGAATATGTTAGGTAAGCATTCACATTTGAAAAAAAAAAAAAAAAATCTGTTAACCTCTAAATAAGTTGGTCACTGAGAGCCTAATTGCACTACCAGGAAGTGCCAGTGTATGTATTGTTCAGTGCGTTTGCAGCTACCTTGTACTACAGACCTATCAAACTTTTATTTAGTTCAGTCTTGTTTTGTTAACACTCCACCTGTACGTAGCTGCACGTGCAAATCACAGAAGTTAATGCATATGACAGCACATTATTCTTTCTGCTAATGCTGAAAATTAAGAAGCCTTCTCCCCACAGAGCATGTATAACATTTAGTTTGATTTATATACACTAGCATGACCTGAAGAGGAAGAACAGCTTTCAGTGAGAACCAATAAGACTTTCCTATCAAAGCTCACACCACCAATCAAAGAACGCTCACGTGACCAAACAATTTGGTGAACTGAACCAAATGGGGAAAAAAACAGTGTCACAAAAATGGAACGCAAGTGTTGTCTTGGGTGTGAAAGATCAAATAATTTTGTTTTGTAGTGTTGTTAGAAGCAAATAAATAAATTGTTAGATGTATGTACAAATTCAACAGTTTTCATATATACAGGTTTTGATGAGTGTGTCTTTACTGCTCTCATATACAATAATACTTAATAATAATACTTAATTTTTATTACTTCTAAACTCTGGAAACAGGTTTATAGATATTTTAGTGCTGGGAGCACTTTAGTATGCTTTTAGTCATAATCCTCTCACATAAAGTCACTGACTATAATCTGTGCTACAGTATCCTATTCATAGTATGACTGTACAGATTCAGAAGAGCATGTCAGTTAATGCCAGAATAAAAAAAAAAATAGAGCGACAAAAAAAGATGCCCATAGATGGTAAACAAAGGCTTATTGTGCAAGATGAATTCACAACACTTCGTAGTGAATGAATGTCCAGAGTCTGTACATAGGGTGTGTTGATGATGGAGAACAGATGTGCATAATCGGTAACTGAGTGAGTGTGAACGTCACAAGGGGTGTCTCTCAATCAGCTCCCTAGTTCAGCAGTCAGGAAACTGATCAGGGAGTCGACCATTTTAAGGGCTGTCACAATCCCAAAATCCTTCCAGTGCACTTTTTAGTTTGCTCCCTAAAAAATCCCACAGTGCACTGCAAATACCAGGGAGCATAAATGCTCATTATGTTCCCCTACTGGAAATGACAATGTTTTCTGAAGCCTCTCAGCTTGAAAGAAAATGGGGTACGAACTCTTGTTCAAACGAAGCTTGTTATTGTTATTGTAGCTCTCAAATGATTACATATGCTAGCAAATTTTTACTTTATTTGACATTTTATATACAGTTTTTTGAGTATAACAACTTTTGTGTTAAATAATTAAAAAAAAATCATTAAACAAAACTAGCTAGCCTATGATCCTACATGAAGTCTCATGACAGAAATGCGTGTGATTAAGCTAAAAAATTTATATGACATAAATCTTAAATATTTTTACAGTTTTGGTTTTAGAACATGAGTACATAGTCATCCATCCATCCATTTTCTGTACCTGGAGCCTATACCAGTGGACTCAGGGCACGAGGCAGGGGACACCCTGGACAAGGTACCAACCCATCACAGGGCACAATTGCAAACACATCCACACACTACGGACAATTTGTAAACGCCAATCAGCCTACAATGCATGTGGAATGCATACACAAAGGAAACCACCGAAGCACATGGAGAACAAGCAGGAATCGAATCCCCAACCCCGGAGGTGTGAGGCAAGCATGCTAACCACTAAGCCACTGTGCCGCCCAAGTATGTAATCATGTCACTGGAAATTTAGTTATCAGTGTCCCAGTGTGTAGTGAGCCGGGGTCCTTCCCAGTGCCCGAACTCCTGTACACAATATACTGAATCATTACCTAGAGAGTTAAGGAGCAGATTGAGACACACCCAAGGAGTGTGTGTTGAGACGTGTAGTCCATGATGGCCATATTTGTAGACCATGTTGCACTCTAGGAAATGGAGTTCTATGCAGATTCCAGTTTAGACATGACACTATAGTGTAATGCTTAGAGTAATATGAATAATCTTGAGCACAGTGACGTACAAAGGCATGGGCACCAACACACCAAGTTAGATAAGAAAACTTCTACACTTCCAGCAAGTTAAAAAGTACTTTTTCATTTTGAAGAATATCTAAATGGTGCATACATAATCTTGATATAGTCTATGCAATTTATGGTTCTGTTGTGAGCTGTGTTTGGTACAAATACATACACGAGTGCAAAAGACAGCATAATGAATTGGAAAGTATTTATTCAATTCAATTCACATTTATTTATGTAGCGCTTTTAACAATAGACATTGTCACAAAGCAGCTTTACAGAAATCTGAATATAGATTTATATTTAGATCCCTAATGGACAAGCCAGAACCAATAGTAGCAAGGAAAAACTCCCTCAGATAATATGAAGATGAAACCTTGAGAGGAACCAGATGCAAAAGGGAACCCACCCTCTTCTGGGTGACACCGGATAGTGCAATTATAATTATAATATTATTACAGTATACAAGTGGAGAAAACTAAAGACAACAAGTATTACAGAACTGTGCAAGTCTTTGGCACATGCAAAGAAATGATATAAAGCAAAGATGTCTTCCAGAATAATTAAATGAAACACTTCTACAAAAAGAAAATACTATAAAAAGCAGTAAACAGTAATAAACAAAGTAAGTATTTGATGTGACAACACTTTACTTAAAAAAAATAATAAAAAATAGTCCAGCGAACAAACCGACTGTGGCCCCAAGAACATTACAGAATGACCTCCGGACTTGGGAAATGAACTGAGGCCCATGGTCAGAGACAATATCCTGGGGGATGCTGTGCAGCTGGAAGACATGGCTGACAAGGAGGTCTGCAGTTTCTCGGGTAGTAGGGAGCTTGGGAAGGGCCACAAAGTGCACTGCTTTTGAGAACCAGTCTACTATGGTGAGGATGACAGTGTGAATATAGACATGAATGTATCTCTCCATGGCCTCTCTCTCAGAACAGGACAGGTTGTACAGTTGACCAGATGGCCGAGTGGCCCAGGGATGAAGGTCGATGGTGCAGTCGTATGGGCGGTGCGGTGGTAGCAAGAGGGCCCAGTCCTTGCTGAAAACCTCTCCCAGGTCATGATACTCAGCGGGCATGGACAAGATATCTGAAGGACTTAGGGTCAGAGGTGCTTTGGTCGATGCAGTGGGTGGAAGGACAGATTTCAGACATGAGGAAGGGGCAACCCTCCCGGCTGACCAGTCTATCTGGGGTAGTGTTTGGTTAATCAGGAGTGCCCCAAAACCAGGGGAATACTTGGGGAGGGGATGAGTTTAAAACAGGCCTGCTCATGGTAGTTACCTGAGAGAACCAGGAGCAATGGAACAGTGTGATGGGTGACTTTGGCCAAGAATCCCCCATCCAGCACATTAACAGTCATGGGGAGGGTCCAGAGGTTCCATGGGTAGGTCAGACTGGGAAGCTAACTCCAGATCCAGAAAGCTGTCTTTGGCGCCTGAGTCGACTAGTGTGAGTAGGGGGATGGAAATTTGGTTGTGCTGCAGGGTGGCTGGAATTTGGAGATGGTACAGGGAGATCAGAGATGTTCGACTTGCCAGTAATTCCCTTTTTATTGGTGAGCCCCCCTCTTGGATGAAGAGGACAGGTGGCAATGAAGTGGCCTGATTGGCCACAGGAGATGCATGCACCCACCAGGAACCGGCGGTCACACTTGGCCGGGGTGAGCCAGGCCCTGACTAAATGAGGAACTGGAACTGGGGAACAGGGGAACTGGAAGGGGCTCGAGGACTGGGCTGAGGCTCTCTCTCGGCACCACTCTTCCATTATCCAGATGGATGGTGAGGGAAATCAGCGTGTTGAGCTCGTCCTTCAACTGCTTGCTGAGTACATTCAGGAACACTCTCTGGAGCACCTCCTCATTCCACCCAGACTCAGTGGCCAAGACATGGAACTCCACCGAATACTCTGCCACACTGTGTGGGCTCTGGCGGAGCGAAAGCAGGTGCTTGGTGGCCACCTTCCCTTTGATGGGGTGGTCGAAAACCTTCCAAACTTCTGGCTGCCTATCCAAGATGGCAGTGGCCCAGGTTAGGGCATGTCCCCTAAGAAGCCCCATGATATATGCTACCCTGGATTTGTTAGTGGGATAGGTGTTAGGACGCTGAGGAAACACAAGGGAACACTGAAGGAGGAAGGACTTGCATCTCCCTAGGTCATCTGCATAGGGCTCGGGGTCTGGGATGTGGGCTAGTGTTGAGGGACCAAGTGAGGTTCTCTGCGAGGTGAACATCAAGGAATTTGGTACTCTTGATTATCTCCACAGAGGAGCCATCGATGTTCAGTGGAGAGTGGCCACTCTGTGCTCTCCTGCAGTCAATACCCATCTCTTTTGTTTTGTCCACATTCAGGGACAGGTTGTTGGCTCTGCACCAGTCCATTAGCCACTGCACCACTTCTCTGTACACTGACTCATCATTCTTGCTGATGAGAGCCACCATAGTCACGTCAGCAGCAAACTTGATGATTTGATTTGAGCTGCACATTGCTGCAGTTGTGAATTCCTGTGGAAAATAACATGGTCTTTAGCTAACAGTCACAAACTCCACCAACAATGAGCAGTAACTAGAAACTAGCACCACATTCTTGCACCATTCCATGTTTATGTAAACACTCAAGCCGCCACAACGAGCTTTACCACACAGAGCTGCATTTCTGTCAGCACGAGGTGAACCCATCTAGCTGAATAGAGGCATGCGGAGCTCCATTGCTGAGCCACGTCTCAATGAAAACAAAGACGCAGCAGTCTCTAAACTCACGCCGCTGTGGTACAATTTATTGTCCAGGGTGCAGACACTAAAGAGGAGGATGGATGGTAGGGCCGGTCGGCTAGGGTTTGTATTGGCCTAGCATGGACCCCCCCAACCATTCCCAGCATCACTCAACACTGAGGACTGGAGGACTGGTCCTTGCAGCAAGCCGTGATCACATAGCACTGCAAGTGCCACTGGCCTGTACTCATTTAAGCGTGTTGCACTTGTTTGCTTTGATATGGAGATAATGGTGAATATTTTGAAGCATGTGGGGACTTCAGAGAGAGACAGTGAGAGATTGAGTTGGTTGGAGCAGGGCATTCAATTCAGTTTCATTGAGTTTTATTTTTTATAGCACTCTTGACAATGTATAGGATATGCATATAAATGGTAACATTAACAATCCATTTAGGAAGTCTCTCTCAACAATGCCAAGCATAACTATGTGCATGAATTGTGCTATACAAATGAATCCTTTTCAGTATGGAGTCATAATCTTTTTTCCTTTTGCACAGCTGACTTTTTGATTTAGACTATCTGCAACTATTATTATCATCATTTATTGTTTTGGACACTGGAGCATCATTTCCATGCTTTATCACTACGGGTAAGAAATTATATCATGAAATTTATCTGAATTGGAACATCAGTGTCATATCTATGCCAAATCGGCATTGAACTAAAGCTCCAAGAATACAGTGTGGACTACAAACATGGCCACCAAACACTACAACTCACAGTCATCACAGGCACTATTAGCATACTATCCATATGAAATAGTATTTGAGATGAGAATTTGTATGTCCCAAATTGTAGTATATGGAAATGAGTATCCCAAAGGTACCTGAATGGTTTACTATTCCTGGTAGATTTTCAAAGTGTGGATCCATAGGTACTTTTTCAGCTAATATTTCCCTCAACTCGTTGTTTGAGGGAGGAGGAACTTTGTTACTATTCGCTTTACCAATTCAAAAACACATTTTAGAGAGGTGTAAATGAAATGTGGAAACATAACTCAAGGGAATAATCAATTAAATTATATAGTATAAATTATATTGGGATAATGAACGAAAAGTTAATTTGTTTGTTTACGGTGACAGTGTTCTCTTTTGAGCAACAATGTTCTCTTCTGTTACACGACATGTTAGTATGTCCCAGTACTTGCATACTCTTTTACTACACACACAAAAGTATGTACTTTTTCTTCACACAAAGAGTACATACTATTAGTACATAGTATAAGTATGCCAATTGGGATCACCTGGCTACTGATTGCACTCACCTGGTCACTATTACACTCGCACACCATTTAAGTACCGTCACTTCACTTTCACTTTGTGATGTATATGCCCTGTGTAGTTTTCACCAGTTGTTAACATACCTATCACCTGACAGTCAGATTATTATCTCTCTTCTATAACTGTATACTATATAGTTAAATAGTGCAAATTGTGTCAAAAGGAACATGAGCCTCATTAGATAACTGAAGTTATCAACTGTTCAGTGATGGAGACTTGAGTCTAAATTGTTTTTAGCAAATGCAGTCTTTAGGCCAGTGGTCATCAACCCTGTTCCTGAATGTCTACCTTCCTGAAGATTTTAGCTCCTACCATAATAGTGCCCACTTGACCATCTAATCATTGCCGTAAAAAGTTCTTGATCAACAGGTCTGTTAGATTTTAGTTGGAGATGAAACCTGCAGGAAGGTAGATCTCAAGGAAGGGGATTGATGACCACTGCTTTAGGCTATACAAGGAAGAACAGCCATAGCTATCTTTAGGGTGTCTGTGTGGTATAAATTCATGATTAAACCCCAGAAATTGAAATACTCACTTATTTTGCTTTTCAAATATTAGAGCAGTGACAATGGCCAAAATACTAATCTCTATCTAGCTTCTATCAGTAAATAAATAACATTACGGCATTCACTGCCTGGTGATGCAAATGCTGTCTGAACATAGGGGCATGAGAACAAAATAAACTGCATTAAACTGCAATAAAGTGCATTAAAATGACATCATAAAACTCAAATGTTTTTTCCTAGGAACATGGAAAGCTTTCAAAGACCTCATTTTATGAACCAATATTTAAAGCAGTTGTTAGGATACTTCTAAGGGCAATTAAGAGGCAGAGTTCTGTTCTTCTATCACAAGACATTCCTCATTGTTTTTCATGCACTGACAGATTACCATTTCATGTGCCCATGTGGGGGACTTCGGAACAGCAAGTGGATGTGTATGCAGACAGAGCCCTGTTAAGGTCAGGTGTTTGCATGCTGACACAATGTTTCAAAATGAGATTCCCACTTAAGAATTTCAATTTCTATATATCTTTTCTATATACAATAATATATGTGAGTCAGTTACACAAAAATCTCATTAGACAACAGAAAAAGCACAGAAGCATACATTTTTATTTTTATCATCAATTCAATAGATATTCTATTCAGAAGCACCCCATATTCAATATTTCCCACCCCTTCTCCTGGCAAACTGTTTCAGTAAAGAAGACAGCAGTCTTCTTTTGGCCAACATAACTGAAATGCATTTTCTGTTGGCCAACATAACTGAAATGCAGAATTACAGTATATGGTTGAGCCTTAAATTGATAAGGTGTCAGAGAGGGTGCTACAAGCTACAGATCTCATTACTATTCCAAGAAGTTAGCTAAAAAATATATTAGATTGGAAAAAGATTGCTTCAGATATTGGAATGAAAAGGTTTAGTTGTTAATCTCTGCTTGCTACTGTGTGCTTTGGTTGTAGGCTTATGCTCATGAGGTTTGTGAATTAACTGTACTAGTGCTCATCATTGAGGGAAAATTGCTAGATCAGACCTCAAAGAATTAAGTCCTGCAGATGTTCTTTTCAAATATAGATTTTTTGGGCAATGTTTGTAAATAACATTGTTCTATTTCAGCAATAACAATGACTACTTTGGCAGACAATGTTTTAATGGCCCATGTGCTGGACGAGATGTAGTCTGCTAAGTGCCCTTCTTAGAAATTGCAGAAAAGTTTCATATGCTCTTCTGTAATTTACACAGCTTGCATTTCCACACTGTGGTGTGGAAGTGAAAAGACATGGGGCCACACCTCTAGGGCCTCATGTTAAACAATGTGACTTATCTTGCTTTGATGTAGGGTGTCATGTGATATATGATTTGGAGAGTGTTATAGGAAGCAGAGCAATTTCTTAGCTGCATCATTTATCAGAAGATAAGCTTATTCACTCTCAAAATACACAGTAATAAATTTCTAATGTCAGTTGGAGAAGGAATCGAGGTACACAAGTGCAATGTTTTTGGCTAAAGGCACATTTCAAAGAGAAATTTGTAATAAAAGCAGGTATTTCCAAACCTTGGTTGACTAGGATGATCATTTCTCTTGGCCCGACTTGCCCTATTCCCCTCCACCCATGTGCAATAGAAACATGTGAAATGTGTTATATTGGTTATATTAGCAGAAATGCTATCAGATTTTTAATACACCCTGCTACACCCAGGAAATACCATTACTCACATCTTATAACCTGCTTCATGCACCCAGAATGTGGTATAGCAGGTCTTCCCTGTCTACGTACCTCTAAATTATTATTTCAGTTTAGTCATATAATTAAGCAATTTATTCTTTTTTGGTATTGGAATGTTGTTGACCGTATATCATACTGATATCCTGTGCTGACACCTGCTTCCACACAAAAAGGTGATATATAAAAGCAGGAACGGTTTGCAGTTCTACAGGTTTTGTTCAGGGTGTGTCTGCCACAAGTAGAACATATCATGCTCTCTTTTTGTCTCTATCTTTTTCAAACAAAAAATGTGACACATATGCAGACATATTTCAGACTTATGCTGCTTTTCCACCAAAATTACCTGGAACAATTAGTCCCAGAAACTTTTTTCAAGGGACCATTTGGTTCTTCCAGACCTCTGTTGTCTGCATTTCCATTACAGTCTAAAGTACCGTGAAGATTAGGCAAATAGCCCGGTGACTTATGACTCCGTGTGACCGCTCCTTCCAGTCCAGGAGGGGGTGGTAATATAGAAGACTATACAACAATAATAAAGTAAAGTGACGGACATATTTGCACGATACTGCAACAACAACAAAGCATGGAGGAGATTCAAGCTGTGCTGCTTTTGATTGTGATTGTTTTGCTAAAGAGGTAATTGAGTAGATGCTGGAAAAGAGATGAGCAGTGGTAGTGAAGTGAATTCAGAATGCTCATAATTCTAGACTTAAAGTCAGCAAACAGAGTTGTGAATAATGTTATTATAGATTACATCTGCTTATTTTTGGCAACTTTGTGTGTTTTAGACATGCAAGTACTATTGAATGCGTCATGCTTCGCCATTGGTTTGGGTACATAATAGAGCAACGGAATGGTGGGAAAGCGTGATTCCAATTTTCACCAAAGCCCAGTGGATAAAGAATTTCCGGATGCCTAAGGACACATTTCTGTACCTCTGTCATCGATTGCAACCTCAACTGGGGAGACATGACACAAACAACCGATATTGTGTACCCATTCAAAAAATAATTGCCAGTGCACTGTCAAAATTTGCGACAAACTCACATTACAGAAGCATCTCTCATTTATTTGGAGTCGGAGTTGCTACGGTGTGCCACTGTACACAATTTCTCCTCATCTGTTGAGAGGGTACTCATGTAAGAAGTTATTCAGTTACCAAACAGTGAAAAGTTAAAAGAAATGGCAAAGTATTTTGAACACAGATGGGGGTTGCCACAGTGTGTAGGTGCAATTGATAGATCACACATCCGCATTCTTGGACCAGAGGAATACCACACGGAGTACTTCAACTGAAAGGGCTGCCATTCTATCATCCTGGAGCCTGCATGATGCTAGAGTGCTGCTTTGTCATGGTTGTGGGGTCTAATAGATAGGGGTTTGCTACTACCTGATGTAACAAAGAGCATTTGTGGACATGAAGAGCTGGCTGATGAAACCTTCCACAGACATCAGATGACTGACACCACAGCAACTTTTGTACAACTGCAAAACAAGCAGAGCCAGGCTGGTGGTTGAAAATGCATTTGGCAGACTAAAGGACAGATGGAGATGTTTGCTAAAACAAAATGACTCCTATACACACAAGGTCAAATCCAGGGTAATAGCATGTTGTGTTCTGCATAACCTCTGTGAAATGAATGGTGATGAGTTCAGAGAAGAATGGGTTACCAGTACAATAACCCAGCCTGATGGGGCACTGTCACCCACTGTAAAGTCTGAGGCTCTAGATGCACGTACAGGTCTAATTAAGTTTTTGAATGTATTAAACTGATAGTAGTACTGATTACAGAGCAAAAATGGGGTAAATAACCTTTGGAGGCTATAATGGGCTTTTTGATGCCGTATACACCTGTTGTTTTACATTGTTTTTTGCCTGTAAAGAGGTTACAACTATGCACTACTTTCTTTTTGTAAATAAAAATGATCACTGCTACATCACGCTTTGGTTTCAAATTATTAAACAGATTCCCCACACTTTGCTTATTTTAACCTGTGCACTTTCACCTGGTTTAAATACTGAGCTCATTGGTGTTTAATAGTGAAATTGCAAATATAATGGTAAATATAGAATGCGGAAACTTTTTACATAACATAGTATATACACTAAATTATATAGTTTGTGTTAACTGTTTTAACATCTGACCAGCACTTCACACCTTATCGTAATGGCTAAAATTACCATGGAATTTAAAAGGCACTATCAAGAAAACAACATTTTACAAACTTTATTTTACAAAAGAAATAAAAATATATGAAATACAAATGTGCAAATTGTGTGCAAAACACAAAAGTGCAAAAACACTATGTGCACCTGTGAGACAGTCTTCATTCAAGTGGCAGGGCATTGTGGCTATTAAATGACTTGGCAAACTGTCCAAGAACAGACAGAAACCCGTTCTGAAAGTCCCTCTGCAGCTGTCTGCTTTCTTCCACCTCCGACTGCAGGAATGCCAACTCTTGCCTCCTCATCTCTCTGTCCTCAGCCTGACTCTCGAGTACCGGCTACATGAATTGGTCACGCTGCTCTTGTCCACGCTGTAGGACGGCCCGGTTAGCGTCATCCATGTCCCTCAGTAGATCAGGGAAGTCTGCGCACCTTTTCCTCTTACCCAAGTTGTGTACAGATGCACATGAGAATAAATACACAAGCCCACCCTGAAACAATAGAAACCATCAAATAATGATTTAAATTGTTTGCACTACAGAACCTTTATTTTAAAGCATTTGTTTTGGGCCATAATTTTCCATATTTTTATTGGTGTCCATCGTCACCAAAAGAAACACATTACCATTTAAAGTTTCCATTAAATATTTGCTTTGGGCCATTTTTCATATTTTTAGTGGTACAAGGCACCAAAAAAACAAAAACAAAACCAACACACAGTTGAAACCCACTGGGGCCATTTAAGGTTTCCAATGAAATAACACTCCAAAACCATTACCAATAATAGGTCTGTTTTGAAGTACCACCTTAATCCCCAACCAGACAACATACCTCGGCGTTTGTGCTTTTCGGCAGGAGACGTGGGATGAGGGCTAGTGGTGATCGCTGAGGTAAACACACTGCTCTCTGTTGCCTGCAGTTCACTCGTATCGTCTGAAAAACACGTTGAAAAAAAAGTTTGTTTATCTTCTCAACGCAACGACTTTAAGACGATATAATTTTGTGACATTATTTACCTTCATCCAACTGGACCTCAGACTCTTGCATGGCTTCCAACAACACAGTAGCCGAGTCTTTTGTTGCCGCTGCACAAGAAAAGGTTGGCCTGTGTCCTAACAAGGCATCCAGATGGTCAAACCACTTGTTGTTCTGCCGGTCAGAACCGCTCCTATTATCGTAATCCTTTATTCTCTTATTGTCCTGTTTTAGTTTCTTGAGCTTCTCTCTGCACTGTTTTCCAGTGTGCACAATGCTCAGCTTACTTAACCTACCTGATATGTTTACATATACTTTTTCATCACAGGTTGCCATGTCCAGTTCCCGCTGTATTTCATTGTCGGAATAAATACTTAATAAGGCCTGAACCTCGTTGTCGGTTCATTGGTCATATTTTTTAGGAAACTCCATTGTTGATTTGAACCACAAACTGTACGCTCTACAACAGAATTTTAAAAACAATGATTGAAATAAAATGCGGCATGCACTCAACCAATCAAAAATGCTGCATGCACTCAACCACTCAGCATGTTCAGCGCCCAAGACCCACCCCCCAAAATTCCTGGCTTTTGAAAAATTACCACCTCCCAAGTAGGGACTTTGCAAGGGCTAAATATTTTACCCTGAATTTAATTTAGACCCTGGTCCCTCCGGTGGAAACACACCGAATACTTACAAAACTTTCTAGTTCCTGGGGAAAGTTCCTGCAGTGGAAAAAGTGGCATTAAACTACACCTCAGTCATTGGTGAAAATAAAGTTAACGTCAAGGCACTTCACATTTAGAATCATTAAATAAAATTTAGCCAAATAACAATATGCATCACTTATAAACCAGTTTATAGCAATATTGCACATGCAGCTTTTGGATTGATATCAGTGACAGTTTTGATTGATGTACACTATATGGTCAAAAGTTAGTGGACCCCTGAGCAGCACACACATATGTGGTTCTTTTTCATATTGTTGCCACAAAGTCTGAAGAACATTTACAATTCAGTCTGAATTGTATGGACTGTCTCTATGAGTAAGTAAGTAAGTAAATTTTACTTATATAGCATTTAAACACAGCAAAGCTGATCAAAGTGCTGAACAGAGTAAGAAAAGTAAAATAGAAAACAGAATAAAACCAAGTAGAGACATACAATAGTAAAAATGAGATTAAAACACCTGGGAGAAGAGATATGATTTTAGCCTCTTTTTAAAAATGGTAATTGAAGGTGTAAGGCAGATGTCCAGGGGCAATTGATTCCATAAACGAGGGGCAGTGACTGAAAAAGCTCTATCCCCCTTAGTTATTAAACAGGATCGAGGGACATACAGAAGAAACCTATCAGAAGATCTTAGAAATCTGTTAGATGAATGTGGTGTAAGTAGATCTTTTGGAAAAGAAGGAGCTTGATCATTAAGAGTTTTAAAGACAAACAACAGAATCTTAAACTGGATCCTAAAATAGACCGGTAGCCAATGGAGTGATGCTAAAATTGGGGTGACACGATAATATTTCTTTGCCCTGATCAACAGCCTTGCAGCTGCATTCTGAACCATCTGGAGATGAGCCAGAGATGACTGAGGAAGGCCCAAGTACAATGAATTACAATAATCTATCTGCAATGTGATAAAAGCATGAATAACCTTCTCCAAATCTCAGAAAGACAAAAATGTTTTAAGTTTAGAAATAATCTGTAATTGATAAAAAAAAAAAAAAAATTCTTAATGACCGAATTTATTTGCTTGAATAAGCATAATTCTGAGTCCAGGATGATACCAAGGTTCCTAGCCTTGGAAGAAATTGAGGGGAAATGATTAAGAAGCTCCTTAATGAGACCATCTCTCAATCTCAGGGGACTAAAAACAATTATTTCAGTTTTGTCTTCATTATCTGAAACTACCAACTCATTGGGTAACTAATAGTTTACAAGTTAAATAAATACAAATAAAACATCCAGCAAACTACATTTATTTAGTTTATTTCAGAAAAAGAATGAACAGTGAAAAGTCTTCTTCCATCTTTCATCCTGCCTCAGTTTCACTCATAGTTTCTTCAATTCCTATCTCAGTTAACCCTAACCCTTTCTGTCTCAGTCCTTCTGTCTCAGTCTCAGTGCCAGTCTACTTATTTTAATTCCCCTGCCTTAGTATCAGTGTCTTCTCTTGCCTTTTATAACTTGCTAGACACTGATTTCATTCTAGCCTCACATCCAAACACTGTCTCTTTCCTTAATTCAGCTTGTGTCTCTGCACTTGATCTTGTATCTAACACTTTTTTTCTATCAATGCTTTGTCCTGTTTCATCATTGACTATTAGCTTTAGGGCAAGAGTATTCAGGAGTAATTCAACTGTGTCCTTGATAAACAAAAATTGCATTCTGTAACCTGCTAAAACTGTTATAAAACTGGCACATGAGCCTAAACACACAATTTAATCACTGTGTATGTGGCAACAAACAAAGTGAGCTTCTCCCCTTACACATACGATATGCATTTGAGGGAGGATTGAGCAAAAGAGGGTAGTCAGTGCAAAACAAGGTGTAGGTGAAGAAAAAGCAGGTGTAGAACAATTCAGGGAAAATGGGGTGTTTTTTGTCCTCTAGATCTGGCAACCCGGTTTATTGCACATACATTCAAGGCCTTGCTGGCAGTGCTGGGGATTGAATTCATGACTTCTGATCAGTAGCCCAGAGCCTTAACCAATGCTCTTTGGACCTGTATTTTGGTTTATAAAAGAATTCATTATGCTATTTGTTATGTTAGTTTTTTTTTAATCACTCAGTAACATCAGAGTGGATGTTAGACTGAACTTGTAAATATTTTACCTGTTCATTTTCATAGTAGTAGGAACTGTAAACGAAACATCTAATTATTTCTGGTGCCTAACACCTCTCATGGCACCTCACATTCTAACTACCGCATGTGGTGGCTGCAGTAAAAAACAGACAGTGAGAAGGCTTTCATAAGAGGGACTTGTTCAGACAGGTTTACCAATAATACAGTGCCTAAGGTGGCATAAGGAGAGAATTCAACCCAGCTGATCTGTATTTGTCAGAGCTTCAAAAATAAAAACCAATGTTACAGAGTCCTCTGCTGCTGAGGTCTTCAGTGTGGTGAAATTCTGCTTGTTGGAAATAATCCAAAAATCTTTTTCCAACCCAACAGTTTTACTAGAATTTTATCTGAAAAATGATATTTCCTTAATTTATACTGTAATTAACATATAGTTTGTTAACATAAAAAAGTGACAGAGTGTTAGTGAAAAAAGAAATAAAAACTTGTAATGCATGAGGAATTGAACCTGCAGCTATGCTGGAGAGTGTCTCTCCCCCTCACCCAAGCACAATATAACAAGCTGTATAGTGTATTTCACATTAAAAACATATACTTTAGATATAATTTTGACCACATTAATTATTTTTGCAACTCCTGGTAAGTATTTTGGTTTTCTTTGCTTTACCCCAGGCTTAAGGTAATAAGATGACTATGGAAAAACAGTAGTATACTTAATTATATGCATTTGTGGTGAAATTATTACATTTTTGTGTAAATTCATGTTCATTTTGACCATGAACTATCACTTTAATTCAGCATGTGCAGCACAACAAATGCTCTAACCTGGTAACATGGTCATGGAAAGAAAAATACACCACATATGCACTGCAAACAGAGTATGTGTGAACCTGGCCTGCGTTTGGTGGTTAGGATCAACTTGTGGTCCAATGAGAAGTCCTTCCTCATGCAGATGTGAGTGAAGGGGGTCTCCTTCCCTGTCCTGTAAGAGGTGTCTGGCAGTTGTCTAAGCAGCTTATCTGATGATACCAGGCTTTTGTTTGTTTGTTCACTAAGAGCCAACCATAATGTGGCAAACCTTTCTCTACCCCAGTAGTTAGAGAGGGGCCTGTTATAAACTGGGCCCTGTAATGCC
Organism: Ictalurus furcatus; assembly: GCF_023375685.1. Lineage (NCBI taxonomy): Eukaryota > Metazoa > Chordata > Actinopteri > Siluriformes > Ictaluridae > Ictalurus > Ictalurus furcatus. Next base: position 37,237,504 of record NC_071257.1, read on the forward strand.
AGATCAATTGCTGTTCACCACACTTTATATATGCTACTTCTGGGTCAAATTATTCATAAACATGGTATTAGCTTCCACTGTTATGGTGACGACACACCATGTATGTTTCAGCAAAGCCAGATGACAGACCCCAGCTTAATAAAGTTCTGGAATGTGTAAAGGGCATTAGACACAGGATGCTTATTAACTTCCTTTTCTAGTATTTCTACTAGGACCACATGCAGCTAGAAGTAAGCGTTCTGATTACTTAGTAACTTGGGACAGCCTTTCTGTTTCATCATGTACAGCTGTAAAAGACAGCTTGGTGTGATTATTGACTCGTCTTTCATTTTCAAGTTTGTTTGTTTTTCCAAGTTGAAACTTTCAGTTCTGCCTTGTGCCCAATGCTCCCTGGGATAGGCTCTAGGTTTCCCCTGTGACCCTGAAGCAAGGATAAGTGGTATAGAAGATGGATGGATCAATGGAGGAGTTATAATATAATACAGTACTAAAGACATAAAAATAAAAGGTTATGTATGCACAGATAAAGTTACATGCAAATGAAAGTATAGAATGTGCTATGTACCTTATTGTAACAAGGCTGTCTTAAGTGGGAATCAAACTCAGGTTTTTCATGTACAATGTCACTGAGTTTACTGGCAGAGCTACTCCCCAAATAATGAAGCCAAAAGCAGAGGCAAGGAGGCAGAGATAATCCACAATACAGTCTTTACTGACAAAAAGAACAACAATAAAGGGGAAAAAAGAAAAGCAAACAGACACAAGGGTGCAAAAACCATGAACTACACAGACTTAACTTGAATCAGGCACCATTGGCTTAAAACTGAGCAATGAGGTTTAGGCCAAGACTGTTTAAATAGAGGAAAACCCAGGTGTAACAAATCAAGCCTAATGAGTATCAGAGTTCAGCATGAGTCTGGAGAGAGGTGCCCCCTGCCAACCAGGAGGGGCATCGTAGTCCAGTGAGAAGTTCTTACAGTTATATAAAATTATGTGCATTGAACCTGGAATGAATGTACAGAGGTGTATAATATAATAAATATTTAAAAGGATTAAATTATTGTTGCATTAAATGCATAATGAAGACCCTTGTTGGCAGTTTTAATTGTTCAGGTGGGAGATTGCCTGTGGGAAAAAGCTTTTCTTATGTCTGGCTGTTCTGCTGCCCAGTGCTCTGTAGCACAGAAGTGATTTTCTTAGCTCTTTTTGTCACTCTGGAGGTGTAAAGTTCTTGGAGGTTGGGCAGGGGGGTACTAAAAATTTTCTCAGCAGTCCTGACTGTCCGTTGTAGTTTCCTTCTGTCAGATTTGGCGGCTGAACCAAACCAGACAGTTATAGAAGTACACAGGACAAACTCAATCACGGCTGAGTAAAACTGTATCAGCAGCTCCTTTGGCAGGTTGAGCTACCTCAGCTGCTGAAGGAAGTACAACCTCTGCTGGGCATTTTTCAAAATGGAGTCTATGTGAGCATCCCATTTCAGGTCCTGAGAGATGGTAGTGCCCAGGAACCTGAATCACTCCACTTACACCTGCTGTCTGTATGCAGACTCGTCACTGTCGCAGATCAGGCCAATGACTGGTGTCATCTGCAAACTTCAGGAGTTTAACAAGGTGTCCTTAGCAGTGCAGTTGCTTGGATACCACGAGAAGAGCAAAGGAGACAGAACGCTTTCCTGGGGGGCACCAGTGCTGACAGTGAAGGTCCCGAGCCAGTCAGTTTCCCCAGTCTCACTCGCTGTTGTCTGTCTGTCTTGAAGCTGGTGATTCACTGACAGAGAGGGGTGGGCATGGAGAACTGGGTCAATTTGGTTGAGAGCAGTTAAGGCATGATGGCATTGAAAGCTGAACTGAAGTCCTTGCATATGTCCCTGGTCTGTTGAGGTGTTGCAGGATATAATGCAGTCCCATGTTGACTGCATCATCCAAAGACTTGATTTCTCTGTAAGCAAACAGCGGCCCTATTGCTTCCCAGAGGCTCGCCGACAGGCTATTGAGGAGGAGGTCAGCCGGATGCACCATGATGGCATCGTTATGGAGTCACCAGCCCTTGGTCTAGCCCCATCGTCGTGGTGCTGAAGCCTGATGGCATTATCAGGCTCTGCAATGACTTCCAGAAGCTGAACCAGGTCTCCGAGTTCAACAGCTACCCCCTCCCCCAAGTGGAGAACCTGGTGGAGAGGCTGGGGAAAGCAGGCCCTCAAGCAGGCCCTCACCAGTTCCCCCATTCTGCAGAATCCAGACTTCAACCTGCCTTTCGCGGTCCACACCTCTGAGACAGGGCTAGGGGCCGTCCTATCTCAGATCTTCAACAGAGAAGAGAACCTGGTCCTACACGTGACCCAGACACTGAAACCCGCCTAGACGAAGTATGCGGCTGTGGAAAGAGAAGCCCTGGCAATAAAATGGGCCATAGAGGAGCTGTCTTACCACCTGGCAAGGTGGCACTTCACCTTGGTGACTGAATACATGCCTCTGTAATGGATGGTCAGAGCAAAGGACCCCAACGCCAGGGTAACCAGGTGGTAACCAGGTGGGGGCCCACCATGGAAACGCCGTTGGCCTCTCATGCCCATATGCCTTATGGGCTAAACCATCATCAGCCGTAGGCTCGGAGCTAAGTGTGGGTACTGTGACAGTGAGCATGCAGCCCGCACACAAAAACACCAAGGCGCTCCTTGCGCAATGGCCACCTGGGTGCTGAAAGGACAGCTCTGCTTCAGCCCCACGAGTGTTTTGGACAGCACAGAAGCACATGGCTGCAAGGTGGGGCTGCAGAAACACACACGGCTGGCAGCCAATATGGGGTAGGGCAGTTCCTCACCATCCAGCAGACGCTGGGAGAGTATAAAAGGGTCACACAGAGGGGAGTCGCATTTCTGATGCTATTCTTATTGACACACATTTCCTTCTGCCTTACAGAAGCCAATGTGGAAGACGACAGCACAGACAAAGAAGCTCCCTGACTCCACTGCTCTCTCAGACGATTCAAGCCTCCTGCAGCACACTCCCAGGGTCCTGTCCTGAGTCAGGCATGAGGCTGGGGTATGCTTGCTGGGGTTGCCAGCTTGAGCAGGGTGAAAAGGCAGAGCGATGTCCTCAGCAGATCAGGAAGGCAGAACGACATCCTCAACGGAACAGGAAGGCTGAGTGACATGCTAAGTGGAGCAGGATGGCAGAGCAATGTCACTGATGGAATAATACGATAAGCGGGAGGATGAGGAAACCCTGAAAAGCAGGGGTAGGGTTAGGGAAAAGCAGGTGAAAAGCAGAGACATTCCAGCAGAGCTGTAACATCCACTCCCAAATGTGCCAGCTGATGACATATATATTCACCCAGGCCTGTGAGATTGAGCAGCCAAGAGAGAGAAAGTCCAGCTGCAGGAGGGTGTTGATCAGCTGTACAGAGATCAGAGAGAAAGGACAAAAATGAGATAAAACAGTAGTGGTAACACTTAAAATATATCCATATATATACATGTACAAGCACATGCAAAGAATGTAGGAAACAGATATCAATACACGGCATGGAAAAAGCATAAAGTTGAAAACACACACTCATAAGATGTTTAAGAAACATACACACACTAACAAAATGTTTAAGAAACACACACACACACACACACACTCACAGAATGTTTAAGAAGCACCAAAACATATAAACAAACTTAGGATTAGAGAAGAACTATGTGTAACAGTAGGCAAGAATAAAAATATATCTCACCCGTAATGAAGAAGTGATAAATTATCCAAATTGTCCAGGACAGCAGGGCGATGAGATGTGCACAGCTCGGTTACTGGAAGTGGGAATGGCAGAGAGAGCCTTGGAAAAAATTTTTAATACCCGAAGGAAAAACATGAGGATACGGGGAAATCCAATGGCTGAAAATGGGTTTTAAGGGGATTCCAGAGTGAGAAAAGTTGCTTCTAATTGTATTTCAAAATGAGAAAAGCAGTTTTTAAGGGGAAATAAAAATACATTATTAAAGCATATTGGGACCACTAGTACCACTAGTTATTTTTTACATGACATTTGGCGAGCCAGCCAGGAGGGGAGTCACCCCGAATTGATCCCATCCCGTAGGACTTCATCACTCCGTGGACAGTAGATACTGGCCCCATAGGAAAAAGGTAATAAGAAATTCCTGTAATACCGATGTTGAGACAAGAGTTTGGAACCCCCTCAATAGGGCTGCTTGGAAACAGGACACTTGAGGCCTCACTCCCTTGATATCACTGCCAAGGTAAGGCAGGGCTGCTTGGTGAGGGAGAACCCCAGATACCTCTGCCAGAAAAGGGCAGGGCTGCTTGGTGGGGGATAATATCCTGGGCCCAGGTCTGGGTATCTGCTGAAGAAGTGGAAAGGGCAATAAGAGCCAACCCTTTTGGTGAAAGCAGACCCAGTGTGTATGTATGAGTGTGATGTGTGCATATAGGAGATGAATGCATGAGTAAATAAATAAATAAATACCTAACAGAGTGGATACAATATTGGGCCATTGGGCAAATGTTGAAGATATGAAAATATATTAGATAGTAGTAAGAACATGAGGTGTAACTGGAAAGCAATGTGTAAAAAAGTGTTGTCATTCTTTTGGAAGGTTATGTGGATAATTAGTGAATATTGTTGAGCCCCTAGGAAACAAGACGGAGCAGAGAGGCAGAAGGGAGGAGAGACCTACCATACCTCTACCCACCGGAAAAAGAAAAACAGATAAAGAGCGCGAGAATCATAAAAAACAGACAAAAAGGGGAAAAGGTAAGGGGAGTAAATATTTATAATCATGAACACCATGTTTTGAGTTTATACCTAGTCACATGAGCATTGAAGTAGGCTTAGTGGAAATTCACAGTGTAGTCAGTCCAGACAGCTCTGTAGCATAATTATTATTGCCATTGCCATGAGCTGATCGGTTAGCAATCAGGCTATTGGCAAACAGGGTGTGGGTCACGAGGTACAGCCTCAGGAAAGTACCCAATTGATATATTTTGGTGATAAGCTATATAATAATTAACCTAGGAGTAACCAGGGAGCAGACGCGATTCACAGAGTATGGAGTCTCCAATAGAGGTAATAATAAGCCATACAACATGCAGTACACCCCCCAACCACCTCCATGCACGGTAAGAATATACCCATCACTAACACAAGGTGACATACCAAACATTGAAGGATGGGAACGTGCTAGGATGAAATTGCATGGAATGTTTGATGGGATGTGCAGACCACTGGACGAAGAGAAAGTTAGGGGAGACAATGTCTACGTATCACAGAGACACATAAGCATGCTGTCTGTACCCCGTATGAACACAAGTGCAGAGGACAAAGAGGTACAAGCATATGTTGTGGATAAAAATGACATGAAATAAACATGAGGGAGACTTAGTATGAGTAATATGTAATTTTATTGATAATTCACAGGACTGGTGGGTGCGTAATCTTGAGGAGAGCGGTAGGGGGAAGAAAATGGGGTGCGTCCTGGGGACATGGGATAGTCAGCAAAGGTGAAGTGAGAAGACCACTGAGAGTGGGGCGGACTGACAGGTGAGAAGAGGGAAGAATGGTCAGAGCCCAGTTCAGCGAAGGTGACATCTTCGTCAGACTGAAAGCTGGAGGGGGGTTCTGGCTGTGTAGAGGCGTCAATACACACGTTCACGGGGTAGATTCTGTATCGGGGGGGGGAACCCCACATTTCCATTTCCAGACGGGGTGCTGCGAAGAAACTTAAGTAGCACCATGATATCAGCAGTGAGATGCTCAAGCTGATAATGAGTGTCCAGATCCAGATCCAGATCCAATAAAGGGGAGAAGAAGGAATGACGATGGGCACCTAAACACACAGAAGCGGTATTAGGCGGATATTGACAAATTGGATTCACACTTTAAAGATCTTTTAAGAGTAACACACTATGGTTTATTAGTCAAAAAGTCAAAAAGAAGTCTAAGAGCTGAGGAGTGAGAACACACACACACACTTGTACAGTCAAGGGCGGGCATGTAGACATAACACACACACACACTCTCTCTGTCTCTCTCTCTCACACACATAACATTATAACTTTATAAGAATAATAAAAATTAGTATTAAGATATTATAAGGGTAATATCTTAGAATAATAAAATATAAAAATAAAGAGTAGTAGGATATGTAGGATAGTAGAAGGGTAATATAATGATATTATGAAGTAGGAAGTACAGTAAACCATTTTGCAAGCAGTATAACTATATATAAAATAGAGATATAGAGCAAATATGAAAATAAATTATAAACTAGAAATACAGAAAAATGTAACTTACTCATAATTCAGATGGTGAAGATTCTTGTCTCGCAAGGAAGGCCTTAATTTTAAGAGAAAACCATGAGGAGCCATTTATAAGGGTAGCTGAGTCAAGCTGCCCCCCCACGCGAGATAACAGTGAGACCAAGGTCACTCTAAATTGTTTTGTCTCTCCACTTTTGAATCTAATGGTAACTTGGAAAGCCCTTTTTCAAAACATAATGGTAACTTGGAAAGCCCTTTTCCAAAACATAAGGGTAACTTGGAAAGCCCTTTTTCAGAACCTAAAGGTAAATTGGAAAGGCCTTTTTCAAAAACATAATGGTAATGTAGATGAGCTCTTTTTTAACCCTATTGGTATTGATATCATAGTCTTTTTGAAACATATTGGTTATCTACTGTGTAAATACAGTATAAATACTGGAGCTTGAGCTCTGGGTGTGAGATCACTTCTGAGAATTCTTATCGGTGTGGATCTCGTGTGGTGGAATGGAACCAATAAATCTGGACCCTTGCTTCTTCTCACTCACGGCTGGTGTCTTTTTTTCTATCTCCAACTGGGTTCAGAGGTAGATGTGAGTATTTGCTTCTATGTTGAATTTTAAGTGTTTTTGGGTAATAGGCTAAATTTGAGCCAGCACATACTGGGAAAGGATGCCTCAGTTCCAACACACTAACACCGCCATATGGGAAACAATCAGCAGGGTGGCTCTCCCAGAGCACGTACTCCATGAAGAGGATTGGGAGCTATGAAGACAGGAAGAAAACAGAAAAAGGAAAGGGGCACACAAAGGAGAAGCAACTGTAGATCCCCCTCCCGAAGTAAGCGAAGGGTTGAAAGATGTGGCAAATGGACAACAAGGACCACAAAGGCAGATCATATTTGTAAGAACTAATGATATAGACATGCAAACAGGACAATTGGACTCACAAACCAACAAAGGCCAAATCGTTCACATGGAAGGAGATGTGACAGTAACTGCACTGAAAAACAAGTAAGGGGAAGGGTTGAAGGAGAGACTAGGGAATATGGAGGGTTTTGTAAAGGAAAAAGGAAGAGAATTCCACCAAGTGATGGAATTGGCCATAAGGGCATGTGAGGCCGCTGAGGAAATACGCAATGCAGGTCACACATAAATAGAAAGTATGAGATTAATAGAGGAAATCAAACAACAGATGAACCACTCCATAGAAGATCAGAAGGAATTACTGGAGCTAACTAAACGAAGGTTGCAAGAACTAGAAGAAACTGAGACCTCAGTGGAGGAGGAAGATGAAGGGGAGGAAGAAGGGGAAGTTGAGATGGACTTTACTAATGTAAATGCCCAACACAACAAGAAAGGTGGTTCTGGCCAATATGAGAAGATGGAATTACATGACGGAAATTCTCTCCAAATCGATTTACAAATGAGGGCACTGGCAAGAGATCCACTACAAGAACCGCACGGAAAGAGAAAAGAATAAAACAAGGAACTCTTCCTCCATGTACCTTTTGATGATAATGGGTGACAGTGCAGTATGTACTGTGGACCTTTATGGACTTAACGGGATTAGTACAGTGTTACGTCAGGAGACATATTGTGTGTGTGCTCTCTCTCTCTCTCTCTCTCTCTCTCTCTCTCTCCCCCTGTTTCGCTCACAGGTCACTCCGCCCTAATTCAACGTGCTGACATGCTGCACCGGGATTGGAGAGGAGAAGATCGTGCGTCGTTTAAAAAGGTGGAAGAACAATATGTCAGAAGGAATGCAGATGTGTGGTCTGTCTGTGATTGCGTGCAAACTATTGAGTAGCGAATATTTTTCCCGGTGGTTGAGTGAAATCGCTTACTTATTGTGTGTGAGTGAAAGAAGTGAGTGGTAGAATCTTGTGTTGTCCCATTCCCCCGTTTTGTCTTGTGTTGTGGCTGAGTGTACGCTTCCACTGTAAATATATCTTTCATTGTAAATATTTTTTTCTAATAATCACGAAAGCGGTAGGGGTTGGATGCCATTTATTTTTGGGTGTATCTTTTGTTCGCTGTTTTTGAATCAGTTAGGGAGTCAGGTTAGACTCTGCATTTTCTTTTGAAATACCTTTTATTTGTTAGGTAATTTAAATAGATACGGGACATGGTAGTGACTGTTCTGTTTATTATTTTGGCCTTGATTGTTTGTTTTGGATTGTTTCATTCTTCTTTCTTGAAGTCATTAAATTTGTAAGATTTCAAAGATTTTGCAAGGTGTGTCAACCTCATTTTTATTTTTGTTTATACTTTCTTTTATGTTACACCTCGACCCTAGACTGGGGTCGTAACAACAGAAACTTCCAAATCTGTGCGATGGAGGTCAAAGGTGGATAACCAAGTTTGAGGAGCAAACAACAGGACAACTGCTGGCCATTGGGGACATAAAGCCATATTGTGTCAGACTGTGGGCAAAGTTCGAACTGAAGAAATAATGGAGATGGCCAACTTGGGGAAAGAGATGGATGACCCCAGGTGTGATCCGATGCCATCTGACCCGAGGCGTAATGTTGTATGGAGAGCAATACGAAAAATGTACCCCACAAAGTTAGATCCAGGGCAGCTAGAAACTATCAAACTGAAAGAGAAAGAAAATATAACGAAATTTGTGCAAGAGTTTCAGGACAAATGGAGAGATGAGACAGGAGACAAATGGGATGAGTCCTCTGCCAGTGCAGGACTCTTCAGGATGATGCTAAAGAAGGCCCTACCCAAGGAAGTGCAAGAAAAATTAGAAGGCGTAGTGGGACTGAATACAATGGAATGGAACTCATGGCACACGTAACACATCATGTAGGTCAGTACAAGAAAAAGGAAACAGAAACTAAAGAAGCAGCCGAGGCATTGATGACCCAACTGTACAAGGAATAGCTGGGAGAGATAGTAAGAGCAAAGCAAGAAGAGAAGGAAAAGAATAAAGAGAGTGCCAAACAAGCTGTGCTGATGGTGACACCACAAGCCACTGCACCTCAGGAACAGCCAATTGTGGCTCCCATCCCAGGGGCGGCACTGACACAAGCACAAGTGACATACGCTGCTGTACAGATACCTGCAATACAGCTGGCACCTGTTAAATACGTGTATACGGGAAGGCTCCAAGCTCCACAGAATTACTGATTTCAAGGACAGGTGCCTCAGAACAGGGGCCAAGGCAGAGGGTTCTTATGTGGAAGCCCAATGCAAGGACCCACCAGACAGAGCATGACTGCTGAAGGATGTTGGACATGTGGAGACCCAAGTCACCTCAGGGTAATTGTTCACAGGCAATGGCGAGGTACACATGGGGAGATCATGTGGATATGGCTGAGAGGAGAGGTCAGGCCCTAGGGCCACAGGTCATGGGACAGGGACGAGGAAACCAATTGAGGGAGCAACAGTGTTTGGCCGTAATGGGGGCCAAACCCACACCAGAGTTGAAGAGGCCTAGAGAAGTCAGAGGGGGAGCTGATGCTGTACGTCACCACACTGCACCCGGAACAAGAACTAACACCCCTGGTCTCGGCCACTTATTCAAGCATTGGGAAAGAAGGCTCCCCCTCAACCATAAAGCGATTCAAACTATGGGCTTCTCGGGAAAAATACAGACTTTATGTTTTACAGAGCCTCAGGAACTTACATTAGACGGTGTTAATAGACAGACAGCCCTGCTATATTCTCCAGGTGCACCAGTGAACTTACTAGGCTGAGATGCGCTGTATAAACTAGGGGCAAAGATACAATGTGACCTGACTTGGCTGTTGGTTACCTTTCCAAAGTCTATAGCTACACAGTACTTGCTCCTCCAAGAACAAGACACGACTCCCCCAGTGACCAACAAAGTGTGCTGGTTGTGGTACCTAAAACGGCATTTTTTCCAGACCGGCATATGTTGTTATCAAACATACCTGAGGGAACAAAGTGGTATACGGTAATTGATCTGTGCTCTGCATTTTTTAGTGTACCTCTCCACCCAGATTCACAGCATCTATTTGCATACACTTATGCTGGACAGCAATACACATACACGTGACTCCCTCAGGGATATTGTGAAAGCCCCTCTAAATTTAACCAGGTTCTAGCTCATGACCTTGATACTCTGAATTGTCGTAGTACCCTGTTGCAGTATGTGGATGACCTTCTGCTTTGTAGCTGACCAAAGAACAGTGCCAGGAAGGCTTGTTGAAGGTGTTAACTATGCAAGCCGAAAACAGTCACAAAGTGAGTAGAGAAAAACTTCAGTTTGGTAAACCTAAAGAAGAGGACTCGGCGCATGCGTTAGCTGTGACGGCACGGTTGGTGCGTTGTGTGTGCGTTTGTTTGTTTGTTTTGCTTGTCTGTTTGTCTACGGCTGAAACATCATGGGGAATTGGACAAGTTGGATTTGGATTATTTCTATAACTACATGGATTGTTAATGACTGCGCTGCTTGGAGTATTCAATTAAATGATGTCAGAGTGGGGAATGGACTCGCCTATTCACAGCAGGAACTTCTACTCCTTCGTAACTCTATCCACTGCCAACCGAACCCATCTATCGCCATTCCACTGGATATAACACTAACAAAGCTTTTGCACTGTTTACTTCAACACCTGGATATTCCTGGAAACTATGCCAGACTTCTTTTCATTGACTTTAGCTCTGCCTTTAACGCAATTCAGCATCATCAGGTAATCAGGAAACTACAGTGTCTGCAAGTCCCATCACCACTAGTACACTGGATTTATAATCTCCTTTCTAATAGACCACAAGTGGTAAAGGTAGACCATACATTATCGCCCATTATTGTTCTCAACACTGGTGCCCCCCAGGGTTGTGTACTTAGTCCACTTCTTTATATTCTCTATACAAATGACAGAGTCCAGTCACCACAACTCATTACTTTAAGTATGCAGATGATACTGCTATTGTTGCCTTGCTTAATATTCAATGATTCTTTTTTGGACTATCAATGCTCCATAGCACATTTTAGTACATGGTGTGATGATAATTTTCTCCACCTTAATATCAAAAAGACTAAGGAACTGGTTTTTAGCTCTTCCAAAACACTTACCCATCCTTCCGGTATTACCATTAACGGAGAGATGGTTGAAAGTGTGGAGCATTTCAGATATCTGGGCATTACATTGGATAAACATTTCAACTTCAATCAGCACATTCTAGGTATTTACAAGTGCTGTCAACAGAGACTCACAGTTATTCATAAACTTAAATATCTGTCTGTTAAGCCTAGTCTGCTTCTTCTTCTGTACTGAAGTATTATTGAACCGGTTCTTATGTATGGTGACATTTGTTTTTTCCATATGCTAACAGTAACCAATAAGAACAAACTTTTGAAAATAACCAATTTAGCGAGAAAAATTATTGGTATTCCCACCCCCAATTTATCGGACTGTGTCAGTTCATATACGCTCCAGAAGGCACATAAAATTTTGAATGACCCAAACCACCCACTTTATCTATATTTCAACCCCCTTCCTTCTGGCCATAGGTATAGACTACCCATGTGCAGAAAGGCTAGCTATGGAAGGGGTTTTGTTCCTATGGCTATACGAGCATTAAACACATAGGTACTCAGCCATTGTGATGCCAGATGCATTTGTTGTATGATGATCCTGATGTTTTTCTTCTTGTCCCCTTCTCCCCTCTATGCCTGTGATTGTTTATGATGGTTTATATGTATGATGTTGTTATGTTTTTGTACGCACCCACGGTGGAAACAAATTTCCTCTTTGAGGACCAATAAATTATTTATCTATCTATCTATCTACTTGGGACGCGTCCTAGAAGGGGCAAGCTGTAAAATTTTGTGTAAGCACGTGGAAGCCATTAGGAAAGCGCCCCAACCACAATCCATTCGACAAATGCTAGCATTCTTAGGAATGGCAGGTTTTAGCCGACCATGGGTCTGTGACTTTGCGCTAATAGTTCAGCCTCTCCAGGATTTAACCAAAAGCGCAGACCAAACACAGCCAAATGCTCCTCCTACCTGGACCCCTGGGGCGTTAGCTGCATTTGAATCACTCAAAGCTACACTGACGTCAGCACCTGCATTGGCAAACCCTGATTATGGTAAACCCTTTCACTGCTATATTTCAGAAAAACAGGACTTTGCATCTGCTGTATTGACACAACAACAACAAGGTGTAAGCAAACAACCTATAGCGTACTACAGTACCGCATTGGATAATGTTGAGAAGGGAATGCGACCGTGTTATCGTGCCTTGGCAGCTGCTGCATTTGCATACCAAAAGGCATCCTCAATTACGATGGGGCATCCAGTCACGCTGTACACAACACATGCATTGCATGCATTATTGACCAGTCAGTCTTTAGTCATTACCAACTCGTGACGCATCGGGTATGATGTCATTCTGTCGGCCCCAGAGTTAACTATAGAAAGGTGTAACACAGTTAACCCCGCTGACAAAATGGTTACTCCACAAGACGGGTTGCCCCATGAATGCGTGTCCGAATCAGAGAAATTCCTTAAAGCGCGTGCCGACTTAGAGAATCAGCCCTTGTCAAACGCACAACATGTATTGTTTGTAGATGGGTCATGTTTTCAAGCTGATACAGGGAATAAAGCTGGATTTGCTGTCATAGAGGCTAGGGTGGATCCTCTTTCATTTAAAACAATAATGGAGGTCTCTTTACCCCAACCCTGCTCAGCATAATTGGCAGAAATAAAGGCTCTAACTGCTGCGTGTGAACTAGGAAGTGGTAAAAGCTGTACAATTTATACTTCAGCATATGCATATGGAGTATGTCATGTATTTGGGCCTATATGGGCACAGAGAGGATTTCAGAGAGCAGATTGGTCCAGAATTACTCATGGAGCAGCTATATCAGACTTGTTGAATGCTATGACCTTGCCAGCCGAACTAGCGATCGTGAAATGTCAGGCTTACAAGACTGATGGTACTTTTGTTACTAGGGGTAACATGGCAGCAGATGAGGCAGCAAAGAAAGCTGCTTTAGGAACATGACCAATGATGGCCTTGATAAACTTGGGGGAGGAAGAGGTCTGACACCCGCAAGAGGATAATGTGGAACAAATTGTGGAAATACAAAAAGAGGCCAGTGAGGGAGAAATAGCTAAATGGATAGCTAGAGGAGCAAAGAAAGAATGAGGCACAGGGCTGTGGCAGAGTGTAGAAGGCTTGTGTGTGGCCCCACTGAGTCTCTTGCCGCTGCTCATAAAAGATGCACATGGGGTGGACCATGTTAATAGAGGAGAAACCTTGAGGAAAATCAGGGAGATTTGGTGGTCCCCCTACTTAGCTAGCATGATTAATTAGGCACTAAATCAATGCGAGACATGCATTAAACACAATGTCTGCAAGAGCTTCACAGCCCCTATATGGCACATTCCAGAACCAAAGGGCCGATTCAGGCACATAATAATGGACTTTGTGGATATGGGTAGTGACAATCGGAAGGAGGGTAAACGATACATATTGGTGGTGGAAGACCGCTTCTGTCATTGGGCAGAGGCAGTTGCAACAGCCAATCAGGAGGCATTAACAGTGGCTAAGTTTCTGTGAAGGGAAGTTATTCCACGGTTTGGAGTTCCGGATTTCATCAGCTCAGACAATGCTCTGCATTTTGTTAATCAGGTTATAAAGGCTGTAGCCTAGGCTTTGTGTATGGAGCATAAGCTGGGGTGTGTGTACCATCCACAGTCACAGGGAATGGTGGAAAGGGCTAATGGAATAATAAAAAAACAAGGTTACAAAGATCTGTGAAAGCTCACGGCTTACCTGGGTTCAAGCATTGCCACTAGCCCTAATGAAAATGCAGTCCCAGACTAACCATACTACTCATCTAACCCCACACGAGATGTTGACGGGCCGCCCTATGCCTATGGCGTTTACTCAGGGTCCCTACAAGGGCCCACCTCTTGATTAAAACTAGAGGGTGAAATGCAGGATTATGTGCACCACCTATCCCAAATCCACAGGCATTTGTATTCGCAGGTGCACGAGGCAATCCATGGTGAAGACGTCACCACACCTGAAAGACTTGTGGAACCATGGGACTACGTATACATAGACACATTCAAAAGGAAGCACTTCAACAACCCTCGAAGGGAAGGACCATTCAGGGTGGTTGCAGCATCCCCAACTACAGTAAAAGTTGAAGTAAAGGAGCACTGGTACCACCTAAACCACTGCAGCCGTGGGGCAGGAAAAGGCAGACTTTTGCGCCCTACTGAGGACGGGGAAGATAGGTTCCAGCATCCTAATCAAGGAGGGAAAGGTAGACTCCTGCATCCCTCCAGAGAAACAGACGACACACACTCTGTAGATAACCAAGAAGACCTAGTCTTCGCAAACGACAGCGATCCAGACGACCCCCAGGAGGGTCCATCCCACAGAACACGTGGACAAGTTAAGAGGAGGGGAGAGCACAGAGTATGCTGACAGGCAGCAAGTGACAGCGACACTCCTACAAGTACACCAGGTGGTAGCACTCCAGAGCACGGACCATTGATAATTCCAGGCGAAGACTCACGGGTAGTACCAGATGTTGCTGACATACCACCTGAGGAAGTTCCTGCACCTCCAGCCCTTATTCCAGACCCAGACCAGATTCCGGAAGCCCCTTTCATACTTGACGACAAGACAGGGGAGGGAGTGGTGCATTTGTTAGAGAACGACCGTCACCCGTACAAGTAGCCATTGGGGACTGTAGATCTATAGGATCTGAGAGATCTCGATATCCTTGCTTATCCCCAGCAACGCCAACAGCACCTGAACACTGTCCCTGTCATAGATATAAACCAGCAAATTCTATAACTCCTTTCACCTGAATTTGCAGTTCCGTTTCCGCAGGTAGGTCATGCAGTTGGACAAGATGTCGTTCCCCAAGCTGGCCCTGAGGCCATACCCCCGGAAGCGGCTGAACCGCACCAGCCATCACATTAAAATCCGTGTGCTTCTTGCAGCCATCGTTGTAATAAGTGCTGTCGGAATGACCGCGCTTATTATTATCATTCTAGGTGGCACTAAGGTCCAGAAAATAGTACCCATGGCTGAAACGTCATTGCACCACACTACTGTCGGAAACAGTAGTATCTTTCATTTGTGGGTGCCTAACACTGGTCAGGCTAACGTTGTAATCCCTCACAGACCATACAGACACAGAGATGGCTTGCCCATACCGATGAGCCCACCTACTCCTGCTAATATAGACCGCAGATGTGCCTTAGCTTTGCTTAAATTGGCCCAGGGTGCACAGTTGCTTAGAGCAGACACCAGCTATACCGTCCATTACAGAATGTGGAGCATGCAGCGCTCCTTGTTAAGAAGTACAAACCAACAGTCACCTGGGATTGATTTTCTGCATCAAAGAGCAGGCATGCTACAGTCTGTCCAATTGGTCACGCAAGTAGGTCCATTAAAGATCACCAGTCACCCAAAGTTGTTTCTTTGCTCAGCAGGCACCTTCAGAGTCAGTAATATTACCCAGGCAAATGGGATTACTCGCATTAGGGGACTGAAAACAATATCACACCTCCACTTTTCCTTTCGTTGTAACCAGACAGCATGCAGTGATAAACCCCAAACCATTGTAGTCAAGAGGACCGCCACTGCCCAAATGGTAAAGCTGCAGAGATATAGCATTTATAAGAAGGCTTCCGCCCTCGCAGCAATTTGTATTTGAATTAAATGTTTCATAGAGCTCGCACAGTTACCAATCACACCTGTCTCATATGTCATGAGTGTAGTGCTCGACCCCCTCTCATGCGACCTTTGGGAAATTTGGATGAATGTTTGGTAGAACCTTACAATGAACATTACTTGTGTCCTACCATCTGCCTGTTGGGGGCAGCTTCCTTCAGCTATGGCCCAGCTTGGATGCGCAATGTCAGCCAGAGCTGTGACTTGCACCCAGTGAGTACCCCTCTGGATGCTTCTATTCCAGTATACGTTGGCTTCCCATCCACCTTTCCTCTCTGTGTTTGCTCTGAGGAAGGCCTTGATTTTGTAGGCAACGTGTCTAGTGACTATATTAAGCCAGCTCGTGCCTATGGTGTCCACCCATGCCCATTGTGACAACAATACAGATTATAATACCCAGCATACAAGTAATCCGTAACACAGCATGGATTAACTACATCTGGTACAATCAACAGCGGTTCATTAACTATTCACTCGATGCTTTGGGTCTGGTCCGTGAACAACTGCATGCTACTTCTATTATGGCTGCTCAGAAATGCTTTGCCATTGATCAAATGCGTGCCCCAGGTGAAGGAGTGTGCACCATGGTTGGGACTGAGTGTTGTGCCGTTATACCCTTGCATACAGGAACACGTGGTGCCCTGACCAAGGTCTTGACCCAGTTTAAACAACTGCGGGAGGAATATGTCCGTAATACGGGTTTTACCCCCCATTGGCCTATGTGGTTGTCTTGGTTTTTCTCCACTGAGTGGGCAAACACGTTGACCCGCCTCGGCGTTGCCATTGCTATAGCTTTGTGTATGATAGGCCTCGTTGCATGCTGTGTTATCCCCCTTGGCAAGCGCCTTATTCTAGTTGCTGTTAATAATGTTGCTGGCCAGCATGTGGTTGTCCAGCCTTAGAACCGGTCTCTTGTTCCCTTCTCTCCTATGGTTGAGGCGTGTCCGCCTCAAAAGGGCGGAGGGGGGTTATATTACAATGTGTGTTAAAGGAGGGGGTTACATTACAATGTGTATTAAATGCTCTGGAATACTCAAGCTTGCAGGTATATTATGCAGTGTTAAGAGGGATACTGGTATGTACTTATATGTTACTGGAATTTTTATACCGATGTTTGCATAACCCCATTTTGCATGAAACCTACTAGTTGTTACTGCATGGCAATTATAACAAGTAAAAAACGCTGAAGCTACACTCTGTAATGCATGATCAAGGCTTGCTGTTAGCATGTGCAAGTATGCTAAGTGTCTAGGTGCAGAGAACGGACTTCACTGGACTTCACACCACAAGTCATCATTTGCAGGACTTGCATAAGGCAGGACTTCTGGCGCAGGAGAAACAAGAGGTCCCGAAACTCAGTATAGTAAAAGAGGATTGATGAGCCATGCCCTGGGTGTAAGTGCTAGCCTAACCTATCCCGAAGGGCGGCCCCCTGCGATATGCAAAGTATCTGGGCTGAAGACATTGTTTCCGTAGAGGTGGACAAGGACATAACACAATGTGTTCCCCGTGTGGACCACCTTATGGACATAAAGCATGATGAACTGTTGGTGGCGTGAGCCCCATGAACAATGAATGGATCAGAATTGACTGATGAAATGTTTATACTTATATCATGATGTGTACTGTGGTTACAGTGACACATATTTTCAAAAGCTTAGCCAGGTGTAGCCACTGTCGAGCATGCAGTCCTGGCAGGGTGAGAATTTTTCCTCGCAACTGGGTTTAGAGGTTTTTTCACCCACCCCTGGGTCACATGTCTTTTGGGAAAAGCAAATGAACCCTTGATCCTGAAAATACAAGGTAGTGGTCAATAAGGCCTATCTGAGAAACTAGGGATGCTATAGGGATAATATCATTAGATGTAGTCAAAAATAGGAGCATTGTTAGTGCTTGACATAGTCAATAGAATATAGTGAATTGCATCACTTATATTCAGTCCTCAACAACATAGTATCAACTCACATCAACCAATTACCTGAGCACCTGGAAGTATTTATCTGCACAAGTAGGAACCATGTCAGTGTATTGGTATGTGTGTCCTACTCAGCCTGGTGATAGGTCGTTACATCCAGTTTTACAGCTGCTGTGTTATTTTGAATGGAACAGCAGTACAAGAAAGGACTTTTTACCTTTGATAGATCAAAATTTTCTTCAGAGACAAGACAATTGTAGCGATCTCATCTGCAGTGGACGATATAGGGATGGAGAGATTGAACAGATGGCATGCAGGGTATATAACAGTAACAATAAAACAGTTGACTCATGTGTGGCCAAAGGGTAAAAAATGCAGTATTTTTGTATAGGCATCGCTTAAATTAAGAGAAGAATGAGGCTTAGCGATCCTCAAAGGGGGGAATGTGGTAATAATTTTAAGACACAGGAAAGCACAAGGGTAACAGCGTATATAGTTTATTGAGGATTACTATCATACTCATCATACACTAGGAAGGGAACAGGACTTGTTGGAGAATAATCTGTAGGTGAAAGGCAATATGGTGGTGTGTTTGTAGCAAAGCTACTATCATCATCAGAGGAAAGAATAAACAGGTCCTCCACAGAGGTTATGGGAAACAGTTGAGCCTCAGTTTGAGTAGAAGCATGAGCATAAGTCACCGATGGAATAATACGATAAGTAGGAGGATAAGGAAACCTTGGGGGTACAGGTGAAGCGCAGAGATATTCCAGCAGAACTGTAACATCCACTGCCAAATGTGCCAGCTAATGATGTATATATTCACCCAGGCCTGTGACATTGAGCAGCCGAGAGAGAGAAAGTCCAGCTGCAGGTGAGTGTCGATCAGCTGGACAGAGATCAGAGAGAAAGGACAAAAATGAGATAAAACATTAGTGGTGACACTTAAAATATATCCACATATATACATGTACAATACACGGCATAGAAAAAGCATGAAGTTGAAAACACACACTCATAAGATGTTTAAGAAAAATACACACACACACTCACAAAATATTTAAGAAAAACACACACACATATACTCACAGAATGTTTAAGAAGCACCAAAAATATTTAAACAAATTTAGGATTAGAGAAGTATAACAATATGTGTAACAATAGACAATAGACAAGAATAAAAATATATCTCACCCATAATGAAGAAGTGATAAATTATCCAAAGTGTTCAGGACAAGGGGATGATGAGATGCACACAGCTCAGTACCGGAAGTGGGAATGGCAGTAAGGACCTTGGAAATTTTTTTTAAATACCCAAAAGAAAAACATGAAGATATGGGGATAGCCAACAGGTGAAAATGGGTTTTAAGGGGATTCCAGAGTGAGAAAATTTGATTCTAATGGTATTTCATAATGAGAAAAGTAGTTTTTAAGGGGAAATCAAAAAGGACATTATTAAAGCATATTGCAATAATAATAATAATAAAAAAAAATAGATAATTGGTCATAACCTAAAGATAAGACTGTATAAATAGGGCATTGAGTCTGTGCTTAGGTTCAGATCACTTTGGGACATCTCACTGATTGGATCTCATGTTGTTTTTTGAATAATAAACTGGATTTTTGCTTCTCTTATCCAACGTGTTCTAGATTTTTACTTTCAATTGTGCTTTTGAGTATGATCACTTATGGAAAAAGGTCATTAGCAGCACTAGTCATTTTTGACACAGAGTTTTAGCTGTGTTTTCATGAAGTCTTTTATTATTGCCTCTGGATCATCAGGTGAGTTTTCAGGTATACCTGAGAAGATCAAATTGTACCGAAGGGTTAAAATTTACTGTTACAATTTGAACAGTTAAGAATTCAACAATTGATGTTAGTTCCACATTTACTTTCTCCATGGTTTGAATGTGGTTATGTGCATATTCCAAACTGGCCAGAGTTCTTTGAGTTCTTCGTTTATGGATGTTAGTAAGTCGAGTTTTTTTTATTAATACTTGCCAGGAGACTATTATCTGTAGATCATCTGTGCCGTGGATGAGTCTTTCTTCTTTCTTTTGATTGGGTGTTTTTGTGGTGTCAGCTTAGGGGTCTATATTGTAATGTTGATAATGTTGTAATGTTGAAAATGATCAATAAATGCTTCCCTTAGTCAATTAAGTCTGCCACTGTACAGAATCCTCTATCTAAACTCCTACTACACAAGGCTTGTTGTTGCGCAATTTGGTTTTAGATTTACATAGTTAGTTTTAATTTTGACCCTCTTTTTTATTTCTAGATTAACAGTGTAAGTCCATTTAGGTGTTACCAGCAGTGCGCCACCATGATTGCTGTGATCACCTCTGGGTCTGTAGTCTTGCGATACTCACTGCATCTTGCTCACCAATGTGCTCAGCCTCAAAAACACGGCAGCTTTAAAAACACAAAGCAGGCTTTTAGATCCCACTCTGCTTCATTAGTCCTTTAAAAAAAAAAAAAAAAAAAAAAAAAATCTTTTTATGGTCCTTATTACAGGTTTAGCTAATTTCAGTTTCTGCCTCTATGTTGGTATAAACTATAGATAAACTAGACAAACTAGGCAAGATAAACTAGATAATGATCAGAGAGCCCCAAAGCTGTGTGTGGGACAGAGTTATATGCATCCTTTAGTGTGGTGTAGCAGTTGTTATGGTACTTGAGATGGAAGCAAGCGCAGGTGATAATGACTCCAAAAGACAAGGATCAGACAGAAGGCATAGTCGCAAGGCAGGCAGTAGTTAGACGATCAGGTGAACAGACAATACAAGGTTTAGGCAGGGAATTGTGGTCAAGAAACAAAGCACAAAATCCAAAAACCAGGTTAATCCAAAACGAACACAACGGCTTGGTCAACAACACAGACGAGGCTGCTGAGCGTTTACTTTGCAAGCTAATACTGTGTGAACTTTCATTTAAATACTATGTGTGTGAGTGTGTTTGTGTGTGTATGTGTGTGTGTGTATGATTGGGTGCAGGTGTCTGGGATCAGAACTCGGAAGAAGGTTCGCGTGCATGGATATGGGAAGTGTAGTCCTCGTCGGCCATGTTTGTAGTTTGCGTTGCACTCTGGGAATTGTAGTCGTGGGTTCACTGCAACGTAACAGAGCCCCCCCCCCAAAGGGCTCATTCCGGGAGCCAAGTCCTTTCGAGGCCTACCCCTCCTCTGCGGTCCTGGTTTTGCTGGATGAGCGGCATGAAAGTCCCTACACAGGTTTGAGTCCAGAATGTCCGTAGATGGGACCCAGCACTGCTCTTCTGGGCCATAGTCCTCCCAGTTGACCAGGTACTCCAACCTACCTCTTCTGCATCTGGAGCTCAGGATGGTCTTGATGCGGTAGGCTGGTTGTCCGTCTATATCTAATGGCACTGGTGGGGAGTCACTTTGCACCGCCATGGCTAATGGAGCCAGGATAACTGGTTTAAGACGTAAGACATGAAATGATGGGGCAATGCTGCAATGCTTGGGTAGCTCTAGCTTGTACATGACCTCATTAATTTGTTTCTTAATTCTGAAGGGTCCGGTATACCTGGGGTTGAGTTTCCTGCACAGGAGCAGCTGCTTCAGGTCCTTCGTGGAGAGCCACACTCAGTCACTGGGTTGGTAGTTGGGGTGTTACCTCCTGTGACGATCCGCCTTTTGTTTGGAGGTGCATGTGGACTGCACTAGGTGTTGGTGTGTGTGTTCCCAAACCTGCTCACTCCTGTGAAACCACTCGTCGACTGATGGCGAGTCGGTGGGGTTGGCGTTCCATGGGAATAATGGTGGATGGTAGCCCAAGACGCACTGAAAGGGGCTGAGCTGCATCACCGAGTGTCGTAGGTAGTTTTGAGCATACTCCACCCATGGAAGGAATCGGCACCAATCCTCCGGGTTCATGGCACAAAGGGTCCAGAGGAACCTAGCGATTTCCTGATTGTCCCGCTCTACCTGCCCATTAGCCCGGGGTGGTACTGTGAGGTGAGGTTAACGGTGACTCCCATCTTCTCCATGAAACTGGCCCAGACTCTTGATGTAAATTGTGGGCCACGATCACTCACAATCTCCTCCAGGATACCAAAGTACCTGAACACATACTGGAACAGTAACTTCGCTGTGGTAAAGGCAGATGGGATGGTGGGAGGAGATGCAGGGACTTCGAAAATCGATCAATTATCACTATGATGATGGTGTTACCCTACGACTCTGGTAAGTCAGTGATGAAGACTAGGGCCATGTTGGACCATGGGCATGCTGGGATGAGTAGGGGCTTAAGCTTGCCAGTGGGCAGTGTTTGTGGAACCTTGGCCTGGGCACACATAGAGCATGAGGCCACTATACATCTAGAAAGCCTAGGTACGGTGTTTGCCTGGGTGACCTGTCACCACCGCTGTGTGGGCCAAGGTGGTGAGCTCCAGTCGGTATTGTTCCGGGCTGAACTGCTTCCCGGGCAGACATTCTACCGGAATTTGTGACCTTGGAAAGCCTGTCAGGGCCTGATCCAATGCCCATTCAATGGCACTGACGATGCAGGAGGGAGGTAGAATATAATCAACGTGGTAGACTCAGCTCTCCTTACTGTGGAGCCATGACAGGGCATCGGCCTTGGTGTTCTTTGATCCTGGGCTGTAGGATAAGGTGAAGTGAAACCTGGAGAAGAACAGGGACCAGCGGGTTTGGCTGGGCATGAGACATTTGGTTGTATGTAGATACTCCAGGTTGTTGTGATCAGTGAAAATGACAAATGGGTGCGTGGCGCCCTCGAGCCAATGCCTCCATTCATCCAGGGCGAGCTTGACCGCCAGGAGTTTTCTGTTTCCTATGTCATAGTTAAATTCTGCCATGGATAGTTTGTGGGAAAAGAACGCTATGAGGTGAAGCTTGGGTTTATCTCCTAACCTCTGCGATAGGACGGCCCCACTCCTGCTTCGGAGGCATCGACCTCCACGATGAAGGGCTTAGAGGGGTCAGGGTGTTTGAGAATGGGAGCCATGGTGAAGGCTTCCTTGAGCTTAGTGAATGCTTCCTGAGTGTCTGGAGTCCAAGCTAACTGACTAGGCTTGCCACATAGGAGGGACGTCAAGGGGTGTGCTATGGTGCTAAACCCTCAAATAAAATGTCGATAAAAGTTGGTAAAGCCTAGGAACCATTGCAGCTCCTTGACAGTCCTTGGTGCGGGCCACTTTACCAATGCCTGGACCTTACTTCGGTCCATGGTGACCCCCTTCTGGCTGATGACATACACCAAGAAGGAGATCATGTGTCGATGGAACTCACATTTTTCAGCCTTCACGTACAGCTGATGTTGCAGGAGATGCTGCAAAACCTGCCAGACATGGTTGACATGCTCCTGTCGGGACACAGAGTAAACTAGGATATCATTGATGTACAGGATGTCTCTTAGGATGTCATTGATAAGGCACTGGAAAACCAAGGGGGCATTAGAGAGCCCATACGGCATGACCAGGTACTTGTAGTGACCCGAGGTGGTACTGAATGCCATTTTCCACTCATCCCCCTCCTAGATGCAGACCAGGTTGTACACCCTATGTAGGTCTAGCTTGGTGAATATGGTCACTGATCTTAGCTGTTTGAGTTCTGCAGGTACTAGTGGTAGGGGATAACGGTACTTAACCGAAACTTGATTTAGGCCCTGGTAGTCTATGTATGGTCAGAGGCCACCTCCTTGCTTCTCCACAAAAAAGAAACCTGCTGAGGCGGGAGACATGGAAGGTCTAATATATCCCTGTTGGAGCGCCTCCTGTATATAGTCCTTCATGAGATGTTCGGCTTGTGAGAGTGGATACACTCAACCTCGCAGTGGGCTGGCCCCCGGAAGGAGCTCGATTGCGCAATCATAGATGTGGTGTGGTGGTACGCCGCTCACCCTCTCCTTACTGAAAACTTCCATGAGGTCATGATAATCAGGTGGCACTTTGACTGGGATGGGTGGAGAGGGACTCTCCACTGTCGTGGCTGCTACTGGGACAACGGGGAATTGCAGGCAGTTACTGAGGCAGAATGGCAACCACTGGGTAATCTGTTTGTCTGCCCAAGAAACCTGGTTGTTGTGGAGCTCCAACCATGGGAGGCCTAATGTGACGGGGTGCCAGGCAGAGACGGTGATGTGCAAGACTATGGTTTCACTATGGAGGGCCTGACCTGGAGTACAAGTGGTTCTGTACAGTGGGAGATAATCCCACCTCCTATGGGGGACCCATCGATGGACTGGATATGATGAGGCTGGAGTAGGGGACGAACGGGGAGGTTCAGGTCGTGCACTGTTCTCTGGTCAATGAAATTTCCGGCTGCTCCTGAGTCAATCAGCGTGGTGAGCACAGTAGACACCCCTGAGTGTTCGATCATCACAGGTAACACGAATACATGAGTTGTGCACGCGTGGTTGGGACTCACCAACGTGAGTGTCGGGGTCGGCTTTTTGAGAGGGCATTGGAGGAAGAGGTGGCTGCCCTCTCCACAGTAAAAGCAGCGGAACTCTCGGCGACGCCTCTCCATCTCCTTCTCACGAAGCCACGCCTGTCCAAGCTGCATGGGCTCCGCTGCAGCTACACTCACGGGGACCTTGGGTTCGTGCAGCGCAAGGCGGTTGGTCTGGCGTAATCAGTCCAGACGAATCGCAAGGTCAATGAGTGCTTTGAGGGAGAGTTGTTCATCCCGACAGGTTAACTCCTTCACCAATTCTGGATTCAGACGAAAAGCTATCTTAAGGGCCGGTTCGTTCCATCCACTCCGAGCTGCGATGGTACGAAACTCCAGGGCGTACTCCACAGCATCATGTGTGCCCTGCATGATTTTCATGAGCTCCTGGCCCATCTCCCATCTGTCGGGCGAATGATCAAAGGCACGCCGGAAACATGTAACAACTCCTCTAGTGAGGTGATGGTGCCGCCCTCTCGCTCCCACACTGCAGTAGCCCATAACATGGCATGTTCAGTTAAGAACTCCAGGAAGTGAGTGATCTTACAAGCCTCCGGCATTTCTGGGTAGCTGGCGAAGAGCAGAGAACATTGTAGCAGGAACCCTTTACATCGCTCTGGCTCTCCAGCATATCTCTCTGGCATCGGCAGCAGTGGAAAGTGCGCAGGGGGCGGTGGCGGAAAGTGCGCAGGGGGCGACGTGGTGTAGAGCACGGATTGAGACAGAACCGCCACTTAAGCGAAATATCTGATTTTGTTGCACGTTTA
This sequence comes from Ictalurus furcatus, assembly GCF_023375685.1. NCBI lineage: Eukaryota > Metazoa > Chordata > Actinopteri > Siluriformes > Ictaluridae > Ictalurus > Ictalurus furcatus. The sequence goes on from NC_071257.1 coordinate 37,262,561, forward strand.
TCGCTTTACCCTGGTCGTCAATAGTTGACGCAGTTCCAAGGTGCCTGCTGCTTCCATAATTAGGCAAAGTAATCTGTTACGGTACCTGAGATGGGAGTAAGCACAAGTGATAATGACTCCGAAAGGCGAGTATCAGGCAGAAGGTGTAGTCGCAAGGCGGCGTTAGTCACACGATCAGGCGTACAGACAATACAAGGCTTAGGCAGGGAATCATGGTCGAGAAACAAAGCACATAATCCAAAAAACAGGTTAATCCAAAATGTCCAGAGACGAGGCTGCTTAGCGTTTCCTTCACGAGCTAGTACTGCGCAAACTTTCACTTAAATACTATGTGTGTGAGTGTGTGTGTGTGTGTGTGTGTATATGACTGGGTGCAGGTGTCCATGATCAGAACTTGGGAGAAGGTGCACGTGCGTGGATATGGGAAGTGTAGTCCTCATCGGCCATGTTTGTAGTTTGTGTTGCACTCTGGGAATTGTAGTCGCGGGTTCGCTGTGACATAACAGCAGTATCCAGTATAATACTGTCTTTGGTGGGATATGTAACGTGCTGTCTGTATTTTGGCAGTTGATGGGAGAAATTTGATTTATTAAAATCCCCAAGAATAATTATAAAATAGTCTGGGTGTTGTTACCCCGTGTTTGTGATCTGATCAGCCAGCGGTTGCAGCGTTGCATTCACACGTGCATTTGGAGGGATGTAAACATTCACTAGAATGAACGAGGAAAACTCCCACAGTGAGTAGAAAGACTTACAGTTCATGAAGAGCGCCTCTAAATTAGGACAGCACATTTTTTTCAGGGCTGTTACATCTGTACACCACCACTCATTTATGTACAAGCATAATCCACCGCCTTTCATTTTCCCTATTAACTCTGTGATGCTGTCTGCTCTGAACAGCTGAAAGCCCAGCATATGTAGTACATTGTCTGGAATAGCTTCACTTAGCCAGGTTTCAATGAAAAACAATGCAGTAGAGTTTAAAAATTCCTTATTTGTGCCTGTGAAGAGAAGAAGTTCAACTGTTTTGTTAGGAAGGGATTGGAGATTTGCTAGATGGATACTTGGGAGCACGGTTTTGATCCTGACTCCTTCTGCTCTCTAGACCTGCCTGATACATCCTGATGTCCTACTTCTGGTTGGAGTTCTCATCACTTGGATATCACTCACTATTGCTGATGATGGCCCCACATGGTGCAGCCTAAAGATTATTGAGATTACTGAGGATGGTACCACTTAAAAACCATAAAGATGGCTTTGAACCTCAATTCATATGAACAGTTATCATATGATGGCTTTAGGACTACAATTACCACAAACAGTTTTGCTCTCAAGTCTACAATAGTGAACAGTGGATTCAATCAAAAAAGTTCAATAAAATAGACTTCATATGAAAACTAATGAATTTCCTGGTTACACAATTGCACCATGTGATGCTGTAGTACACAGTTATAGAAGGGATTTATATATAATCGCACTATCCGGTGTCACCCAGATGAGATTTTCCCTTTTGAGTCTGGTTCCTCTCAAGGTTTCTTCCTCATATCATCTCAGGGAGTTTTCCTTTCCTTTGTTTTTTCCTTGAGACTGTCGCTTGCATTAAAGATAAATTCATACATTTAAAATCTATATCCTGAATTGATAAATTTCTGTTTTATTTTTGCCATCCCCCAACTCTGGCATTGGAGCTCTATGTCAGCTACAGCACTTAGTTATAGCAATAATAATAATAATAAAAAGCTGCAAGCAGTGTTTAAAGAGGCCAAGCACAAAAGCACAGCAAGTGCGATGCAGAGCCTGATGAACACGAAGAGGAGAAATAGAATATACATAAATGAATAAAAGATAGGTTCCGAAACACAGCTGAGAATAAGATTGAACAGGAAATGAACAGAACAGAGACATTTATTTGTATGCCAAGAGGTTGAAAGGTTAGTGCAATGCCTAGCTACAAAAGATAGGAACCAATGACACAAGATTACAGACACTTGCAGCACATGGGAATCAAACACAGGACCTTTAAGATCAAAGCTTGTCATTAATCACAGTGCACCATGCAGAGAATACAATTTTGGTTGATGCTGAGGAGAGCTTCCAAGGTGAGAATGAGCACACAGCAGCCTTAGTTAGAATGTTATATGATACTGGATCATAACTTTTGAACAAATATGAGTATCAAAATTCAGTTCAGTGATTTTTGTGTGGCTCTGTCCACTGATTATCTGAGCCAATTTTGTTAAGAATTGGACAAAATTTCTACATGGAGTAACGAAAAAAACTGTATACTGTATATTTCAAAATGGTGACTATAATGGATGGACTCTTAATGTAAGATATGGATTGTGATCAGCATGGGGAGATTAATCTGATGTACTAAATTTCTTTTCTCTGGCTGTTCAAGAATTATAATTATTTGAATAGTGAATTTTTTAACTAGTGGTGGCGCTATAGAGTTGGTCCTAGAGACGCCATAATTGGTCCAGATATTATTCATGGTCATATGTATGAGTGTGCCAAATTTTCCTATTTACAGTTCAGAGGGCTGCCATAGACTACCATGGGAAGAAGAATAAAAAGGAGATTAAAGCTACAAGCAGTGTTTAAAGGACCAAGCACCAAAGGCATAGCAAGTGTAAGGAGGAGCCTGAAGAACATGAAGGGGAGAAATAGAATGTATATGAATGAATAAAAGATAGGTCCAGAAGCACAGATGAGAATAAGATTGAACAGGAAATGAATAGAACAGAGTCATTTATTTGCATGCCATGCGATTGAAAGTTTACTGCAATGCTGAGCCGCAAAAGAAAGGAAACAAAAGAATTTGCACCACACAGGAATCAAACCCAGGACCTTTAGAATTAATGATTGCGGTTCATCACAGTGCACCACATATGTAATGACAGCAAAAAAACTAATTTTGGCCAATGTTTTCAAAAGTTATGTTATGTATGTTGCACTGTGTTAAATTTTTTCAGGTACCTAGAGGACATACTTTGAATGTTCCCTACAAAATTTTGACAGGCAGTTTGTCCGATCCTAGCAAACTTAGTATCTACGGATTCGGCATGACCCAATGAATCCAGAGATAGCAAGATCATAATTTTCTGTCAAAGTATTCAAAGGTTATAACAAAAATGCTAATTTTTCAAATCTCATCACTTGTATTTCATAACTTTCCCGCAGGCAGTTCTATGTGCTGCCATAGACTTCAAGAGCAGAATAATAATAATAATAATAATAATAATAATAATAATAATAATAACAATAAATATACATGCAAGCAGTAATGAAAAGCAATGGATTCCTCCTCAGTATTGTGGACCATTTCAAAATTGACATGGTACAGATATGTATCCCACACATGCAACATTTAACGCTTTTGGATCAATGGCAGGTTTTACGTACATTTTTGTAGTTTTCCACAAATTATCACTGTAGAGAAAAAACAGTCAATGAGAATTCATTGACTGAATAAATTATTCTTAATTTATTCTGGCTGCTATATCATTAATTTGATTTATTCTGTGCAGCTGTCTCAATCTAAGACAAACACTGCCATCTAGTGGAAGATAAATATTTTGTTAAACATAATATAACATTCTTTTTTAAATCATTGTTTTTGGAGATATGAGGTTGCCATCGCACCTGTTAACATACTGTAATGTTCTCTAGTGTGTGTGGCACAGATCAAGTGTATAGGTTAATTTTTCATTGAATTATGGACACGAGAAATATGTGCAATAGTTGTCAGTTCACCAATATGTAAATAATTAAGCCGAATTTATTTGATTCCTTATTGTTATAACGTTATGAAAAGACATGTATCCCACAAATATGGACCACAGTTCAAGTCAATCGGACCTATGGTTCATAAGGAGAAGATTTTTGTAGTTTTGGACAAATTTTCAATTTAGTGGAAAATCTATCATGGTGGACAATGTGGTTTACGAAGGCTTTTTTGTTCCCCATGAGGAATAAGGCATGTATACAAATTATCAGACATTTTTTGACTTATGGGGCAGAGGGAGGAAAATCACGTAGAATTTGGGTGTGGCCTGTAGCACCACCTATGGACTCATGTGGGCCATTTATGGTGTGGCAGTTACTGGTGGCCTATAGTGTCAATGTGCCAAATTTCAAAACTTTGTACTATTCAGATCTTGAGTTATTGGGCACTTTATGGAGATAATGAGAATAATAATAATAATAATAATAATAATAATAATAATAATAATACATTTACATCTACATTTATTCATTTAGCAGACGCTTTTATCCAAAGTGACTTACAAATGAGAAAAATACAAGTAAAGCAATGTATCAAGCTGAGAACAATACAAGTAGTGCTACCATACAAGATCCGTTAATTGAGTTTCAGAAGAAGCAAAGTGCGCAGAGTAGAGGTCTAAGTGCCAGAGTAAATTTTAATTTAAAAAAAAAAAAAAATTATTGGTTGGTTAGGTGTTCATGGAAGACATGGGTCTTTAGCTGTTTTTTGAAGATGGTGAGAGATTCTGCGGTCCGGATTGAGGTTGGGAGTTCATTCCACCACTGAGGAGCAGTTAGTTTGAATGTTCTTGAAAGGGACCTTGAAAGGGACCTTGAGCCACGCTGAGTAGGTACTACTAAGCGTCGGTCGTTGATTGATCACAGAATGCGTAAGGGAACGTAAGCCTTCAGGAGAGAGTTGAGGTAGGAGGGTGCTGTTCCAGACAAGGTCTTGTAGGTGAGCATCAAGGCCTTGAATTTGATGCGGGCGGCTACAGGAAGCCAGTGGAGGGAGATGAAGAGGGGTGTGACATGGGTTCTCTTGGGCTGGTTGAAGAAGAGGCGCGCTGCAGCATTCTGAACCATTTGAAGGGGTTTGATGAAGCTGGCCAGGAGGCCGGAGTGTAGTGAGTTGCAGTAGTCCAGTTTTGAACAAGAGCCTGGACTAGTAGCTGTGTAGCCTGTTCAGTGAGGTAGGGTCTGATTTTCTTGATGTTGTACAGGATGAACCTACATGATTGTGCAGTTGTTGAGATGTGGTCTGTAAAGGTCAAGCTGTCATTGAGAATCACCCCAAGGTTCCTGGCCATGCTGGTTGGCTTGAATGTGGTTGAGCCGAGCTGTACAGTGAGGTTGTGGTTGATTGAGGGACAATCTGGATGACGAGAAGCTCAGATTTTGCCAGGTTGAGCTTAAGGTGGTGTTCCCTCATCCAGACTGAGATGTCCGACAGGCAAGCAGAGATACATGCAGAGATAGATGGATCTTCACGCTGGAAGGACAAATAGAGGTGGTTGTCATCAGCATAGCAATGATATGAGAAGACATGAGACTCAATCACCTGCCCTAGAGATGTGGTGTAGATAGAAAAGAGCAATGGACCCAGAATTGACCCCTGTGGAATGCCAGTTGTGAGTTGCCGAGTTTCAGAAATACCTCCATGATACCTTGAAGGATGTGTCTGAAAGATAGGATTCCACCCAGCGCAGAACCGTTCCAGTGATGCCCAGGCTGGTGTTGTGGATAAAAAATGTCATAAAATAAACATAAGGGAGACCTAGCATCCAGCAAAGGGGAGAAGAAGAAAAGACGGGCACCAAGACACACAGAAGTAGTGTGAGGCGGATATTGACTGATATTGAATATTGAATTGGAATTACACTTTAAAGATCTTTAAGAGCAGTAGTGGTCAAAAAAGGCAAAAAGAGGTATACGAGCTGAGCTGAGGAGTGCTACCACACACACACACACACACACACACACACACACTCTCTCTCTCTCTCTCATACACACACATGAATAACTTTATAAGAATAATGAAAAAGGAGTAATAAGATATTATAATATCTTATAGTAATAGAGAAACTCTCTATAAAAAAACAGAATAGTAGGATATGCAGGACAGTAGAACTGTAATGATATTAAGAAGTCGGAAGTACAGTAAACCGCTTTTCAAGTAGTATAAATATATATATAAAATAGAGATATAGAGCTAATATGAAAATAAATTATAAACTAGAAATGCAGGCTCGCAAGGAAGGCCTTAAATTTAAGAAAGAACCATGAGGAGCCATTTATAAGGGTGGCTGAGTCAAGCTGCCCCCCCCGTGAGATAACAATAAGACCAAGGTCACTCTAGATTGTTTAGTCTTGTCCACTTTCTATTTTACGGGTTATTCAAATTCTCTGGTTTCGATTCTCTGGGTAATTCAAAACTCTGGTTTCTGATTCTCTGTGTAATTCAAACTCTGGGTTTTTATTTTCTGGGTTATTAGAAATGCCTGGGTTCTGATTTTATGTGTAAATTAAAACCCCTGGCTTCAATTCTATGTGTAAGTGAAATAGCCCTTTTCTGGAACATAAGAGTAAGGTAAATGAGCTCTTTTTTTAACCCTATTGGTAGTGAGATCATAGTCTTCTTGAAACATATGGGTTATTTAGTGTGTAAGTACAGTATAAATACTGGAGCTTAAGCTCAGGGTATTGGGATCACTTCTGAGAATTCTCATCGGTGTGGATCTCGTGTGGTGGAATGGAACAATAAAGCTGGACCCTTGCTTCTTCTCACTCACGGCTGGTGTATTTTTTTCTATCTCCAACTGGGCTCAGAGGTAGATGTGAGTATTGGCTTCTATGTTGAATTTTAAGTGTTTTTGGGTAATAGGCTAAATTTGAGCCAACATTTGGCACCCCAGATGGGACTGGGCTAAGATCTATATGTCTGGAATCTCTCCCGTGGGACTTCGCTTTCTAAGCAACAGACAGGCCGTATAGGAAAAGGCATTGCAGACGCCTGTTATTTCAAAGCTCTGTTTTAGTGGTCTGTTGTTACGATTGGGAAGCCCCGGGGTGGGAAGAAAGACTAAGTGGGTCTCCAAAAGAACCTTGAGTGAGTGAGAAGAGGTAAGAGAAGTGTAGATTGTAGAAGATTGTACTTTTTGTAATTGTATAAGGTTCTTAAGACTGTGTAAGGAAATGGTATATGTGGTGTGTGAGTGAAAGTCCTGCAATACCGCTGGAGGAAGGGAAAAAAGGTAGAAAAAAGGTAGAAAAAAGAGAAGAGAAATAGAGAAATACTCCAGGGCTGGGATAGGAAGCAGGTGGAAAATGAGGCCTCAGACCCCAGATACCGGCTACTAGACTAGACTAGCAGACTAGTGGCAGCTGCATTGGTGGGGACCCCTAATACCGCTGGAAAAAGATAGATAAAAAGATAGATAGATAGATTAGATTCCAGGGCTGGATAGAGAGGGGAAAATAAATCCTGGGGCCCAGGTCCGGGTCGCGCAATACAGCGTGCCCGGTGTGTGAATGGAATGTGTACTAACAAATGTGTGTGCTTATAATATGAGTGCGGTGTGAGAGCGTGTAAGTTTTGGAGACAGGGAAAAATTTTATTAGTGCTCTGAACATGAGCTCCATACATAAAGAGATATGTGTGTTGGATAAGATTTAGAGAAAAGAACATTTTTTTTTGGAGAAAGTTGGATTTAATTTGTATGACTGTAAGCTTCATGCATACGGAGCTGGTATGGAGGTGCTTTATACTTTGAAAACTTCATGTAGTAACATAAATAAGTGTAATAATGTGGAATACAATGTGTGTATGGGAGCTTGCCGGCGTTGTTGATAGAAAGGGGTGTATGTGTGTGTTCCTATCTGTTCTTATCTGCGCAAGCAGGCCTGCCGTATGTGTGGAAAGAAAAAAAGGAAAAGAAGAAAAATGTGTGTGTGTGCGCACTTCAGATTGAGCTGAGTAACATAGAACAGTGTGAGATTTTTTTAAAATTTGTTTTAATGTTTTGAATCTGGTACGGACTTTCTGTGAGTCGGGTGTGGCCACAGGAACAGAGCTGAGTGCAGTGTTATGTGTGAGGCGGTTCCGCCTCAACGGGGGGGAGGTGTTCACCCGGAGGTGGGAGACCCGGAGCGGACTACAAGAACAAGAACATGCTCAGTCCTCCAATGACGAGATGGTGGGGAACACGTGAAGCTGCTGTCAACTGCTGTCAACGGGGGTCTGCTCAGTCAGTGGCAGACAGGATGAGAAGATGTGAAGATCCATACCCTGGGTGTACGTGCTAGCCTAACCTCTCCCCAAAGGGTGGCTCTCTACAGTACGTAAAGTGCTTGAGCCGAAGACAACCAGCATACAGAGAGACACTGCCAACAGGGACTGTCAAGTTGTATTATTATAAAATGTTATAAAATGTTTGTGATATGACGCACTCAGGCACGAGAAAAGTATAATGGTGCTGTCGAGCACACAGTGCTGGCAGGGTGGGAATTTTTCCTCATAGGAGGTTTTTTCGCCCACCCCTGACTGCGCAGGATTGGGGTTTGTTTTTTGGGGGGAAGCAAGACTCTGCAGGTCCTGACAAATACAAAACTGTGGGCTGACAGGCCTAGTTGAGAAAGATAGGGACGTGTAGATCCAATCAAGTAGTTAGTTACTGTAGTGGCCACTCATACGTACGGCAGTAGTAGTAGTAATGAATGATTAGGGGAACTCAGTTAATCACACTTATAATCGATGTAGGCAAACAAACGTATACTCAAGGTAGTTAGATTCGAAATAAGAGATATATATATATATATATATATATATATATATATAGTTGAAAGGAGAAGTAAGTTAAGGGTTAAGAGTTATGGCTAGGTACATCTACACATGTCCGGCACAAAGTGGATGTAGGGGGGTCCTAAGGCCCATTCTCCAGCTGCCAATCTACTATGAGACCCCGGGGCACACAACGCTAGCACGTCTCCCACCAGGTCTACAAAACCTCCTCAGCTCCTATTCGGATCAGTGTTGTGTAGAAGTGGTTAATGTAAGGGACCCATTTGAGTACGGGGACGGGCGCAGGAATTATGGCTTCGTTAGAGTAATCCTCCGACAGCTAGCGGGGGACGGCCATGGGGTGTGGCAGAACCAGTTCCTCCACAGATACCCGCTTAATTAAGGTAGTGTATGAGGCTTTATAGCCTCAGAGGGGGGAAATGTTGTGGATAAAAAATGTCATAAAATAAACATAAGGGAGACCTAGCATCCAGCAAAGGGGAGAAGAAGAAAAGACGGGCACCAAGACACACAGAAGTAGTGTGAGGCGGATATTGACTGATATTGAATATTGAATTGGAATTACACTTTAAAGATCTTTAAGAGCAGTAGTGGTCAAAAAAGGCAAAAAGAGGTATACGAGCTGAGCTGAGGAGTGCTACCACACACACACACACACACACACACACACACACACTCTCTCTCTCTCTCTCTCTCATACACACACATGAATAACTTTATAAGAATAATGAAAAAGGAGTAATAAGATATTATAATATCTTATAGTAATAGAGAAACTCTCTATAAAAAAACAGAATAGTAGGATATGCAGGACAGTAGAACTGTAATGATATTAAGAAGTCGGAAGTACAGTAAACCGCTTTTCAAGTAGTATAAATATATATATAAAATAGAGGTATAGAGCTAATATGAAAATAAATTATAAACTAGAAATGCAGGCTCGCAAGGAAGGCCTTAAATTTAAGAAAGAACCATGAGGAGCCATTTATAAGGGTGGCTGAGTCAAGCTGCCCCCCCGTGAGATAACAATAAGACCAAGGTCACTCTAGATTGTTTAGTCTTGTCCACTTTCTATTTTACGGGTTATTCAAATTCTCTGGTTTCGATTCTCTGGGTAATTCAAAACTCTGGTTTCTGATTCTCTGTGTAATTCAAACTCTGGGTTTTTATTTTCTGGGTTATTAGAAATGCCTGGGTTCTGATTTTATGTGTAAATTAAAACCCCTGGTTTCAATTCTATGTGTAAGTGAAATAGCCCTTTTCTGGAACATAAGAGTAAGGTAAATGAGCTCTTTTTTAACCCTATTGGTAGTGAGATCATAGTCTTCTTGAAACATATGGGTTATTTAGTGTGTAAGTACAGTATAAATACTGGAGCTTAAGCTCAGGGTATTGGGATCACTTCTGAGAATTCTCATCGGTGTGGATCTCGTGTGGTGGAATGGAACAATAAAGCTGGACCCTTGCTTCTTCTCACTCACGGCTGGTGTATTTTTTTCTATCTCCAACTGGGCTCAGAGGTAGATGTGAGTATTGGCTTCTATGTTGAATTTTAAGTGTTTTTGGGTAATAGGCTAAATTTGAGCCAACACTGGAGAGAGTTGACAGGAGGATCTGATGGTTCACAGTGTTGAAAGCAGCAGAGAGGTTTAGTAGGATGAGGACAGATGATGTAGAGTTTGCTCTTGCTAGTCGTAAGGCTTCAGTGTTGGAAAGCAGAGCAGTCTCCATGGAGTGATTGCTCTTGAAGCCAGACTGCTTGGTGTCCAGGACAAGAGGAGTTCTATCATCCGGGATGGTGGACAGTAGCGTGTCAAATTCATCGATGATGTTCCCCAGTTGACCTGGAGGATGGTAAACAACAACAAAGTGCATTTTGGCACGGTCAGTGACTGTAACAGCATGAAATTCAAAGGAAGTGTAGGAGCAAAAAGGAGAAAGACAGGTAAATTTCCATGTTTTGGAGAGAAGCAAACCTGTACCACCCGCTTTTCTGTTGGGACATGAGGTATGGGAGAAGTTGAAGTTGGAGGCTAGGGAAGCAGGTGTGGCAGTGTTCTCAGCATGGATCCAGGTCTCAGTCAGAGCCAGCACACTGAGGTTGGAGTGGGTTGCAAAGGCAGGAATGAAATCTGCCTTGTTGACGGCAGATTGGCAGTTCCAGAGTCCGACAGAGAATGAGAGGGAATCTGCAGAGGCCACATTCAGAGAGCGTAGGTTGTCTAAGTTGCATACTTTTCTGGGAGTATGCCGTGGTCTGCGCCTGTGGTAAATATGTTAGTGTTAGTACCCGTGTAAACATGTAAACAGAAAGAGGAATAAAGGGGGAAAAAGAAAGTATACTTAACAGCGTGAGTGGCGTCTTGTCAGTGTCCTTGCTCGGTGGACTCGCACAGGTAGACTCGCAGGTCTTTACATGAGCTCGGTCTTCACACGACAAGTGCTGACGCTTCTGCCTCAGCCTTTCTTAATTCTTAAATATTGCGGTGCTTCACAGCTGAGCACACCTCTTTAATTAGCAAAACAAAGAATAGTCGTGTGAACGAGCGACTCCCAACTGAAACGAAATATTAATACTGGAATTAGCTTTAATCTAGCAACGTGTACACAGCTCATAGCAACAAGGAAGCGCAGTTACAGCTTCTATCTGACAATATGTGCTAAAACTAGTTTCAACTAAAAAATCCAGAAAGAAACACTTACCAGTTACTGTTCGCCTGGGTAAATAATCACATTTGCTGTAGTTACAACCGGCAGGCACACAGAGTTTAGGGAATGAGTCCAAAAGACATTTTTGTACATATTGGCAGATTACACATGTCTACCGAATTTCATACATATATGTGAAACACAGCCCGATTCACACATCATTGAAATTTTGTAGGTGGCGCTGTCGAGTCATTTTGCCACACTCAATTCTAAAATCTTTATCAGATGGAAATGTTCACTATTTTTTAGGTGTGTCCAAAGTTTCATGAGTTTTCAAGCATGTTTATGCCTAAAAAATGTGATTCGTTTCATATAAAAATTTGTCAGGCTGCCACGGAAACGCCCTTCAACGCAACGTCGGTGCTTGACCCGTAATAATAAGAAGAAGAAGAAGAAGAAGAAGAAGAGGAAAAAGAAGAGGAAGAAAATAAACAAAATTAATTATAAATTGTTATTTTGTCCTATAGCAAATTTAACCAGGAATCAAATCACCCCAGAAGCACACACACCATCAATATGTAGCAACATTGACTTAATTTTGTTATCTGTTCTTGAATTTTTATAATTTTAAAATTTAGAATTTTTGGAGTTGTGCATCCACAGCTGTTGATTGAGCATTGAGGAATGATCTCATAAATGTACTTGAATGATAGAAAGATCAGGGTCACAGAATCCATCCATCCATCTTCTACCGCTTACTCCTTTTCAGGTAACGGGGAACCTGGAGCCTATCCCAGGAAGCATCGGGCACAAGGCAGGGTACACCCTGGACAGGGTGCCAATCCATCACAGGGCACAATCACATACACACTCACACACCCATTCATACACTACAGATGGTAGCCAATGGTAGCCAATCAGCCTACCATGCATGTCTTTGGACTGGGGGAGGAAACTGGAGTACCCAGAGGAAATCCCCGCAGCACAGGGAGATTTCACGCAGCAAACTCCGCACACACATGACTTGAACCCTGGACGTGCGAGGCGAACATGCTAACCACTAAGCCACCATGCACCTGTGGGTCGCAGAATTTTCCATTTAAAATAAAGCCATGCTATGGAAAAATGATCAGAGTCCATAGTCTACTGTGAGAAAATGATCACAGTCCACTAACATGACCGAAATCAGGCAAAAGGCTTTGAATAATGGCGGGTGCCCAGCTGAGTGAATTTTATTGTTAACTTATTGTCAAATTTCTTCACCATATCTCATTAGTAATTGCTCTCAGCACACTTCAGTACTAGACCAAACAACATGGATGAGTATCCTCAACAGACTGATAAACCAAAGAGACAGATACATGGAAGTAAGGCAGAAAAAGAAACTCCCTGTAAATGATAGAATTGTGGATAATATTCAAGTCGAGATTGATCTATAATGTATATTCTGTGAGTTTTTAATATTTAAGTGATGTTGAGCATGCTCAGTTGAATAAATTAATATAAGTTCATCACTGTATTACTGTGAATACCCACGAAAAAAAAGATCAGAGTCCACGCAAGCATTTTTTCATGCTTCAATTAACACAATGTAAACAATAATGGCTTATAACTTTTGGTGTCTTCATAAAGACTATGAATGGGTCTAGTGAACATATCATCAAGATTTTATCTGTTCTCAACTATTATGACATAAGAAGGTTCTGAACTTTTAAATTCAAATTCTGGAATTCAAGCACAATGTGACTCTGATCTTTTTATCATTGGTGCCTTCATTTGGGTAAAATATTATGAAGATGATGACAATATAACCACATGAGATCAGCAATTAGAATGCTTCATTCCCTCCAAGAGACCGAACTAATCATTGAAATGAGCAGTTTAAAAAAAGGACCTGTCAGCAGTCCAACTATAGGCCAATATCAAGCCTCCTATTTATCTCCAAGATCCTAGAAAATGTTGCATTACAGCAGTTATGTTCATACCTATCTAGAAATAACATTCATGTATCAGTCAGGATTTATATTGCAGGCCCCATCCCTTGCGGTGCACATCGAGCAGCCTTAAGACAGTGTACACCAGGTGAGGGGGGGGGGGGGGTCGGAAGGAGGGCTCAAAGGGCTGTCGTGAACCAACTTAACCTGGGAGATGTGAAAGATGGCATGGAGGAGGGAGTAAAGCCTTATTACGGGTGCATACAGTGCAGGCAGCAACAAAGGCTCGGGTGTCAGAGTCCATCGTAGGCCACCAGAAGTGCAGCTTCAACAGGCCTAGGGTATGACTGGAACCCACTGGAGGACCTGGGAACATGCAGACCAGGAGCAACAGAACAGTGCGATGACCTTGCCCAAGAATCTCCCGTCCAGCACATTAACAGTCACGGGAGGTCCAGAGGTTCCACGGGAAGGATGGACTGGGAAGCTAACTCCATATCCAGAAACCTGTCCTTGGCACCTGAGTCAGTGCAAGGTGGCTGGAATTTGGAGAAGGGACAGGGAAATAGGAGATGTTCGACTCGCAGTAACTTCCTTTCTACTGTCCACCCCCCTCTTTAGGATGAAGAGGACAGGTGGCAATGAAGTGGCCTGATTGGTCACAGTAGATGCACGCACCAACCTGGAACCGGCAATCACTCTCAGCCGGAGTGAGCTGGGCCCAGGCTGGGCTGAGGTTCAGAGGCCGGATTGGTGGGCAAATGGGGAGGAAGAGGAGGGCATTGAGTCCAGTTGGCTCTCTCTCTGTGCCGCTCTTGTGTGCAGATATCCAGCTGGATGACAAGGGAAATCAAATAGTCAAGAGAGTCTTTCATGGCAAGCTCATCCTTCACCTGCTCACTCAGTCCATTCAGTAACACTCCCTGGAGCACCTCCTCATTCCACCCAGACTAGGTGGCCAAGACAAGGAACTCCACCAAATACTCCGCCACACTGCAAGGCCCCTGGTGGAGAGAAAGCAGGCACTTGGCAGCTTCTTTCCCTTTGACGAGGTGGTCGAAAATCTTACGAAGTTTTGCAGTGAAGGCAGAGAGAGAGGACCACAGACCAAGCTGCCTATCCCACACGGCAGTGGCCCAGGCTAGGGCACCTCCCTTAAGAAGCCTCACAATATAGGTTACCCTGGCTTTGTCAGTGGCATAGGCATTAACAAACATGAGAGAACATTGAAGGAGGAAGGACCTACATCTCCCTAGGTCACCTGGCTCGGGGTCTGGGACATGGTCTTCACCCAGGGTGGACCGTGAGAGGAGGCAGATTGGAACACTGGGACAGGCTGACTGGACAGGGGGCCAGGGGGTGTCTGTACAGGTTGGGGAGAATGCCGTTGATGCTGATCCAGGAGGGTGACCTGATCGGACAGGGCTGACTGCAATGGAGCTGGTTCTGCTGGGTCCATTTTGGCCAGATCGTTCTGTTATGGTGAACACAGAGACAAGGGGACCCAAATGAAGAACACACACAAGGACTGAAGGTAAACAGCATTCATTGAAGGAAGCTGGGGTGTGTGGGGAAAGGAGTGTGATAATGTCTGTAAATGCACATTGCAATGGATTGGCACCCTGTCCAGGGTGTACCCCGCCTTGTGCCCCATGCTCTATGGGATAGGCTCTGGGTTCCTTGTGCCCTTGTAGGATAAGCGGTATAGAAAATGGATGGATGGATTGATGGTTGGATGGATAAAATGTACAAAAAACCCCACTCATAACAAGCACAGTCTAATGGGAGCAAGCAGGAAGGCATCTGCCTGTGGCTGCACTATCTTGAATATAAGATGTGCATTGTTGTTTAAACAGTAAATGAAATTGGAAATACATAATAATAAATCTATTATTTTCTGAATAAATATTAAAAAACATGCCATTATAAGATGCTTTTAGAATTGATTACATCTTTTTACAGTGAACGTGTTGACAAACACAAAAATATGTTTATTCATATTTAACCCAGCCCTATTCCATTGCCTTTTACTTCATAGGCAAGGCTCATGTGAGCTGATCTCTAAAACATGAGGCTTTGTTTGTGCTTGTTGATTATTATCCATAGACATCCATATTTGTTGAGTTTTCCATCCAAATTTCAGAATTCTGTTGTTTTCTTGGTTCCAAAACTACACAATATCTTACAAATCACTTCAGTTCACTAAAACAGCTAAATCATCAAACAATCCTCCAAACACATGCCAGGTTTTTCATTTATTTTTATCAGTTTTCAGAGCGATCACATGCTTGTGTGATGAAACAAAGTTTTAGATGTCATTAGTCACATGGTTATAACAGAACAAATCAAGCACTGATGCAATATTAAGAAGTAAAGTGTCTTGTTTTCTTGACACATGCTCAAACTATTTTTTCCATTGTTGCATGTTCTTGTGAAAAATACTAATAACTTTGTGGTTGACTGAATGTGCCAAATGGTTCCCTGATTGCTGAAGGCAGCACTTAGACCTTCAACCACTAATGTGTAATTAAAAATCACCTGCTATGTGGTGGCAGGTGAAACAACTTCACTTTGATTTTTTGTGGCTTCTGAAAACAATGTTTTTTTATCATCTTCCCCAAACTCAGATACAATCAATTCTAACTCAGCTCGTTTGGATTATGCATATGTCATGTAAATAAAGGGCTAGTGTATATATTGTATAGCTTCATTTTAATGTATTTAGGATAAATTAAATTAATTGGGTGTGAAGGTTAAATAAGATAATGAAATAGAAATAAATAGAAATTAAAAAATCATATTTTTGTGAACTTATTTTACAATCTGGTTTTAAAAGAGTCCATTTCGTGGTTTGGACATTGTTGGACCGCCTTCTGTTGTAGCGTCTCCTTAAACCAGCACAGCAGCCACACAGCAGACACTGAATGAGACGGAGAGAAACAAGAGAGACAAGGAGGAATAGAGGAGAGATTCTGATTAGCTTTAAAAAAAAAACATCTTTAATCAAAATTTAAAAATAACTTTAGTCCGGGCCTGCAGCTGATACAAATACAGATAAATAGATTTTGGCAACTCTTACACAGAGTAGAATCCAGCATGGTATGAGAATAATGACTATACTGCAGGGGATAATGATTCCCAGGATCCATGCAGAATTTCCTCCAGTGGTGGTGGTGTTGCTGTGTGCTTGCACTGTGGGCCTCAGGACTACATGGACAGGGGGATCGGTTTGAGCAGCAGGAGTGGTGAAGGTCGACAAACCACTAATGTTGAGTATTGCAGAAAGAAATCCACTTGGTGTCCACTTGGTTTCACCTTCCACAAAGATGTATTCAGAATTAGCCTCAATTGCTGTACCATTAAACCTGGAGGAAAAGAGAAAAACAAACTGAGTTTCCCATTCTGATTTTAAAACAGTGTGTATTCAGTTCTGAAAAATAAATAAATAAATTATGGTGTCCTGTGAAATCTTCCAGAATACCCTTACATGTTCTTCCTCACAAAGGCTTGGGAACAGTGTGATGAAATTATGCATCTGGCACATTTTCCCATTCCTGAACACTACTTGACTCTTCTCTGATTCTACAAACCCTACTCTACATATACAGTTTACCATTCTTGTAGGGGTTCATGCCTCTATAGTCATAGCTGCTCTTAGTCTCTCCTGTCCAAATGAGAATGTGATGTTTGCTTGTGAATTACACAAATCTACACTTCCATCCATAATGCTTGTAATAAAATTCAATTTTTTTTTCCAAAGTCCAATACCTCGATTACTAAACTATTCTGGGGAAAGTTGTTTGCTTCCTCATAGCCATCTGCTAGATTCATTCCACCACTTTGCACCGATGCTGAAAGATCTGCTCTTAATGTCATGAAACCTTTCAGGTTAATGTAATGGCTCCAGCACAGAGAGATTTCTTAAAAATTATAACACTTCTATTTATTTAAACTCTTTCTATTTTCTTTAAAGATTCCGTTACCACTTTTAATCTATTTTGTAAATCAGCACTGAAATTGAGATGCAGAAAGAAACCACATACACGTAGTTTTCTTGTGGGAAAAGAAATGGAGTAGCACCTTTGGCATTCAGAATTGTGTTCAGCTAAAAAAAAAAAAAAAAAAAAAAGATAGGGTAATAAATGGTCTTAGTATTTTTTATTTTATTTTACTGTGTAAAGTAATTTTGGGACAGAGAACAATGACACACTTACCAGGCTGTTCATGGTGTTTTGGATTAAAACATATGTTTTTTTTCCTCAGCTGAATGTCCTTGGAAATGGTCACATTGCTGATTTGGAAAGCAAGGCTAATAATGTATGTGTTGTTGTCAGTTTCTAAAAGGAAGGAAAACTTTCCAAGGTGAAATGAATACTGTTGGGAACTTGCGTGAAAAAAGAGCTCTGGTTCTGCATCAGGTTCATTTAGAAGTGTGTTAAGCTAGAGAAGGAAAGATAATTAATCAGTTTTTCTGTGAGATATAAGAACGTTCAACTGAATAGTTTGTGTAACCATTTTTTCTGTTTCATAGGTTCTCAATTGAAGAATATGGACATCATATTGAATTATATTTGTCATCTCATCTCATTTTTAAGGATTGGGTGTGCTGCAATAAATTTTGGATACAGAAAGGTGACAGCCATGACCTGTACTTCTCCCACTGACCACAGGAGGTCATCCTCACCTTAATTATGTACTGCTTTGCAGAACTGAGAATAATTGCCTTCTATTATGCCTATTTATGGAGCATGTTCGATGTATGCCACTGCGAAGTCTTACTACTATTTCTATTGGACGTCCCTGACCCTTTTCAAGTACCCCATTGCAGTCCTGTATTTGATTACTGATTTATGATCTTGCTCTACTTCTTTGTCTGCATCTGCTTCCTAGTGTATTGACCTTTGATGATTACCCCACTGTGGGTCTGCCCTGCCTCATACAACCCAGGGGTTACTGTGTTGACTTTTAGACTATTTGATTTTTGCAACTGTTCTTATTAAACTCTGCAATGGTATCCAATGCCATCTCTGGATATTTATTAGAATGTTGATAAGCACATGGTGATGTACACTCACAGCGTTATTGATGATGGTCTCCACTTGGGTGTAGGTGTCGTTCCTGAGGTCAGAGTTCTCTGGCATGCTGATGTTACTGATGTTGAATGTGAAGTTGACTGCATAGGAGGTGTCTGAAATGTCTGTGGAACAAATAAAATATGATTTAGAACGGCTGATAAAGACTAACCTCAACTGTTGTAGTTGGAGATAGAGCACTTGTAGAGAGAGTTGTTTCTGCTGTTGTTAGTGTTGTTGTTGTAACCTGTGTTGTGGATACAGTAGTTTTGGTCAATTCAGTTGATAGTGTTGTACTGGATGGTACAGGTGTAGCTGTGGTTGATCCTATGTAGTTGTTGGTTCCTGAATTGTACTTGTTCTTGTAGTAGTAGTTGTTGTTTCTGCTGTTCTTGGTGCTGCTTGTTGTAGCTTGTATTGTGTATACACTGCTGGTGGATTCTTCTGTAGTTGATGTTTTCTCAAGTGTAGCAGTTGAAAATAGAATATTTGTATAGGCAATTGTTTCTGCAGTTGTCAGTTCTGTGGCTGTAGTAGCCTTTGTTGTGGATACAGTGGTTGTTGTCAATTCTGTTGTTGGTGTTTTAGTGGATTGTATAGTTGTATTGTTGGGTGCTAGCTCTTTGGTTATTTCCTCTGTTGTTGTTTTTTCCTCAATTGTACTCAATAAAAATGGAGTATTTGTAGAGGCAGTTGGTTCTGCAGTTGTGATAACTGTGATTGCTGTAGCCTGTGTTGTGGATATAGTTGTAGTGCTAAATTCTGTTGTTGATGTTGTA
Source organism: Ictalurus furcatus (assembly GCF_023375685.1). NCBI lineage: Eukaryota > Metazoa > Chordata > Actinopteri > Siluriformes > Ictaluridae > Ictalurus > Ictalurus furcatus. Next base: position 37,281,564 of record NC_071257.1, read on the forward strand.
TTGAATGGTACATTTGTAGTGCTTTTTGTTTCGTCTGTTCTTGTTATTTCCTGAATTGCACTTGTTGGAGATTCATTCATGTAAATTCAGTTGTGTCTCCCATTGTTGTTGCTGAGGTTGTTTGTGCTTGTGTTTTGTATACACTAAGCACCAGCCATAGACATACTGTTACAAATATAAAATCAATAAATAAATTTCAGTCAATTAATTAATTTTGTTTTCTTTTATTCTAAAATTATTGAAATATCTATTTTCCCTCTGATAGGGGTTGCATTAGGTGACAGAAATTGCCTGAAGAGGTTCCCTCCCATTATAGTTAAACCATAGCCTATTAAATTTAAAACCCACAATTATAAAAGCAAGCCTTTTAAATATATATATATATATATATATATATATATATATATATATATATATATATATATATATATATATATATATATATATATAGTACTAGGCATAGTTTGAATATCACACAGACACAAGTATAATTTTTACATTTAGTACATTTGGGAGAAAATATACCCTTCAAAAAAAAAATAATTTAATTATTTTTATTTTCCATATATGTAAGCATGAATTTCTCTTTGTAATTTAAAAACATGATTAGCTATGTTACCAAATAATTTCCGACTTAAGCGTTAGTTAATAAAGCATAATTTCAATCCCATGTGTTCAAGAGAACAAAATCATCACCTCCAGGAATACTAGCACAAAGGATATTAACACAAATGGAAGTTGTCGCAATTGGGGAAACCACTGTGCCTTTTTTCCCAATACAATAAATGACTTGCACTTTACTGTGTGCAGGCAAAACCTCATGTTATCTTCTGATCAGAGGCAGATGGCTGATATTTAGAAACTGTATCATGTGAGACAGTTTGGGGAGGTAATTATACCAAATCATTTCAATGACAGACTTTGGTTCAGACATTTCAGAATGACAAAAATAACATCTGAGATGCTGTACAACAAGTTTGTTCTGCTGGTTTGTCCAGTTATGAGACCCACTGTGCCCCAGTTCCCACAGAAATATGCACTGCCATTGCACTGTATAAGTTGGCCACATGCGCTAAATATCCACATCACATCAGCCAAATATCCAATCAGATGATTTGTTGAGGCTTTTTTGATGGTTATTGAGGAATTCATTCAGTAAATGTATTTCCATTATAGTATATGTGCATATTTTCCGATCGAATAAAAAAATTGTCTGCCTTCATTGAGCGCATATGTTTTTAAAGCGTATTTTGGAGAGTTTGGATGGAAACATGGCTATTGATGTGATTTGTGTGCAAATGTACTTAGATAGTATATAATAATATGTATGTATATACAGTATTATACTTATGCTGTAAATATGAAATAACCATATATTCAATCTTAATATGAAATATCAGGTCTACTTACATATGGTGGGCTGAGAAGTGTAATTGATGCCATTATATTTACAAAAAAGCAGATCTGTTGATATTCAATGGGATCATGAGTATTGGACATGTCAAATAGTATCAATCAACTGAACAAACAACATCAATAATAATAATAAATCATCTTTATCCATTTTTATGTGCTGCTGCAGGTCTGTATCCCAGAAGAAAATCTAATTATATGGCTTATATATGTAACTTTTTAAAATGTGCTAAATGTGAACAAATAATAAAAAACAAACAAATGAATATAAAAAAAACCCCATAAAGCTATATATTAACTTGTTTTTTTTTTCAAAGTCATAACTATCCAGTTAAAAAAACAACCCAATAATCTATTCTCTGTAACTCTCTTAACAATAGATTTAATGACAATAGGCTTTGTCTTGGAAGATCATTTACCCAAAAGGTAAGCTGACTTTAGAGGGAGTGGTTATAGGTGCAACTATTTCTATGCACGTCAACGGCAATGGGTGCGATATGATTATGTACAAATTTATATGATTTTTATGTATAATATGCACTACTTTTTTAAATGTGCATTAATAGACTATATACTGCATTATTCTTACTTTCAAAATTAAATTGTATTATTTATAATAATAGTAACTGTAATGTAATGTAATAGTAATTCTTACTTTATGTTGAATTGTGGAGCCAAGAGCTTTGCATATTCAGACTATTGGTCAATCTAATATTGCATGTTTCAATTGAATTCAATAAATTTTTATTTGTATAGCACTTGTAACAATGGACAGGATATCACAAAGTAGCTTTACAGAAATATATACATTTACGATATATTTTTTACATTTATCCCTAATGAGCAGCCAGAAGCAATGGTTGCAAGGAAAAACTCCCTTACACGATATGAGGAAGAAACCTTGAGCGGGACCAGACTCAAAAGGGACCCTAGTGACAGTGGATCGTACGATTATAAATAAATCCCTTCTATAACTGTGTACTACATGATCAAAACGTGCAGTTGTGTAACCAGGAAATTCATTACAGGTTTCACATTAAGTCTGTTTTGTTGGACTTCTCCACTGTTGACTGATGGAGACTTGAGTGCAAAACTGTTTGTGACAATTGCTGTCCAAAAGCTATAATAGCAATTACAGGCTAAGCCATCATAGCATAACTGTTTATATCAAATGCAGTCTAAAATCATCTGTGTGGTTTTTAAGTGGTACCAACCTCAGTAATCTCAGCGTAATCTTAAAGTAATCTTTAAATATGATCTACTTTCAGCAAGCAAATAGACAATACTATAAAGGTGCAGCAAATCTACTGAGCTCATTTCAATGTGTTAATTCTAAAGAATTATTATAAATATTATTCCCTATAAATTCACCTATATAACTATATTAGCTGATGCATCTCTCATATTCATGAAAACTTTTAGGGGCTACATGTTTTATAATGTATAATTATAACATGAACGTCTTGAATTTGTTGTTGGGAAATCTTTTCAATTCTATCTTAAATATGTCTAATTTTAGCCTTATCCTTATCCCCAATCCTCATAAAATTTGTATATTGATAGTTTACTTAAGTTAAAGGTGATTTTTCAACATCAATTTTGGAGTACAAATGCTGAATAATATGACTGTATGATTGTATAATTGACAACAAAATCAGGGAAGGGACTAATAAGAAAGACCCGTAGATGTGTGTTAAACCAAATGTTGACCTAAAAAATCAGAACATTGTTGTGAAATTGAAAGTTGAATGAAAGTTCTTGCAGCAGTTTGTTGCGTCAACAGAGACTTATTTTACATGTTTACAATACAAAGGTCAAATGGTTCATTTTACATGAAAAATGATTCACCAGTATTGGAACGTTGTTAACGTATTTCATGACCCAATGTTTGGTTTGTAGATTCAGCTGAAGGTACACCCTTTTAAGGCATCTAGATTATATCTGTTTGTTTTAAACATCGAAATGAAAACGCAAATGTAAAAACTATAAATGAAGTAACAGTTGTTTTACTTCATTCAAGGTGTGTCAAAAACATGTCAAACCTCTTTCTCATTCTGTATTACACACACGTACACACTTACAGAAATTCACACAGTCATAATTTTCCATTGCACACACATTCGCACACTATGGAATAATGAGTTCATTTTTTCCCTTATGGAACAACGTAGTATATACATATACTATAATATGCTGAATGTTTCTGTCAACATATTATTGGATGCTATTTCTAAAGTAACAACTTTCTAATTTAATTAAAAATTCTATTATTAAATCCATTATGAATTTCATAAAATTTCTTAAAAACCACTACTCAGATCGATTTTAGCAGGAAGCTTTTATGTTTCCAGATTTTTTTTTTAGCATTTCAATACCATTTTATAACAATATTCTGCAACAATGTTTAGGTAGGTGGTTCATGTCAAAATAACATCCACATCCACAATTCCAACAATAAATGCCAGAACCCAAGGTTTCCCAGCAGAACATTGCCCAGAGCATCACACTGCCTCCCCCATCTTGCTTTCCTTCTATGCTGCATCCGAGTGTGACCTCTTCCCCAGGTAAGCCAACACTTCGAGACCTGACTGTTTTGAGCTCAATGAAGACACTTCCAAACTGCACATTATCGTTATCTATCATCCTCCAGGTCAATTGTGCAAATTCAACGAAGAGCTTGACATGCTGCTGTCCACCATCCTTGATGATCTTTGGGGCCTTTGATTGAGTCTCATGGCCTCTCATATCATTGCTTTGTTGATGACACTCAGCTCTATTTGTCCTTCTAGCCTGAAGACTCATCGATCTCATAATGCATCTCTGCCTGCCTGTCTGACATCTCAAATGCCACCTAAAGCTCAACTTAGCAAAAATGGCACTTCTCCTCATCCTCATCATGGGGGCAGTGGTGGTTTGGTGGTCAAGGCTCTGGATTACTGATCGGAAGGTCAGGGGTTCAAATCCCAGCACTGCCGACTGCTGCTGTTGGGCCCTTGACCCTCTCTGCTGCAGGGGTGCTGTATCATGGCTGACCCTGCTCTTTGACCTCAGCTTCCTGACATGCTGAGGAATGCGAAGAAAAGAATTTCACTGTGCTGTAATGTACATGTGATCAATAAAGACTCATTATCATTATTATCCCTGCAGACCACATTTTAAATACTAAATACGTTACAGACCACATTTTAAATACTAAATGGTCCTGTAGGTTCATTATGTATAACATCAAGAAAATTAGACCCTATCTCACTGATAATGCCACATAGCTACTAGTCCAGCACAAATATACAGACAGACAGATGCTTCCTGGCTGAAAGCTAAGGTTGTGGACCTGAAGTCACGTTCCTGTCATCAAAATATCATAATTCTGGTTATTAAGAGAAAGTGGAGGGAGGAAGGCTAACAAAATTTGTGACCAGGTGAATTCCTGAGCTTCTGTGATGTGAGTATTTCAGCAAGCTAATTCAGATAGATCGAGCACATAGAAGCCTGCAGCCACCATCAAGGTGAGAACTCAACAAATCATTGCCCATCATAATCAGTGGTGCATTGGCTGACCATTCAACTCTCACGCGGTGGATCAGAGTCCCGACCCCGACTACGCTACTCATGCTCATTTCCCATACCCCATCCTCCACTACCCATCAATAAATCATTGTGTCTGCATTCTGTATTTAGGTCCCCCTGTCTCTGTGTCCATAACAATAATGTAATATAGCTAACTCACTGATATAAATATTGAACAGAGTTGGACTCAGTCTGCAGCTCTGCCTCACTGGTAAGTGTTTTGGTTTTCTCTGCTTTACTCCGGGCTTAAAGTAATAAGATGACTGTGAAAAACAGTAGTATACTTAAATTATATGCATTTATGGTGAAATTACTACATTTTCGTGAATCTATGTGCATTTGGAACATGAACTATGCGCTATCACTTTAATTCAGCGCGTGCAGCACAGCAAAAATAGACTTGGTGCGGAAAACGATCGGTGCATTACTGCACCGCACCACTCCTGTAACACACTGGCCATGCCACTTCCGTGTGCAGTGTGAATGCTCTAACATGTTAACAAGGTTAAATTAGGTAGGTGGTTTTAATGTCATGGTTGATAGGTGTAATAAGCAAACAACAACAACAACAAAAACTGACAGGTAAGTATCTAAACATACTGTGCGTATTCAGGGTGTGTATTCTGTGTACTCAGGGTGTGTATTCTGTGTACTCGGGGTGTGTATTCTGTGTACTCAGGGTGTCCCCCAGGCTTTCACATTCTGACACATACAGTACTTTGCAGCAAAGGCTTCAGTGTGTCCTTTTCTTTACATTTAGTTTTTTTTTCTTCTGTTAATTGGGAGAATTTTTTTTATTTTTGTGTGAACTAAAAAAAACCCTACCCCCTCCTCCCCTCTCTCTCACACACACTGTCACACTTATGGCATTTGGCAGACGCCATTATCCAGGACGACTACAAATGAGCATTTGAGGGTTAAGGGCCCAGCAGTGGCAGCTTGGCAGTGCTGGGATTTGAACTTATAACCATCTGATCAGTAGTCTACCGTCTTAACCATTGACCCCAACACACACACACACGCACGCGCAAACGCACACGCACGCACACCCTCTCTCTCTCTCCCCAAAGAACTCAGCCTTCAGAAACCAAGACTCCCAGCTAAAACTGAGTTGCTCTCAGCTAATTAATAAAAAAAAATTGTCATTTTAATTTCTAATTATAATTCTTAAAATGGGATCTTGAGACATGATTAATTTATGAGACTGACATGTACAGTGAAGCACCTGGTATGTACCTTGTATTTCAAGTGCTTCTTGTATAAACAGACCCATTTCCCCTACATATTTTCTGAACCAGCATTCAATTAAACTTATTTCATCTGTGGTAAAATAATGCCACAAGGTGACACAGTAACAGTAATAAAAACCATATGCAGGTATAATCTCATTTGTCATTTACAGTGTTCCAGTGTGTAAAGTGCATAATAGATGTATTACAAGGGATTAAAGTGGCTGTGCCAACTGTAAACAAAGTACCTGGTACAAAGTAACAGGTAGAACAGGTTTGGGATAAGTAAATTTGCAGTGCAATATTTTACAGATTCGGTAAACAGTATAGGTTGTTTTTTTCTAACTTTATGCAAATTTGTTTGGAAACAAGCCTGAAGTAAAAAAAAATTATTTAGATACAAGCTTTAGATAAAGGTGTGTTAAGGAGCCTGAATGTATCTCTCACATATACACCCTTTCTAATTACCCAACAATAATAAAATGAGTCCCTCAATTAAGCATAAAGTTATTGCATAATGTGACATGTTTTTAATGATCAATTATTATATGCACTTATTATGTAATTAGGATGACAAATTGCACAAATATGTTTACATGATGTTCTGACTGAAAGTATAACTACCTTTAGAATTCTAAACACAGAGATTATTATCAGCTGATCCTCAGGAATAACAATAATCCTGTTTTAACTGAAATGCTTGGAGTGGAGTATAATGCATCAAGAGGTATGCTGGCACTAAATGTAGAGCTCTAAGCAGCCATGCAAAAGTTTATAAATGTAGAAGACTGGGATTGAGATGATTATATCTCCACGCATCCAGGCCTCAACCCTTAAAGGGATAGTTCACCCAAAAGTGAAAATTCTGTCATCAATTGCTCACCCTCATGTCATTCCAAACCAATAAGACTCATTAATCTTCAGAATACAAAGGAAGACATTTTAATGAAACCTGGGAGATTTCTGTCCCAATATTTTCAGTCCAGTAATCAAAGCTTTCATGTTCCAAAAAGTTCATAAAGCATCGTAAAAGTAATCCATGTGACTCCAGTGGTTTAACCCCAATTTTATGACACGATACAAATGCTTTGTATGTGCAGAAATACTAAAATTAAGTCTTTATTCACAAAATATCTTCACTTTGCATAGATCTCTGACATGCATTCACAAGAGAACCACGACCCATGCGTGTTGTGTTGATGCGAGAGCTGACAAAAAAAAATACAAGTCCTCCTCTATGTCAAAATCTGCAGACATCTTTGTTACAAACATTGTTCTATATGACTCAGTTTGTGTACAGCGCCCCTCTTCTTCTGCTGTAAATAGTGCAGTGCTTCCGGGTCCCGTATCAAGAGAACGGGTGATGGAAATCTATGCAGAAGTGAAGATGTTTTGACAAGCAGCTACACCAGTAAAAATGTCACATCAATGCACAATTTAATTAAAATGCATTTGTGTAGCACTTTTATCAATGGAAGTAGTGACAAAGCAGATTTATAGAAATCTATGTATAAATTTTAATTTATAGGTATCCCTAATGAGCAAGCAAGAGGCGATGGTGGCAAGGAAGACTCCCCTTAGATGACATTCGAGGAACCAGACTGAAAAGGGAACCCATCCTCATTTGAGTGACACCAGATTATATATCATTCTAGTCTATAACTGTATGCTATACTGCACACTTCAGCCTCTCATGCAATTCAGTCTTTTTCTCAATTAGGGCTCTTGTGCACTTTGGCTTCTCACAAACTTCATGCCTCTCATGCATTTTTTTCTCTTGAACACTTCAGCCTCCCATGATGTGAGTCCATGGAGGTGGATACAAATGCAGAACTGCTTTTATTGCAGACAGACACAGGAAAACCTTCACAAAGATTAGACACACTAGGAACCAGGACTATTAGAACTAAATAAACATTAGGCAGCACATTGCAGATTTAGCCAAGCCAGATTTGTCACTTATCAGTCAGGTTGTTCAGGTTTAATGTGTTGCATGTTCTTCATTTCTTGTCTTAAATTGCATACCTGGTCTTAGAATTGCAGTAACCCCTTGCTAACTATATGGTTTGGCAGCAGATAGTGAGTCACAAGTGCAGAAGCTCCAAGTGAAGAAGAGTAGAGAAGGAGAAGTGTGTCAAGATCAGACACCAATATCACATCAGGCAGCAGGAGAACATGAATGTTGAGTAAGTTCTACTTAATTCTGAGAAGGCTTATTTTGTACTTCTACTAGTACCACAGGTACCTAGAAGTAGCTCTAAGATTATGTAATAACTTTCAGTGGAATTTCAGTTGCATCATGTGTACCAGTGAATGGCCTTGGTTCAATCATGCGTCCTAAGATTATAATTATAATTTTTGGCATGTTAAATAAAACTGCCTGAGTGCAGTTATGGTCAGAATTGTGGAACAGAGGAACACACATGAATACCTGCTACAAAGAATGGCCAGTGATAGCTCCTAAATGTGAAAACACATTTGTATCTGTGTTAGAATAAAAATCACCAGAAAAAGTCAGGCTCTTCTCTTGACATGTGCCTTTTTGTACTTTTTTAACATGTAAGTGTTGATATTCATCTTATTCCAAACAATCGAGAAAAAAAGGTAGAAGCTAAAGATGTGCCCTTCACAGAATGAGGGAAATTCATCAGCACTTACTGATAAATGCAGTTTCTTTGAGTTTGTCAACAATTAAAGTTTAACATCTGACTGCAACACAGGTGTGGCAACAGGCATTCAACAGCAGAGAAAACAAGTTTTATAGCCAAGATTAACACTTGCGTAAAAGGGAGATGATGCATAGCCACTCCCAATGACAGAAACAATAATGAAGGACAGAAATGTACTAACTGCTGCATTCTTCCAACTACAAGCTGCACACCCTGACACATCCCTCATTTAGTCATGCCAGGTGAATAGGACAATAGGACAATAGGACAATAACAGTCAGAACCTGTTTTCCAGTGCCATATCACCCTGCAGCTCTCACCTAGTGTCCCAGTGAAGCTAAGCAGGGTTGAGCCTGCCCAGTACCTGGATGGGAAACTTCCTGGGGAAAACTAAGGTTTATAAATGGTCTGCACTTAGATAGTGCTTTTTAATCTTAGTGCTTCCAAAAAACTTTACACTGGTTCTCATTCACCCATTCACACACACATACACACACATACACCCACACACACATACCAATGGTAGCAGAGCTGCCATGCAAGGCGCTAGCTTGCCATCAGGAGCAACCTAGGGTTCAGTGTCTTGCCCAAGGACACTTCGGCATATGGAGTCATGTGGGCCAGGAATCGACAACCCGCTCTTCCACATGAGCCAGAGTTGCTTCTGGAAGTGGTATTGAAGGGTACCTACATATGAACTTCATAACCATTACATTAAGCTTTTATAAAACAGTGTTGGAGGCTTTATGAAAGGTTTATGTCAAAACTCGTCGGGTGACATTACAGGTTTTATGCAATATGTCAAATAGGTGTGGAGAGAAAAGGGCTCCAGTTCATAAAACATTTACAAACAAATCTATTATTAAGCAACATTAGACAATTTATAAAAATATCTGTCAAATCTTGTCAGGTGACAAGTTTTATGCAATATCACAGATTAGTAGTGGAGACAGTTGATAGACAGTTAGAGAACATATGTGCTTTGGGATGTGTTGAAATAAGTATATGTCAGCTTACCATTTTTGAACTGTTTACTTAATTTCTGTAGGAGCATGATGCCTCTGGAGGTCCGTCCCATTTATAAAACTTTTATGAATTAAAGAAGCATATATGCCGATGTTATGAATGATTTTATGCCCTAAAGTAAAGTGAGAGAACATTTTCCATTCATTATAATGTAATGAAGCACTGTTCCCATGTAATATGAATTTTAAGTGATGTATGCCAACTTTATGAATTATTCACATGCACTAAAATGACATATTTTGAAAATTAATTCTTTATTTGTAACAGTTGAATTTTATCAGTTTTTAGTTTTGTATGCTTTGGTCATAGACAATGAAAAACTATGTAGAAAAGGTCTTTGAAGATAGAAAAGGCATTAAATTTAGTCTATTCATTCATCAGACTGTAGCTCCCCTCTACTACAATATGGCATAGCTGTAGAAAACAAAAACAAAACAAACAAATAAATAAATAAATCACACATGGCCACAGTTATACCAGTGAAGGGTCAATCACACTCTAAAATGTGCAGACATTTGGTTGAAGCAACATGGCATTTCTATATTCATCATATACTTTGGTAGGTTTAAACACATAGTCCTAGACAGGTTAGTCTGCTTTCAGGAGATCTTTGTCCTGAAGCCACTTTATAAATCTTCTATTTGAAAAATGCATTGCCCTAAAAATTTTATTTTTAAATCAGTCATTTTGTTTATCAAAGCTTGAACATCTGACCTGGAAAACCTTCACTCGTGACCCAATACATACAATTAATAAATCAAAAATTGTTTTAAACAAAACAGAGGCGTGAAACTAGGACACAACCTATCAGGCAATAATTGTAGGTATTTACAACATGTAAACATTTCCAATATTTTATTACAGGTTAGTCGTTGCTTTTTGTTTTATGAGAGAACATTTCATGTTTTTTTTTTCTTGATTTCTTGGTATGCAGCAAAAGGAAAGATAGTTCAAATAACTCTCTTGCTTTTGCAAGTCACTACAATGGGCAAAGTTAACTTAGCTACAGTAGTTTGCCAGCTAACCGGATACCAGCTTATCAGAATCATTCATAACATTGTTGTATATGCTCTTAAGTGAATGCAGTTGCAGAAGCTTGGATGGATGGAATATAAAGATAAATAACAAATGACATTCTGAATATTGTTTTCTGCTACAAAAAGTTCAACTGAAGCATTATGGATAAAACAAAAAAGTATTTTAGTAAGAAATATATTCGCGCCACAGCATGTGATGACGGTTTGTTTATATCTGCATGGTAACGACCTGAGTACGCGCACTGGGGTGTGTGTGTGTTTGTGTGTGTGTGTGTGTGTTTGTGTGTGTGTGTGTGTGTGAGAGAGAGAGAGAGCACGTACGCTGAGTCAAGTGACATCAGAAAACACCACTTACCTAATCTAACTGACATCCATTTCTGAATTATTATAACTTACAGTTTCAAGTTAAAACAACTTTCCATGTTTATACTACCTTCTGTTTCAAGTTAAGAGGATTTATATTCCAAATTTGTTTCAATTAAGATGTCTAAGCTATCTTGACTGATTACAAATACAATCATCACACTGAATTCTTAAATTTTTGAACACATTAACTGCAACATTTATTCTTTTTTTCATTTATATATTTCACATATTCATTTAGTATAATACGAGTTATTCATTTAGTATAATAGCAGTTATTCATTTAGTATAATACCATTAACATACCAGTCTGACAATATGCTGGCAGGGTGGCTTGGTATGCAGATAGACTGACAGGGTTGGTTGGAGGAATTTATATACAAACACATTTCCCTAAGCCAAGCAGGATATTTGTGTATAATTATAAATGTGTTAATTATTGTATATTATCTATTTGCACAAATACAAATCAAAATATTGTATTCAAATGAAAATTTAAAACAAAGTTTACAGTGCTCGTTTATGTTTTAGATTGTGTGATGCATGTATACACTGATGCATGCATTTTCAGTTAGAGATCAGTCTTAAGTAACCCTTCTGTTTAAGTGAACAATGAATTTTCAGACACAACACAAATGTATGCAATGCTTCTAATACGTATATGCAACTGAACAGACCTGTGTACAAACTTTTACCACAGCTATATGTGAAGATGTATCTGCAATGGGCTTGTTGCAATTTGATTTTGTACATCCTGTAAGAACAGTACACAGACTGACAGGGTGAGGGGGTACGCAGACAGACAGACTGACAGGGTGGGGTGGTATGCAGACAGACAGACTGACAGGGTGAGGTGGTACGCACACAGACTGACTGACAGGGTGAGGTGGTACGCAGACAGACAGATGACCGGGTGGGGTGGAACGCAGACAGATGGACTGACAAGGTGGGGTGGTACGCAGACAGACAGACTGACAGGCTGGGGTGGTACGCAGACAGAGAGACTGACAGATTAGGTGGTACACAGACAGACTGACAGGGTGAGGTGGTATGCAGACAGACAGACTGACAGGCTGAGGTGGTACCCAGACAGACTGACAGGGTGGGGTGGTACATAGACAGACAGACTGACAGGGTGAAGTGGTATACAGACAGACAAACTTACAGGGTGAGGTGGTACACAGACAGACTCACAGTGTGGGGTGGTACGCAGACAGACAGACTAACAGAGTGAGGGTTGGGTAGTAATGGTTGGGAAATGACATAAGGTTCATTAAAACTTGAAATGTACAAGAACAATGTTTCACATTGATACATCTTGAACATGACTTAACATAAAAACAGGTGTGTTTTTACATGTGAGTTTCACATATGTTAACAGCTGGTGGAAGTTGTATGATACAGGCCGAACAGGGTTAATCAAGCGCAGTCCAAAATCACAGCTTCCTTCAGTTTACAGTCGATATCTCAGCAGTTTATTTCTCAGTCCATGGATCCTGGCTAAGCACTGGTCTGGTTTTATGTTCATAATTACCTTCTGAAAAATCCAACTACTTTTGCCCTTGTGTGCAGGAGATAAACCCAAACAAAAGAACAGCTGCTCTGCTTGGTCTTCCCTGCTATCTTTCAGAGGATTCCTCCAAAATAATCAGGAAGTGTGATGTAAGTGACATTGAATTTACACATTTCACAGTGTAAACATGTGGTTTAAGTTGAACTGTGATTAAATTAATAGCCAGACTAATTTTTACTGAAATTATGAAAAAATGATTATCACTGATAATAACTATACCCTATGTTTTGTATGTTTAATCTAAGTCTAAAGTCTTTCAATTTAGTAGTTTATGAAATTAATGGGAAACACTGGGTTGTGTAGCAGGTGTTGTGGGCATTAGCCCACATGGAGGCCTCCTCTGTTGCTGAACTCCTCTGTTGCTGTGTGTGTGTGTGTGTGTGTGTGTGTGTTTTGGAGATGTAAAGGTGTGTGTATCTTTTTATATCTTCAAGCCATGGCGAAACCCTGGATATCATAATGAGAGGAATGCAGGTTGGACTGTTATTAGTACATGAAGGCCCACTGCACAATACATTTCCCTTGGAGCTCTTCAATGTGGCTATGGTAGTTGAGGAGAAAATCATCCTTCATGACCTCAGAGATGTGACAACAGGCTTTGCCATGTTGATGGGTGCCATTTATTGCCTAAACCTGGAGTACGCACGAGATATTAAGTACTCCTTTGAGATTCTTAAGCTAGAATACTAGTTTTACTCGACAATAGGAAAAGTTTTTTATGCATTATGTACTTCCTTTTGAAGACGCTGAAGAACACTGCTCAGGGTCAGCTTTCTGCTTGATCCAAAAGCTGCTCTGTACACCTAAAAAAGCCAACAAAAAAGACTCCAGAAAACACACGACCAGGTCTGTAGTGACAATCCTTCTGAAATCAGCACTTAGCTGAAACAGACAGATGACAAAACACCAAAGAAAAGGGCACGAGTGAGCAGCATAGAGTTAAGGGTAGAAACACAAGGAAATAGTTAGATGTACAGCATAGAGTACATGCTTCCTGACATCAATGCTGTATTAACAAAATACAGGATTTCTATGCTGTATTCGGTTGGAAAAGCATTACCTGTCTCTCTGTAAACAAGGCAGGTCATCTGTCCATGACTGTAGAGATGAGTGGTTCATCATCAATGATATCTTGTCTTTGCTTTGAGAATGCTGCAATCATGAATTCATCCAGGAGCTGTACATCTGGATTTCTCTTCTGCACTTTGAGAAGCATGGTCTGGTGTTCCTTTTCTGATTTTCCCAGTTTGTCCCTCAGGTGGCTCTGGCGAGTAGTGGACCTTTCCCTTTTTTGACTTCTTGACTGCCTTGCTGCTCCCCTCTCCCAATTTTCTTTTATTTATAACAACTTCATGGCATCCCACTGCCATCATACTCTGACAGTCTATCATGAATCTCAAAGTGAACATCCTGCAATACCATTTTTTTACCTGACCCTGGTTCCATGAGACAAGGATGCTTTGCAACAAGAGTTCCCTTTCAAAGGGAACTTCGACGTTCCATTTAGCATAACAGTATGGGAACGCCTTGTGCGCGTGACCGGTATCTGAAGCTAAAATCATGTCCACTGATTGTTCAAAATCATGTCCACAAGAATGTTTCTCAGTGGGCTGGGCTCTTTCTACAATCAGGGTTACTTGGCCGCCGTTTCAGCCAGCCATGCCCCTGTTGATGGAGCCTCTGTGGGGCAACATCGTCTAACTTTGAGGTTCATGCGTGGTGTCAGACGGCTGAGGCCCATCTGCAGGCCGCGCATACCTTCCTGGGACCTTCTGTGGTCCTGGAAGGTCTGTCGGGTGCCCCATTCGAGTCCTCTGTTCCTCACACTGGGACAAGAGAGGATGTACCTGCTGTGTCCAGTAAGGGCTCTCTGTACTTACGTCCACTGCTCCGGCCAGTGGCGTAAGTCGGAGCAGCTACTGGTCTGCTTTGGCAGCGACAGGAAAAGTGATGCTGTGTCAAAGCAGCGCATCTCTACTTGGATAGTGGAAGCAATCTCTAGGGCTTACGCCACCCCTGGCTTGAGTGTCTTGCAGTGACCCTCGGGCTTGGGTATTTTTGAACAGGCCGTACCCTCTGTATGACGGAGTGGGTATTCCCGTTCCCATACTGTTATGCTAAATGCAACATCAAAGTTTCCTTTGAAAGGGAACGTCAGGGTTACGCATGTAACCCTGTTCCCTGAGAAGGGAACGAGATGTTGCATAGCACTTTCATACCAGGGCAGGCCTGTGAATTGTGTCTTCACTTCAGATAATCGAGACTGACGGCGTGGTTCACAGGTGCTATATATGTATCATGCGACGCGCTTAATTGCCACGTCACCTGATCATGGCAGGCCTATAAGTAGAGGCATGATTTTACACATGCTTCAGATACCGGTCATGCGCACAAGGCGTTCCCATACTGTTATGCTAAATGCAACATCTCGTTCCCTTCTCAGGGAACAGGGTTACATGCGTAACCCCGACGTTTTGGCTACACTTTCACACTGGTCTTTACTTGGATAAGCAGTGATTTTGGACTTTGGATATTGTACTGCTGAATTTCAAACATGTAAAATTGTTTGTATGCGTAGAAATAAATATGCCAACAGATGTTTAATGGCCACTCAATTTTCAAGGGCAGGTTCAGACTCAGGTACAGGGTCATATGAAGGAGATACCTCTGTATCAATAACAAAATTCTCTTCAATTTCTTCATTTGTAATGGTATACTGCAAACTAAATTCTGATCTAAAACTATTTATGGTGGAAAACTTATGATAGCGACTTCTATGAGCAGTAAATGTTGATGGTACATTAGACTTGAAAGACCAATATGGAAATGGACATTTAACTGATTCCCTGATCCTTAAATGAGTCTTCAGGTGAGCAAAAAATATCTGATTATGTTACAAGGCTCTGAGAATGTACAAAAATCACATGATAACCCAGTCACAATTTTATATCCTTCTATTTCATGTTATTTCAAGTGGATTTTAAGTTCAGCTTGGGTTTGAAATGTATTTAAACAATCTTTATAAATGCATACAAGGCCTGAACTCCTCAGATGATGTCCATGATGCTCTGTGTAATGCTGCATTATTCTTCCTGGTGGAAAATGCACAAAACTAACATTTCCACTTCATGGAACTGGAAATACTTGTTGGTTTCTATAAAAAAAAAAACAAAAAAAATGTTAAGTTAAAATACAATATTTTACAAAAAATTAACCTATTTATTTATTTATTTATTTATTTCCTAATCTTACTGGCTATTTTAATCTTACTTAAAATAAATGATTGTCCAATACATTCTTCTTAACATTGGACCTCTAATTAATACTTATGCAGTATAATGCAATAGCTCTGCTCGAATTACAAACGTTAGGCCTATTAAAATATTCGGTTTCAATTCAATTGATTTTGTAATGTTAGTGGTAGTACTGCATATTTAATTGTATTACATTATAAACTGACAAAATACATGAAACACTACAATTCAGTAGTGTCAGAAACAGAGTAACGGAACATTAAATCTCTAACACTTTCAATTTGTCGATTACTAGAATGACTATATTAATTTATTAAACATATTGGTTTTACCTGTAAAAAATATTTGCTGCCATACATTATCCTTCCTAACTAGCTGTTTAAGACTCAAAGTAATCATTGTTCAACGGTTATAAGACACTCAACTGAATAGGCTCAAGTAGTTTTACCTAGCAATGTTGGTTTCAAGCTAATTAAAGAAATTGCAATTCTGTGTCTATCGGAGAGGCAGTGGGTTGACTGCGGAGGGAGCGGAGTCTGCTTGTTTAACAGGTGTATGGATATTGCTCAAGATATGGCGACTACCAATAGGAGTACAGGCAGGGTCACGTATGTTGTTGAAACCTCAACTTGAAAAAATTATCCAAGATGGTGCAGCTAACTTTATAGATGGTGCTATTTCTAAAAAAATATCATTTGTTTGGCTTTTTCCTTTAGATTTGTAAAAAGTTAGAGAGAAATAGACTCTGTACAATCAAAAAACTCAGTTAATGTAAACAAAAAATAAGTCTGAAGTGATTTGCGAAGCGTCTGCCAGCCAACTACAGCGACAAGTGCCTCTTGTCCACTCAATCTTACATCCCTCAGTATGCTCCACATTATCAGAATGAAGTACCCACATAAAATCCACTATCAAAACATGTATAATAAATTAATTTTGCTACTTACTACTCAATAAAAAATACAAAGAGTGAGGCAAATCATGATAGCCGTTCCACTGTGAACCTCCCAGTCAGTTGACTACCAATAACAATAGTGGATTCTAACACACTAATGTTAGCTAACCAATGCAAGCTCTCTAAGCTACCTTGTGTTCTGTTGGGGGAGGGGGTGTTGAGTATTGGTGGCTCATGAAATAAAAAATTAATATTGCGGTAATGTGTAAAAGCTAAACCGGTCATTAATACCTTTTACATTCATACTTGTAAACCATGAATTTTAAAAATTACTGATAATGCTAAGGGGGTGGGGGGAGGGGGATGGGGGGTATGGGGGGTTAGGTAGTTTAACATAAAGGCCACAAATTCCAGGCTATTAAAAAGATGTGTATAATGTTACTAATGTTATTACATTACTACATCTATTTTAATGGCAAATATTTTATTAAAGACATACTTTGAACTTACCTGCTGGCACTGCAGTTCAGCGGGCAAAAGTTCTGAGACACTCCACTCTAAAATCAGAAAGACTGAGTTGAGAATGGTGTGTTGTTCAGCCTCGATTCACACAGGTAACATTACTCTCTTCATCGGTGGCACTAGTCCTTTCTTATTTACCACAAAAGTGGCTATATTTTTGTTGGAATTTGAATACATGACTTACCTGCAGTCTATTAGTCAATTATGCCTACGCTTAAATTTTGCCTTGTTTTACGGAAGACAATTTCTCTAACTCAGAAGTCACAGCAACTATGTTTTTCTCTTGTTCCCATTCCCCCACAACCCTTTTTTGGGTTATGGTTTTTTCAACCAATAACTTAAAACTTGAGTTCAATCAACAAATACATATCGGACAAAAGTAAACACAATGAATTTCTGCAAGTTAAACTTTTGAAAACTCGTACAGCTGAGTTCAAAGCTCTTTGAGTTAAAAAGATGTGAGTGAACATAACTAAATGGGGATGTAATGTTTTACAGTGTATGTGCTCATATGTTATCTAACTATCTATCAATCATGAGATGCCTTTTGTCTCCACTCCTAATCTCAGATATTGCATACAACTATGTCACCTGACAAGATTTGACAAATATTTTTTTAAAATAAATTGTCTAATGTTGCTTAATAATAGATTTATGTAATGATTATAAATGTTTTATGAACTGGAGACATTTTCTCTCCACTCCCATGTGACATTGCAAAATTCCTGCAATGTCACCTGACGAGTTTTGACATTTCATAAAGCCTCTAACACTGTTTTATAAAAGCTTAATGTAAAGGTTATGAGTGTGTTATGAAATTCATATGTAGGTACCCTTCAAATAATTTTTACCCTGTTTTCAAATAGTTTCTTGCCTGTACTGGTGTTTGAACTACACATTTTTTTCTCTTTTCATCAATAATTTTGTGGTATTGTTTTCTTTTGCTGTATTTCTCACCTTCCTTTTTTATGCCTCATTTTCATTTTCATACTTAATTTTTTGTCTAAAGAGAGCATGCTGATGCCATCCATGTTGGATCTGTCTAAAATAATCCCTACAAACCTTTGAAAAAGATACGTTTAACATTGAACACTGAACTTGTTCAGTGTGTTGAGTGCAGGATGTTTAGTCATTCTTCCTCTGTCATTAGTAATAGCTTTATATGTGATATGTGTATATTAGTTATTGCTCTGATGGAGAAGATTTCAGCATAGTTTGTTATGCTGCATAGCTAGTCTTGCTGGAGTCCCTGCTTGCACTCATGCAAAGTACATTGTCCTTAACCAGTATGGAACAATAACATACCTAATAATCTCTCTCTCTCTCTCTTTTGCTCTCTCTCTCTCTCCCTCTGTCTTTCCATCAAGATACACATGATACTCTTGAGATACCAATGATCCTGACCCCTTCTGCTCTCTGGACCTGCCTGATCCATCCTGATGTTCTACTTCTGTTTGGAGTTCTCAATTGGAAGTCACATGCTGCTGCTGAGGATTGCCACAAACAGTTTTGCACTCATCAGTGGAAAGTGGTTCAACAAAACAGACTTCAAAGCAGTAATGAAGTTTCCTGGTTACACAATTGCACTATTTGACAATGTAGTATTAGAAGGCATTAATTTATTTATAATCGCAAAAATGTATTTATAATTTATTTTTATTGCACTATCCGGTGTCACCCAGATGTGAACGGGTTCCCTTTTGAGTCTGGTTCCTCTCAAGATTTCTTGCTCATATCTTCTCAGGGAGTTTTGCCTCACCACCGTCACCTCTGGCTGCTCATTAGGGATAAATTCATACATTTAAGATCTATATCCCAAATTTCTGTAAAGCTGCTCTGGGACAATGTCCACTGTTAAAAGCACTATACAAATAAAACTGAATTGAATGGACTATGACTGATGAATTAATGTTGCTCATTATTAAGTTTCTCTCAGCAGGGTGGAGGGTTTAAACTTCTCAGTAATGTTGAGGTGGTGCCTCACACCCCCAGGGTCCGGGGTTCGACTCCTGGCGGGGCCGTGTGTGCGGAGTTTGCATGTTCTCCCCGTGCTGCGGGGGGTTTCCTCCGGGTACTCCGGTTTCCTCCCCCAGTCCAAAGACATGCTTGGTAGGCTGATTGGCATGTCTAAAGTGTCCGTAGTGTATGAATGGGTGTGTGAGTGTGTATGTGATTGTGCCCTGCGATGGACTGGCACCCTGTCCAGGGTGTACCCCGCCTTGTGCCCGATGCTCCCTGGGATAGGCTCCAGGTTCCCCGTGATCCTGAAAAGGAGTAAGCGGTAGAAGATGGATGGATGGATGGATGGACGAGGCGGTGAGATGAATCTCACCTTTTCGGCAATTAAAATGACACAAAGCACAAAACTGATGAAGTGTTTAGCTCTCTGGTGTGGTGTTTGTTCTGTATTTCTACATAGACAGTCTGTCTTTCTACATAGACAGTCTGTCATTTTAATATTACTTTTGCATGTAAATAATTATAACTCTATTCTGAACATGCAATGCGTTTGGAATCCGTTGAACAAAAATATAAACTCTATAAAATTAAATGAATAAAATGTCAAATAAAGCTTCCGCTGTAGTGCTGAAATTCATTTTCACTTTCCTACAGTCTGTAATATCACTTAAAATACTGCACTGTCTCTGCTGACGCACACACATGATGTCATTTCAGATATATTAAAAGAATGCAGTGATGCTTTGGGCCTGTCCAGAACAGATCATAAAACTTTTAGAAAAATTTGATAATTGTTAATATTACATTGTCGTGTAGTGGAGGTTGAGACAGATACAAATGCAGTTAAGAGCTTTTATTGAAGAGAATATAATCCAAAGGGCAAGGCAAAATCAACAATGAGGACAAGACTAGAGCAGGTAAAGCAGATAATCGGAGTCAAGGGCAAAACAGAATAAGAATCACAAAACAATCTTGGTAATGACAGAAACTAGATTAACTGAGCATTTACTTTGCAAACCCAGGGTAACTTCTAAGCATCTAATGTTCATGAGTCCACCCTCAGGAGAACACTGAACAACAATGGTGTGCATGGCAGGGTTCTAAGGAGAAACCACTGCTCTCCAAAAGAACATTGCTGCCCTTCTACAGTTTGCTAAAGATCATGTGGACAAGCCAGAAGGATATTGGAAAAATGTTTTGAGACCAAATTAGAACATTTTGTTTTTAAATGAGAAGCGTAATGTTTGGAGAAAGGAAAACACTGCATTCCAGCATAAGAACCTTATCCCATTTGTGAAACATGGTGGTGGCAGTGTCATGCTTTGGGCCTGTTTTACTCCATCTGGACCAGAATGACTCATCATCACTGATGGAACAATGAATTGTGAATGATACCAGTGAATTCTAAAGGAAAACATCAGGACATCTATCCATGAACTGAATCTGAAGAGAAATCTTCTCTGAAGAGAAATCATCTGGGTCATGCAGCAAGACAACGATCCTAAACACATGAGTCGCTCTACCAAAGAACGGTTAAAGAAGAATAAATTAATGTTTTGGAACGGCCAAGTCAAAGTCCTGACCTTAATCCAATAGAAATATTGTGGAAGGACCTGAAGCAAGCAGTTCATGTGAGTTACAGCAAATGTTTAGTTGCAGTAATTGCTGCACAAGAGGGTCACAACAGATAATGAAAGCAAAGGTTCACATACTTTTGCCACTCACAGATACAGTGAGGGAAAGAAGTATTTGATCCCCTGCTGATTTTGTACGTTTGCCCACTGACAAAGAAATGATCATTCTATAATTTTAATGGTAGATTTATTTGAACAGTGAGAGACAGAATAACAACAAAAAAATACAGAAAAACGCATGTCAAAAATGTTATAAATTGATTTGCATTTTAATGACTGAAATAAGTATTTGACCCCTCTGCAAAACACGACTTAGTACTTGGTGGCAAAACCCTTGTTGGCAATCACAGAGGTCAGACGTTTCTTGTAGTTGGCCACCAGGTTTGCACACATCTCAGGAGGGATTTTGTCCCACTCCTCTTTGCAGATCTTCTCCAAGTCATTAAGGTTTCGAGGCTGACGTTTGGCAACTCGAACCTTCAGCTCCCTCCACAGATTTTCTATGGGATTAAGGTCTGGAGACTGGCTAGGCCACTCCAGGACCTTAATGTGCTTCTTCTTGAGCCACTCCTTTGTTGCCTTGGCCGTGTGTTTTGGGTCATTGTCATGCAGGAATACCCATCCACGACCCATTTTCAATGCCCTGGCTGAGGGAAGTTGGTTCTCACCCAAGATTTGACAGTACATGGCCCCGTCCATCGTCCCTTTGATGCGGTGAAGTTGTCCTGTCCCCTTAGCAGAAAAACAGCCCCAAAGCATAATGTTTCCACTTCCATGTTTGACGGTGGGGATGGTGTTCTTGGGGTCATAGGCAGCATTCCTCCTCCTCCAAACACGGCGAGTTGAGTTGATGCCAAAGAGCTCCATTTTGGTCTCATCTGACCACAACACTTTCACCCAGTTGTCCTCTGAATCATTCAGATGTTCATTGGCAAACTTCAGACGGGCATGTATATGTGCTTTCTTGAGCAGGGGGACCTTGCGGGCACTGCAGGATTTCAGTCCTTCACAGTGTAGTGTGTTACCAATTGTTTTCTTGGTGACTATGGTCCCAGCTGCCTTGAGATCATTGACAAGATCCTCCCGTGTAGTTCTGGGCTGATTCTTCACTGTTCTCATGATCATTGCAACTCCACGAGGTGAGATCTTGCATGGAGCCCCAGGCCGAGGGAGATTGACAGTTCTTTTGTGTTTCTTCCATTTGCGAATAATCGCACCAACTGTTGTCACCTTCTCATCAAGCTGCTTGGCAATGGTCTTGTAGCCCATTCCAGACTTGTGTAGGTCTACAATCTTGTCCCTGACATCCTTGGAGAGCTCTTTGGTCTTGGCCATGGTGGAGAGTTTGGAATCTGATTGATTGATTGCTTCTGTGGACAGGTGTCTTTTATACAGGTAACAAGCTGAAATTAGGAGCACTCCCTTTAAGAGTGTGCTCCTAATCTCAGCTCGTTACCTGTGTAAAAGACACCTGGGAGCCAGAAATCTTTCTGATTGAGAGGGGGTCAAATACTTATTTCCCTCTTTAAAATGCAAATCAATTTATAACATTTTTGACATGCGTTTTTCTGGATTTTCTTGTTGTTATTCTGTCTCTCACTGTTCAAATAAATCTACCATTAAAATTATAGACTGATCATTTCTTTGTCAGTGGGCAAACGTACAAAATCAGCAGGGGATCAAATACTTTTTTCCCTCACTGTATGTAATATTGGATTTTCCTCAATAAATAAATGACCAAGTATAATATTATTGATTCATTTGTTTAATCAGGTTCTCTTTATCTACTTTTAGGACTTTGATGAAAATTTGATTATGTTTTAGGTCATATTTATGCAGATATATAGAAAATTCTAAAGGGTTCACAAACTTTCAAGCACCACTATGCTGTATGTGCATTAAGAATCATATTCAGAGTTAATGATTTAAGTTAAAAGTTATATTAATATTTACTCCGGGAAGTTGTTATGCTTGTTTTGCACAGAAATTCTACACAGATAGAATTTCTGGGTGCCCCATTCAGATTATTTAATTCAGTTTAATTGATATAGTACTTTTCACAATAGACATTGTCAAAAGGAGGTTTAACTGGATGCAGCTTTTCCACAGTTGAGTCTTCTAAAGTCAAATGCTTTACCATGGTAATGACCTGATCATGGACTCCTCTTTTCCTATTCAACCCCGAGAGACAAATAGTAAGGTATGCATCTTCTAGTTGGATTAGGGTTAGGGTTAGAATGGTAAGAATGGTCTTTCAATAGCATGTCTGTTTCTGGGAGTGGCGATGCATCATCTTCGTTCTATACAAGTGTTAAAGTACATAAAACTTGTTTTGCCTGCCACTTCTACTGCCACACCCATGCTGCACTCAGATAACATGAAAATTTGGCTGTTGACACATGTACATGTTTAAATGAAATGATTTTATCTGTAATTGCTGAACATACACAGGCCCATGTCATGAAGGCTGATTTTTTAAAGACACAGATATTTAAAAAAGGAGCAAAATAAAATTGTGAAATACAAACATAAAAGTCCCCTCTGAAAGTATTGGAAAGATAAGGGCAATTATTTTGTGTTTAATTTACATTGAAGACATTTGGGTTTGAGATCAAATGATAAATATGAGCCAGTAGATTAGAATTTCAGCTTTCATTTCCTGATATTTACATCTAGACGTGTTACAGATCTTTGACCATGGTGCCTTTTGTTTGAACCTGGAATGTCTCCATCTGTAATGTGCTGTTTATTCCATAATCTGGGAAGTACAGTGAGGGAAAGAAGTATTTGATCCCCTGCTGATTTTGTATGTTTGCCCACTGACAAAGAAATGATCATTCTATAATTTTAATGGTAGATTTATTTGAACAGTGAGAGACAGAATAACAACAAAAAAATCCAGAAAAATGCATGTCAAAAATGTTATAAATTGATTTGCATTTTAATGACTGAAATAAGTATTTGACCCCTCTGCAAAACATGACTTAGTACTTGGTGGCAAAACCCTTGTTGGCAATCACAGAGGTCAGACGTTTCTTGTAGTTGGCCACCAGGTTTGCACACATCTCAGGAGGGATTTTGTCCCACTCCTCTTTGCAGATCTTCTCCAAGTCATTAAGGTTTCGAGGCTGACGTTTGGCAACTCGAACCTTCAGCTCCCTCCACAGATTTTCTATGGGATTAAGGTCTGGAGTGGCCTAGCCAGTCTCCAGGACCTTAATGTGCTTCTTCTTGAGCCACTCCTTTGTTGCCTTGGCCGTGTGTTTTGGGTCATTGTCATGCTGGAATACCCATCCACGACCCATTTTCAATGCCCTGGCTGAGGGAAGGAGGTTCTCACCCAAGATTTGACGGTACATGGCCCCGTCCATCGTCCCTTTGATGCGGTGAAGTTGTCCTGTCCCCTTAGCAGAAAAACACCCCCAAAGCATGTTTCCACCTCCATGTTTGACGGTGGGGATGGTGTTCTTGGGGTCATAGGCAGCATTCCTCCTCCTCCAAACACGGCGAGTTGAGTTGATGCCAAAGAGCTCCATTTTGGTCTCATCTGACCACAACACTTTCACCCAGTTGTCCTCTGAATCATTCAGATGTTCACTGGCAAACTTCAGACGGGCATGTATATGTGCTTTCTTGAGCAGGGGGACCTTGCGGGCACTGCAGGATTTCAGTCCTTCACGGCGTAGTGTGTTACCAATTGTTTTCTTGGTGACTATGGTCCCAGCTGCCTTGAGATCATTGACAAGATCCTCCCGTGTAGTTCTGGGCCGATTCCTCACTGTTCTCATGATCATTGCAGCTCCACGAGGTGAGATCTTGCATGGAGCCCCAGGCCGAGGGAGATTGACAGTTCTTTTGTGTTTCTTCCATTTGTGAATAATCAGCAGGGGATCAAATACTTCTTTCCCTCACTGTAGTTGTTTTAGTAACTCTAGAATCATTATAGTGCACTCTGAGCACTTTACGCTTTTGAGGCAAAACTATTATTAATCTTGAGGATCATCTGCAGCTGTCAAATGAATAAATTAATACATGTAAAAATCTTTATATTTATAATTCTAAGTATCAATTGTACTTTGAGACACAGAATTATGTCAATTTGACATCCTAATTACATAAATGCTTTATAATAATTCATCATAAAAAAACTTTATGCAATATCTTTAATGCACAAATGAGGAAATGCATTAATGCATTTTAATATTGTTATATCATTATTGTATATATGTATGTATGTATGTGTATAATATATACTGTATATATATATATATATATATATATATATATATATATATATATATTGGTTGAAATCAAAATTATTCACCCCATTACAAATTAAAATTTTTATTTTACTCTCAAAATTTATAGACTTTCAGCTGTTTGCAATGAACAAATCAAACAAAAGCAATTGAAATAGTTCAACACAATGAATACTTCAAGTGGTTTCCCCAAATTCTACTGAAAATACAACTTATAATGATTTATCCAGTTTATAAATTATTCAACCCCTTCACGATGAGCTTCTTTAGTACTCGGTAGCACACTTTTTTGCTGTTATGACCTGCTGCAAATGAGATGCAGAGCTTCTGGCAGCGTTCCAGAGGAATCTTAGCCCATTCCTCATGTCGTCATGAGCAATGGCCTCCAATTCAGTAATGTTCTTGGGTTTGCATGTCTTCTTCAAATCCCACCAGAGATTTTCTATGGGGTTCAAGTCAGGTGACTGTGATGGCCTTGTAGAACCTTACAAGGCTTCTTCTACAACCAAACCTGGGTGGAATTTGAGGTATGCTTGGGATCATTATCCTGTTGGAAAGTCCAATGATGCCCAAGCTTCAGCTTCCTCACAGATGGCATGACGTTTTCTCCTAGGATTTCCTGATACTTCAATGAATCCATCTTGCCTTCCACACGTTGCAGGTTTCCAGTGCCAGAGGATGCAAAACAGCCCCAGAGCATCACCGAGCCACCACCATGCTTGACTGTGGACGGAGTGTTCTTTCTTCATTCTTCTTCCTTCAGACATATCGCTGATCCATTGTGCCGAAAAGTTCCAGTTTTGTTTAATCACTCCACAGAACAGAATCCTAACACTTCTGTGGCTTATTTATATGATTTCTTGTAAATTTTCTTGGGCTTTTGGGTCAGTAGTGGTGTACATCTTGGAGTTCTGGCATGGAAACCTTCTGCGTTTAGTACGCGCTTTACTGTGCTCACTGAAACCTTAGTCCCTGTTGCCACCAAGTCTCGCTGCAGATCTTTTGCAGTCACTCAAAGCTTGGTTGCAGCTGTTGATAGCTTCCTTTTTCTGCCCCGTCCAGGTATTTCATAAATTTTCTACCCCAAGCCAGTTCAGGTATTTCATGTGTTCCAGCTCATGAAGCCCTTCATTAGTTGCATCAGGTTTGTTTGAGACAACACCTGTTTTGCATATTTGTACTGTTGTGAGGCAATCTATTCAGGTGGTAGAATGGCCCGGTCAATCATCTTACTTGAATCCAATTGAACAAGATTTAATGACAATATGTTTAGAAGAATGGGCCAAAATCACACGTGAATACTGCGGTCCATTAATTTCTTCATACAGGAAGTGTCTTGAAGCTGTCATTATAAACAAAGGCTTCTCCACTAAGTATAAAATACATTTTGGTTAGTGTGTTCAATACTTTTTTCCTGTCATTCCACTTTATTACAAATAACTTTATTTATGGACTTTAATGTTGTGAATTCTTTATATGTGTGGATTTCTTGAGTTAATACTGATGTCTGGTGAAAATATCACGTGATTAACCTCATTGGAAATATATTTACTGAAAAAAAAGTTGATGCGTCCAATACTTATTAAGATAAATACAGCATCAAAATCGTTCTCTTTGTCTTATTGTTAATGTGGAAAACTGATGAAAAACTGTGTTGCATGATTATATTTCTGATCATCTCTGTATGAAGAAACACCCACTATTGTCAAGTTGCATAAAAATAGCTTTTGTCATGAACATGTGAATATGATACCTGAGTCACACCTTGTTACACCTTATAAAAGTAGCTTAGCTTTTGGGTAAATCATCTTCCAGAGAGACGGAGCCTGTTGTCATTAAGGATATTGCTGAGAGAGTTACAGGGAACAAATTATTGTTTGAGATCAGATGGTTATGACTTTGAAGAATAAAATAAGGTAATAAATCTTTTTATGTTTTCTAGTCTCAGTTTAGCTTCTGATCATCAATTTGTGACTTTTTTTCTCACATTTAGTGCAACAAAGCAACAGTTAATTTGCAAATTCATATATTCTAATTTTGTTTGCAAAAATGCATGATATTATTATTATTATTATTATCATTATTATTATTATTATTATTATTATAATGAAGACCCCTATTGTTTTTGTTAGTTTTCTTATTATTAGGGGCCAAGCACCGAAGGTGTGTAGTTGTAATAGTTAGTGTTCTTCCCTACTTATTATTCTTCTGCTCTGGAAGTTTATGGCAGCCATAGAACCATATGGTAAAAAGTTGAAAAATGGTGAAATTTGGCACACTGATCGAGGACAGTCTGATCATTAAATACAGCCCTTCTGGTGTCTCTACCTCAAGCCCTCTAGTGCCACCAACTGTCCAAATTTGTACTTGCATTTATTTTCATAATTTTTGAACCATGAGTGCTAGAAATAAAATTCTTGCCTCTGATTCATTGGCTCAAGCTGATTCAATTGTATCCTATGACATCATTTTCTGTCATGAAAATTTTTCCACCATTTAGAATTTTTGAAGAACCTACTTTTTTTAACTTTCGATTTTCACCAAAATTGGGGCAATAACATATTAAAAGGTTTTTGATAAACCCAACCATTCTCGAAAAATGGGCGAACGAATTCTACTAAGAGCTTGCCAAATTCGACACGGGGCTATATCTTCGCAATGCTTTAGCGTATTGAGACAAAATGTGGAACATGTCATCGCAAGCATGATCTGAGGCTACATGCAGAGTTTTGCCACAGTGCCCCCTAGTGGTCAGAAGATATGAAAAATTGACATTTTTGCTTATAACTTCTGAACCTATAAAATCACAAACCTGGTCTCTTTAGATTCGGTACAGCATGTTGAACAATACCCGATTTTCCCATGTTGGCCATTGTGGGTTGTCGGCCATTTAGAATTTTGTTGTAAAATGCTATATTTTACGAACGCCTTGGCATGTCATTAAGAAATTTGGTATTTGTCTTTGGCACCATGCCCTGAAGGTACTCAATATAGTATCAGTGCAGCGCCACCTTCTGGTCAAAAATTATAATGAAATTTCAAAAAATGCTAATTGCTTTTGAGAAATTTGGCCTTTTGCAATTAGAACGATCTTCTTACATTCCTTGGGTCATGCTGAGAACATAGATACAAATTTTGCCTTAGTCAGCCAAATTTCCTGTCCGCCATTTTGATTTTCTTTAAAAACCTACTTTTTCGAACTTCTCCCAGACTGTTTGTACAATTTTCACAAAATTCAAAAGAGATCATCTTCATATGATGCTGGCAAAAATTTATCAAAAGCTTTTTGATAGACCAAACTGTTCTCGAGCAGCGCACAAGGAATGCACACAAAGAAGCTCGCCAAAATGGACGTGAGGCTATATCTCGATTGTGATATTTGAGTATTCAGACCAAATTTAATAAATGTCATTTGCATCATAACTTGAGGGTACCTGCTGTGTTTTTGCAACCATATGGTCAAAAATTATAATGCATTTTTTTGAAATGCTTATATCTTTTGAGTACTTTTGCCTATTGTAATGACACTGGATTTGATATATTCTGTGAGTCATGCCGAGAACAAGGTTACTGTTAGATTTCCATGTATCTCAGGAATCTCAGATTATGTCTTTCAGATCTTCTGTCATGCATTCCAGCCTTTTTTTTTTTTTTTTTACTTCTATTTCTATTAACTTTTAGAAAGTGTGGTTTACTGTAGAGCGTTCAGGCCTGGGGGGTCTAAAATTAACACACACATTCATGACACACATGAATGTTCACTGAGACTTCCCAGTTTATTCATGCAAAACAGAAGTATTTATACACATTGATAACAACAGTGCATGGACGGTTTCTACTGGTGCAGGGGCCAGACAGATAGATAAAACAAAACACACAGCACACTATGAAAATAAGTCTTTTCAAGAGACAGAAAATACATGTGCCAGCTATAAGAAAGGATGGCAGTTGATCAGCTTATTTAAAGAGGTAAATAAATGTATACATTCATCATAGGTATTTGATAGCTCAGAGACACACAAACAGAAATTATAACCCAGTATTCCCCATATCCAAGGTGTCTTAACAGTTCATAATATGAGAGTACATGATATAAGAGAATTTCAGATACCAATTATGTCATGGTCAAATGAACTTGCTGTCCGCCATTTTTTATTTCACTGAAAACCTTCTTTTTCAAACTCCTTCTAGAGCGTTGGCTTGATTGTCACCAAATTCAATTCAGATCATCTTCAGACCATTCTGGGAATAAATGATGGATTTTGTGTTCATATACTTAACTGTTTTCATTTAACACATCAACAACTTTGATTTTTTTTTATGACAAAACTGTTCAAAGGCTGTATCTCTGCAAGGCTTTGGCATATTGACACCAAACTTTGTGTGTCACTGTGACCAGACAATGACCACACCATATGAATTTGGTCACAGCACCACCTATTGGTCAAATATGATAAGCAATTAAATCATATGACAATTGATTGTATTTATGAATGTTCAATCATTTTGCCTACAATCATATACAAATGTCTAAAATTGCTCTTTTTTACAGATGGTCTTATTGCACCCTGTGATGTTTGTTTAGCTCCTCATTTAACCTTTTTACTGCTTGGCCCCTTAATTGATGCTTGCAGCTGTGTTTATTATTATTCTGTTTCATATTTATTATTATATCTTCTACCACTCTGGAAGTCTATTCTTTATTCATTGTCTATTCTACTATTACTATTATTATTATTATTATTATTATTATTATTATTATTATTATTATTATTCCACTCTGGAAGTCTATGGCAGTCCATAGAACTGCTTGAGGGAAAGTTATGAAATTTGGCACACAGAGAACATGCTGTTCTGTTAATACAGCAAATTTGGAGTCTCTAACTCAATCCCTCTAGCACCACTAACTGTACAATTACACTCATGTTTATGTTAATAACTTTTAAACCGTGAGTCATAGAAACATTTTTTTTCCCCTCTGATTCGAGTCGATTGCACCCTATGATGTCATTTTTTGATAAACGTACTTTTTTGAACTCTTCCTAGGCCTTTTATCCAATTTGCACAAAAATTGGCCTACATCATCTAGAGACAATTACAACAAAAAGTTAATTACAGAATTTTGATAAATCTTACCATTTTCGAATGGCACTTCAACAAATTCAATGGTGATCATGATAAAATGGACTTGAGGCTATATCCCCATAATGCTTTGAGGGACTGGTATGAAACTTGGTACATGTAATCAGCATTAGGCCGTGAGGTAAGCTGCAGCGATTTGAAACAGCACCACCTAGTTGTCACAAGATATGAAAAAAGTAAATTTTTGTTATAACTTCTGAACAGTTTGTCATAAAATCATCCAATTGGTCTAGATTCAATGAGGCAGACCGAGTACAACGATATAAAAAATTCCTATGTCGGCCATTTTGGATGTTGACCATTTTATATTTAGCCATAAAATTATGTACTTTACGAATGACTTGGCATATCGCTATGAAAATCAGTAAGTCTCTTTGGCACCATACTCTGAAGGGACTCAAAGTTGCAGGACAGCGCCACTTTGTAGTCAAAAATTATAATGCTATTTTATAAATGCTAATAGCTATTGACCATGTGTGCCTAATTTCAAGAGACTGGTCTTGATAGATTCTGTGTGTCCTGCAGAAAACAATTATACCAAACCGACATGGCGTATCATTTGGGAACTAGGTTTCTGTCTTTGGCACAATGGATTAGAAATCTTGTGGCCAAAAATTATAATGCTATTTCTAAAAATGCCAATAGCTATCTACTCCTTTTGCCTACTGTCATGAGATTGGTCTTGATAGATTCCATAATTCATGGCGAGAACAATGCTATTAACTATGTCATGGTCGAGCAAACTTCCTGCCCGCCATTTTTAAATGTTTAGAAAACCTACTTTTTTTTAACTCTTCCGAGACCATTTGTCTGATTTGCACAAAAATTGGCCTGCATCATCGAGATGCAGTCCCGACAAAAATATATTCACAGCATTTTGATAAACCATACTGTCTTCAAATGGCGCTTCGACAAATTTGCTGAAAATGTAAAATTTTACTTGAAGCTGTATCTCCACAACACTTTGAGGGATTGTGATGAAACTTAGTACCTTTCAACAAGAATAGGCCTTGAAGTTATGTACTACGTTTCAGCACACTGCCCCATAGTGATCATGAGATAGCAAAAATTACTTTTTTCGCTTATAATACTTGAATGCTTTCCTGCATGATAACCATCATGTCCAGATGCTACCTGAGCAGTTTCAGAACAGCGCCACATACTGGACAAAATTTCTAAGAAGCAACTATTTTTAGTTATTTTTAAAATACAGGTATTTTTAGGACTGAAAGTTTACTTTTTCTAACTCCTCACACCGTTCATCAGATGATAATGAAAAACATGTCAAAAAGCTTATTTTGCTGCTCATGGTGCCAATAATTGGCGTGATCCTAGTATTGCTGCTTGCAGCTATATTTTCTTTTTTTTTCTTCTGCTACTTCTTCTTCTTCTGCTAATGAATATATGGCAGCCCATAGAACTGTTTGTGAGGAAGTAATGAAATTCGGGACACAGACAAAGGACAGGCTGATCTGTTAATCCAGCAAATTTGGAGTCTCTAACTCAATCCCTCTAGCACCACCAACTGTTGCACTAATGTTCGTGTTAACTTTTGAATGCTTTAGCATATGCATACCAAACATATTATTTTTCATATGCATCATGACTTGAGGGAGCCTGCTCAGTATCGAAACCAGTGCCCCCTAGTGGGCACGTGATATGAAAAAAAGCATATTTATGTTTCTAAAACTTCTGAAGAGCTTGTCTTAAAATCATCAAATTGGACTCATCAGATTCAGTGGGGCATACCAAGTCTAACGATATGAAAAATTACTAGTTGGCCATTTTGGATGTCGGCCATTATGAATTTAAAACTAAAATGCTGTATTTTACGAACGACTTGGTGTATCATTAGGAAACTAGGTTTCTGTCTTTGGCAAAATGCTCTGAAGGGATTCAAAAACCTTTCGAAACCTTGTGGTGAAAAATTATAATGCTATTTCTAAAAATGCTAATAGCTATTGACTCCTTTTGCCTTCTGTCATGAGATTGATCTTGCTAGATTCCATGATTCATGCCGAGAACAATATTAAGTATGTCATGGTTGAGCAAACTTCCTGTCTGCCATTTTTAAATGTTTAGAAAAGCTACTTTTATGAACTCCTCCGAGACCACTTATTCGATTTGCACGAAAATTGGCCTGCATCATCGAAATGCAGTCCCGACAAAAAGATATTCACAGAATTTTCATAAACCATTCCTTTTTCAAAAGCCGCTTGAATGAATTTGAAGAAAGCGCAAAATTGAACTTGAGGCTGTATAGCCGCAACACTTTGAAGGACTGTAACGAAACTGCATCAACAGTTTCCTGCATGATAATCATCATGGCCTGATGATGAGCAGTTTCAGAACAGCATCACATATTGGACAAAAATTAATTAATTATTTTTAGTTATTTTTAAAATAAATGGGTGTTTATTATCAAAAGTTTACTTTTTCTAACTCCTCACACACTGTTCATCGGACTCTAACCTAAAACATCTGGGTTACGCATGTAACCCTGTTCCCTGAGAAGGGAAAGAGACGTTGAGTTTAGCATAACAGTATGGGAGTGCCCTTGCACTGGACACAGCAGGTGCATCCTCTGTTACGGTGTGAGGAATAGAGGAGGGCAGTAAGTCTGCAACACCACAAGGTGGGCAGCCAATGTAGGCACTTTAGGAATATAATCCGGCCTAGGATACAGCAAGGCCTTGGCTAATCCAGGGGCAACAGAGTGAGCTTGTAGATCTCCTACTCACTTGAGAGATGTCAGGGCCAGCAAAACTCTAAAGAGCTACCTTTAGAGTCAGGAGCTTCTCAGAGGCTGACTCTAAGGGCTCAAATGGGGTCCCTGACAGACCTTCCAGGACCACAGAAAGGTCCCAGGCCTGCAGATCACCAAGATCACGTGCGGCCTGCAGATGGGCCTCAGCCGCCTGACACCATGCATGAACCTCGAAGTTAGAGGATGTTGCCCCACAGAGGCTCCATGAACAGGGGTGTGCCTGGCCGAAATGGCGGCCATGTAAACCCTGATTGTAGAAGGAGCCCACCCCGCTGAGAAACATTGTTGTAAGAACGCCAGGACTGTATTTTGCTATTGTGCAGTTCACTGGGCTGCATGACACTGATTACTCTCAGAGGTTTCGTCCTTGGACGAAACCCCCAACTTCTCAGACACCACTGAAACAGTCTCCTGCAATAGGCCCGATGGTATGACGTTGGCTGCCCATAAGCTCCAATAGTCTCCCATAGAGACTAGAGGGGATGCTAAGATCCAGCTTTATCTTGCTCAATGTTGATAGGATCGACCCTACGCATGTTGAGAATAGAAATGCCCTCAATGTAGTAGAATCCTTATTAACCCCTAGAAAAGTTGTCCACTGCACTAGAGAAAGCATACTTTTCTGAGGTTCAGCCTGAGCCCCAAGCTCTTAATGAGGGCCAGAACAACATCTCGATGTTGAACCGCCAGTTCCCTGGATCGTGCTAGAAATAACCAGGTGTCCAGGTAGTTTAGTACACGGATGCCCTGGAGTCACAATGGACCCAGAATGCCATCCATGCACTTTGTGAAGGTGCGAGGGGATAAAGCTAGCGATAGTTCTATGTGGAAATATGCACCTTTTAGATCTATCGTCACAAACCAGACCTCAAACTGAATCTGTGGAACGATAAGTTTGGGCATCAGCATCTTGAACCTGTATGTCTGAAGAGTACAGTTCAGATGACACAGATCTAAAATTGGCCGAATGCTCCAATTATTGTGGACCAGGAAATAACGGGTGTACAAACCTCCCTCCCTCAGGGAACGGGGTACATGTTCTATGGCCTCTTTGTCCAAGAGGGATCTTACTTTGTACACTAACATCAGGCTCTGGTCTGTGCTGACTACTGTGGTGAGCAAACCTCTGAACCGGGCCGGTCGAGCTCTAAACTGGACCCGGTAACCCTTTTCTACGGTAGACAGAACCCATGGAGACACATTTGGCAGTAGTTTCCATGCTGCCAGATGGTCTTTTAATGACGTTAACTATTCCACATTGTATTGGAGGGATAGCATCAGATTTTCGATGCCCTGTGACAGCTCGCTGTCCAGAGAACACTGAAAACTTGGGACAGTCTTGGCTAGGGGAGGCCCTACATTAGCACTTGGGGCTAACTGCCCTAACAACCTCATGTCCCCTGATACGTCCCTCCACACCCCTCCAGGACCGCTCTTCTTTGTCTGCTTGGCCTTTATGACCATTCTCAGATTAGGCCTAGTAGCAGGCCCGGTGACCCACAAGCAAGACCACGACTGCATAGGACTTGCCCACCAGTGCCACAGTGGCCTTATAGGATGGCTTGGATAGCAAAGCCGGCCCCCCTAAATTACCTGCCATCGATGGAGAGAGGTAGCTCATAAGTGCCTCCCCCACCTTCAGCATAGCTAAATAGTCATGCCGTTCATTCCCCACAATGGCCGAATAATCCAACATCGTAGGGTTATAAATACGGCTTATGCATGGTTTTCCCCCAGAAGCCTCATATGTTGTCATGCACTTCTGGAAGAAAGGGGTTTTCTGCAGTGTGAGAGATTTACTTTCCCTGGGGAGAAAAAAGCTCATCCAGCCTTAGTAATCACTTCAAGCAGCTCTTTATATGCTGCTCTCAGTTTATAGTACAACATTCTAGCTCCTCGGAGTCAGAGAGGAATTATTACTATTATTTTTGTGTGCGTTTTTTCTCTTTTTTTTCCTTTTTGGCTTCCCAAAGAGGAAGGAGGAGTCACGATGCGAACTGGATGCGAGCCGGACCTGGAAGACAGAGCAAGAGATAGAGCAGCGCTCGTCTTCGGCTCCTCTTCCGGATCCATAAGAGATCCCCCAGACCTGAGACGGCTAGCTGCTTCGGCAGCGGCCGGCCCAGATCCGCAAGCCTCTGAAACCCAACTCGCTTCGGCTTCTGAGAAGAGCGCGAGTCGCGAGCAGAGTTACCAAATGTAAGCATTACAATGTGCAGCCTCTCGAGGCTGCCATCACATGCTCCATCCTAGACACTTCACATAGAAAGTGTGCACTACTTCCCGTGCAGAAATGGGAGCAAGCCGTAACGCACTTCCTGAATTCTCTCACTCATATTTTTCTCTCTTGTTCATTCTTTTTTTTTTCTTCTCTTTTTTTAAAGGGATAGAAAAGTTCTGAGATTTTGAGAAGTTCTCATGCTACGTTTCACCTACATGTATGAAATTCAGAAAACATGTGTAAGATGCCAATACGTACAAAAACTTCTCTTTAACCCATACCCTAAACTCAACAGGAAGTCAGCCATTTTGATTTTTCTCTTAAATTTTTGCTCCGTTTTTTGCCATTTCCAGGCCTCGTACTTTAACGTACTCCTCCTAGAGCTTTCATCAGATCGGCATCATATTTGGTCAGTCTCATCTAAAGGCACTGATAATGCTTAACACTTAGCTAAGTGATCAAATGTGCTATTACTTCTATTAAACAGGATGTTTTCATAATTCAAACATACAATGTTCTCTTTGCACCAAACTTCATATGTTTTACACTAATTCTGGCCTGAAGACATCTACATGCCAAAATTCAGTTATAGTCATAGGGCCACCTGCTGGCAACAGTAACTTACATGTTTTACTTCATGATACACTCCTAACAACATATAAATGCTAAAAAGTGCTAAAAAAATTAACAGAGTGCCCCTGGCAGAGCAGACCCAAAGTGCAGCCGTGCGAGGGCCCTACATCCCTCTGTGGGAGGGGGACAGACGTCTCGTTATTATTATTATTATTGTTATTATTTTATTTGATTTATTTTTTTCATGCATTCGTGTGATTTTAAGGGCCTAAACATACCCAAAAACTCACGAAACTTGGCAGATACGTCAGAACCGTGGCCTGGCGCTCTCAAAGAGGAAGTTGTTATAACTCAAACACAGAATGTCCAATCTGCTCCAAACTTCAGGTGTTTGAAGACATCTGCATGCCAATATTCAGTTATAGTCATAGTGCCACCTGTTGGCAACAGGAAATGACACACTCCTAACAACATGTAAGTTTTATACTAATTCTGGCCTGAAGATATCCATCCATCCATCTTCTACCACTTACTCCTTTTCAGGGTCACGGGGAACCTGGAGCCTATCCCAGGCAGTATCGGGCACAAGGCGGGGTACACCCCGGACAGGGTGCCAGTCCATCGCGGGGCACAATCACATACACACTCACACACCCATTCATACACTATGGACACCTTTAGACATGCCAATCAGCCTACAATGCGTGTCTTTGGACTGGGGGAGGAAACCGGAGTACCCGGAAGAAACCCCCACAGCACAGGGAGAACATGCAAACTCCGCACACACATGGCCCCAGCAGGACTCGAACCCTGGACCCTGGAGATGTGAGGCTAACCACTTAGTGGTGACCACTAAGCCACCGTGCGCCCCGCCTTAAGACATCTACATGCCAATATGCCACCTGTTGGCAACAGGAAATTATATTTTTTACTTCATGATACACTCCTAACAACATATAAATGCTAAAAAGTGCTAAAAAAAAGGAACAGAGTGCCCCTGGCAGAGCAGACCCAACGTGCATCCGGGTGTGAGGGCCCTTTCATTGCTGCTTGCAGCTTTTATTATTATTATTATTATTATTATTATTATTATTATTATTATTTTTTTTTTATTATTATTTTTTTTTCTGAAATTAATCACATTTTAGGGGGCCTAAACATACCCGAAAACTCACGAAAGTTTGCAGATGCATCAGAAACGGTGAACATTTACATCTGATAGGGGTTCCAGAATTGACTCTGGCAAAATGGCTTGATAGCGCCACATACAAAATTTCAATGATGTGCGCCTCGCGCTAGGTTTCTACTACATGTACGAAATTCGGGAAACCTATGTAATCTGCCAATACATACAAAAATGTCTCTTGAATCCATGCCTTAACCTCTATAGGAAGTCAGCCATTTTGATTTTTCTCTGAAATTTTTGCTCCCTTTTCTGCCCAGTATAGGCCTCATACTTTAACAAATTCCTCCTAGAGATTTCATCAGATCGGCGTCATATTTGGTCAGTCTCATCTAAAGGCATAGACGATGCTAAATTGTGAAGCTTTTGAGTTTTTGCTGCATGGCATGGGGGTCTCACAAATTTCGATGAAAAAGTAAGTTGTTATAACTCAAACATAGAATGTCCAATCTGCTCCAAACTTCACATGTTTCATAAAAGTCCTGTCCTGAAGACATCTACATGCCAAGATTCAGTAATAGTCATAGCGCCAACTGCTGGCAACAGGAAATGATACATTTTACATCCTGATACACTCCTAACGACATGTAAGTGCTAAAAAGTGCTAAAAAAATGGAATGGCATTCCCCTGGCAGGGCAACCCCAATGTGCAATTGGGTTAGATGGCCTGTTCATTGCTGCTTGCAGCTTTAATTATTGTTTTTGCTATTGCTGCTGCAATTGTGATATTGTAGAGTTGGTGTAATATTGAAATTTTCAAACTGCAATACTGAACATTAAAAATAATACTAAATGCAATTTGATCTCATTTATTATTGACAGGTTTGCCTTTTTTAAAAATAATGGCACCAGTAACACTACTGCCTTCACAATATGTAAGTAAACCTTATTTTTCACTGTAAAATTGTATGTTTATCCCATATCCATAGCTTATTATAAAGATGTTCACAACGGTGATTATCATCATCATCACCATCATTATTATTATTATTATTATTATTATTATTATTATTATTATTATTATTATTATGTACATAATTGAAAGTAGCATTGCACAAATTTTGTCTATTTTGCTTTGACATTAGATAAATTAATGCTCATTAGTGAACATTCAGTTTATAAATCATTTAAATTATTATGGTGTAATATTTAATTGTGGGTTATGAGGTCTATGATCTAATGTAAATGATGGCTAATATAACAGGATCATTTGTAACATATGCTGCACAATGTAATGACTGTAATACGGTGCTTAGATAATCAATAGTTTGAATTAAATGAAAAACATTAAAAAAAAAATAAAGGATATTACCTATGATTACAGTATGTCTATGGCTGCTGCTTAGTGGGAATGGAGTCCAAAGTACAACACCATTTACAACAGAAACCACAGAAAGGACAACTGAAACCAAATTACCAACAAGAGAACTGACCACTAGCACTATATCCACAACAGAGGCTGCAACAAGCACACAGCCAACAACAGAAGAAACAACTGCATCTACAACTAAGGAACAAACAACAGTGGAAACAACTACAGCTACAAGTCTACCAACAACTACAACACCTATAACAGATCTGACCAGTACTTTAGTGTCCACAACACAGGCTGCAACAACAGAACTAACCACTACCACAGAATCAACTACACAGGCTACAACAAACACAGAACCAACAACAGTAGAAACAACTGCATCTACAACTACTCCAGCTCCAACAACTACAACTGAGGAAGCAACAACAACAGAGGAAACAACCACAGCTACAACTGTACTGACAACAGAACCAACAACAGCATCTACAACAACTGTAGACCCAACCACTACATCTCAGGAACCCAGTACTACAGAGGAAACTACTACAAGTACAACTGTACTGACAACAATACCAACTACAGAACTATCAACTACACAGGTTACAACAAGTGCAGAACCAACAACAGTAGGAACAACTGCATCTACAACTACTCCAGCTCCAACTGAGGAAGCAACAACTACAAAGGAAACAACTACAGCTCCAAGTACAACATTAACTACAGCAGCAACAACAGAACTAACCACTACCACAGAATCAACTACACAGGCTACAACAAGCACAGAACCAACAACAGTAGAAACAACTGTATCTACAACTACTCCAGCTCCAACAACTACAACTGAGGAAGCAACAACAACAGAGGAAACAACCACAGCTACAACTGTACTGACAACAGGACCAACAACAGTATCTACAACAACTGTAGCCCCAACCACTACATCTCAGGAACCCAGTACTACAGAGGAAACTAGTACAAGTACAACTGTATTGACAACAATACCAACTACAGAACAATCAACTACACAGGTTACAACAAGTGCAGAACCAACAACAGAAGGAACAACTGCATCTACAACTACTCCAGGTCCAACTACTCCAAGTGAGGATGCAACAACTACAGAGGAAACAACTACACTTCCAAGTACAACATTAACTACAGCAGCAACAACAAAATTAACCACTACCACAGAATCAACTAGACAGGCTACAACAAGCACAGAACCAACAACAGTAGAAACAACTGTATCTACAACTACTCCAGCTCCAACAACTACAACTGAGGAAGCAACAACAACAGAGGAAACAACCACAGCTACAACTGTACTGACAACAGAACCAACAACAGCATCTACAACAACTGTAGCCCCAACTAGTACAACTCAGGAGCCCATTACTACAGAGGAAACTACTACAAGTACAACTGTACTGACAGCAATACCAACTACAGAACTATCAACTACACAGGTTACAACAAGTGCAGAACCAACAACAGTAGGAACAACTGCATCTACAACTACTCCAGCTCCAACTGAGGAAGCAACAACTACAAAGGAAACAACTACAGCTCCAAGTACAACATTAACTACAGCAGCAACAACAGAACTAACCACTACCACAGAATCAACTACACAGGCTACAACAAGCACAGAACCAACAACAGTAGAAACAACTGTATCTACAACTACTCCAGCTCCAACAACTACAACTGAGGAAGCAACAACAACAGAGGAAACAACCACAGCTACAACTGTACTGACAACAGTACCAACAACAGCATCTACAACAACTGTAGCCCCAACCACTACATCTCAGGAACCCAGTACTACAGAGGAAACTACTACAAGTACAACTGTACTGACAACAATACCAACTACAGAACAATCAACTACACAGGTTACAACAAGTGCAGAACCAACAACAGAAGGAACAACTGCATCTACAACTACTCCAGGTCCAACTACTCCAAGTGAGGATGCAACAACTACAGAGGAAACAACTACACTTCCAAGTACAACATTAACTACAGCAGCAACAACAAAGTTAACCACTACCACAGAATCAACTACACAGGCTACAACAAGCACAGAACCAACAACAGTAGAAACAACTGTATCTACAACTACTCCAGCTCCAACAACTACAACTGAGGAAGCAACAATAACAGAGGAAACAACCACACTTCCAAGTACAACATTAACTACAGCAGCAACAACAGAACTAACCACTACCACAGAATCAACTACACAGGCTACAACAAGCACAGAACCAACAACAGTAGAAACAACTGCATCTACAACTACTCCAGCTCCAACTACTCCAACTGAGGAAGCAACAACTACAGAGGAAACAACTACACTTCCAAGTACAACATTAACTACAGCAGCAACAACAGAACTAACCACTACCACAGAATCAACTACACAGGCTACAACAAGCACAGAACCAACAACAGTAGAAACAACTGTATCTACAACTACTCCAGCTCCAACAACTACAACTGAGGAAGCAACAACAACAGAGGAAACAACCACAGCTACAACTGTACTGACAACAGAACCAACAACAGCATCTACAACAACTGTAGCCCCAACTAGTACAACTCAGGAGCCCATTACTACAGAGGAAACTACTACAAGTACAACTGTACTGACAGCAATACCAACTACAGAACTATCAACTACACAGGTTACAACAAGTGCAGAACCAACAACAGTAGGAACAACTGCATCTACAACTACTCCAGCTCCAACTGAGGAAGCAACAACAACAGAGGAAACAACCACAGCTCCAAGTACAACATTACCTACAGCAGCAACAACAGAACTAACCACTACCACAGAATCAACTACACAGGCTACAACAAGCACAGAACCAACAACAGTAGAAACAACTGCATCTACAACTACTCCAGCTCCAACTGAGGAAGCAACAACTACAGAGGAAACAACCACAGCTCCAAGTACAACATTACCTACAGCAGCAACAACAGAACTAACCACTACCACAGAATCAACTACACAGGCTACAACAAGCACAGAACCAACAACAGTAGAAACAACTGTATCTTCAACTACTCCAGCTCCAACAACTACAACTGAGGAAGCAACAACAACAGAGGAAACAACCACAGCTACAACTGTACTGACAACAGAACCAACAACAGCATCTACAACAACTGTAGCCCCAACTAGTACAACTCAGGAGCCAATTACTACAGAGGAAACTACTACAAGTACAACTGTACTGACAACAATACCAACTACAGAACTATCAACTACACAGGTTACAACAAGTGCAGAACCAACAACAGTAGGAACAACTGCATCTACAACTACTCCAGCTCCAACTGAGAAAGCAACAACTACAGAGGAAACAACCATAGCTCCCAGTACAACATTAACTACAGCAGCAACAACAGAACTAACCACTACCACAGAATCAACTACACAGGCTACAACAAGCACAGAACCAACAACAGTAGAAACAACTGTATCTACAACTACTCCAGCTCCAACAACTACAACTGAGGAAGCAACAACAACAGAGGAAACAACCACAGCTACAACTGTACTGACAACAGTACCAACAACAGCATCTACAACAACTGTAGCCCCAACCACTACAACTCAAGAACCCAGTACTACAGAGGAAACTACTACAAGTACAACTGTACTGACAACAATACCAACTAAAGAACAATCAACTACACAGGTTACAACAAGTGCAGAACCAACAACAGTAGGAACAACTGCATCTACAACTACTCCAGCTCCAACTGAGGAAGCAACAACTACAGAGGAAACAACCACAGCTCCAAGTACAACATTAACTACAGCAGCAACAACAGAACTTACCACTACCACAGAATCAACTACACAGGCTACAACAAGCACAGAACCAACAACAGTAGAAAAAACTGTATCTACAACTACTCCAGCTCCAACAACTACAACTGAGGAAGCAACAACAACAGAGGAAACAACCACAGCTACAACTGTACTGACAACAGAACCAACAACAGCATCTACAACAACTCTAGCCCCAACTAGTACAACTCAGGAGCCCATTATTACAGAGGAAACTACTACAAGTACAACTGTACTGACAACAATACCAACTACAGAACTATCAACTACACAGGTTACAACAAGTGCAGAACCAACTACAGTAGGAACAACTGCATCTACAACTACTCCAGCTCCAACTGAGGAAGCAACAACTACAGAGGAAACAACCACAGCTCCAAGTCCAACATTAACTACAGCAGCAACAACAGAACTAACCACTACCACAGAATCAACTACACAGGCTACAACAAGCACAGAACCAACAACAGTAGAAACAACTGTATCTACAACTACTCCAGCTCCAACAACTACAACTGAGGAAGCAACAACAACAGAAGAAACAACCACAGCTACAACTGTACTGACAACAGAACCAACAACAGCATCTACAACAACTGTAGCCCCAACTAGTACAACTCAGGAGCCCATTACTACAGAGGAAACTACTACAAGTACAACTGTACTGACAACAATACCAACTACAGAACTATCAACTACACAGGTTACAACAAGTGCAGAACCAACAACAGTAGGAACAACTGCATCTACAACTACTCCAGCTCCAACTGAGGAAGCAACAACTACAGAGGAAACAACCACAGCTCCAAGTACAACATTAACTACAGCAGCAACAACAGAACTAACCACTACCACAGAATCAACTACACAGGCTACAATAAGCACAGAACCAACAACAGTAGAAACAACTGTATCTACAACTACTCCAGCTCCAACAACTACAACTGAGGAAGCAAGAACAACAGAGGAAACAACCACAGCTACAACTGTACTGACAACAGTACCAACAACAGCATCTACAACAACTGTAGCCCCAACCACTACAACTCAGGAACCCAGTACTACAGAGGAAACTACTACAAGTACAACTGTACTGACAACAATACCAACTACAGAACAATCAACTACACAGGTTACAAAAAGTGCAGAACCAACAACAGTAGGAACAACTGCATCTACAACTACTCCAGCTCCAACTGAGGAAGCAACAACTACAGAGGAAACAACCACAGCTCCAAGTACAACATTAACTACAGCAGCAACAACAGAACTAACCACTACCACAGAATCAACTACAAAGGCTACAACAAGCACAGAACCAACAACAGTAGAAACAACTGTATCTACAACTACTCCAGCTCCAACAACTACAACTGAGGAAGGAACAACAACAGAGGAAACAACCACAGCTACAACTGTACTGACAACAGAACCAACAACAGCATCTACAACAACTGTAGCCCCAACTAGTACAACTCAGGAGCCCATTACTACAGAGGAAACTACTACAAGTACAACTGTACTGACAACAATA
Source organism: Ictalurus furcatus (assembly GCF_023375685.1). NCBI lineage: Eukaryota > Metazoa > Chordata > Actinopteri > Siluriformes > Ictaluridae > Ictalurus > Ictalurus furcatus. The sequence continues at coordinate 37,325,567 of NC_071257.1, forward strand.
CCAACTACAGAACTATCAACTACACAGGTTACAACAAGTGCAGAACCAACAACAGTAGGAACAACTGCATCTACAACTACTCCAGCTCCAACTGAGGAAGCAACAACTACAGAGGAAACAACCACAGCTCCAAGTACAACATTAACTACAGCAGCAACAACAGAACTTACCACTACCACAGAATCAACTACACAGGCTACAACAAGCACAGAACCAACAACAGTAGAAACAACTGTATCTACAACTACTCCAGCTCCAACAACTACAACTGAGGAAGCAACAACAACAGAGGAAACAACCACAGCTACAACTGTACTGACAACAGAACCAACAACAGCATCTACAACAACTCTAGCCCCAACTAGTACAACTCAGGAGCCCATTACTACAGAGGAAACTACTACAAGTACAACTGTACTGACAACAATACCAACTACAGAACTATCAACTACACAGGTTACAACAAGTGCAGAACCAACAACAGTAGGAACAACTGCATCTACAACTACTCCAGCTCCAACTGAGGAAGCAACAACTACAGAGGAAACAACCACAGCTCCAAGTACAACATTAACTACAGCAGCAACAACAGAACTAACCACTACCACAGAATCAACTACACAGGCTACAACAAGCACAGAACCAACAACAGTAGAAACAACTGTATCTACAACTACTCCAGCTCCAACAACTACAACTGAGGAAGCAACAACAACAGAAGAAACAACCACAGCTACAACTGTACTGACAACAGAACCAACAACAGCATCTACAACAACTGTAGCCCCAACTAGTACAACTCAGGAGCCCATTACTACAGAGGAAACTACTACAAGTACAACTGTACTGACAACAATACCAACTACAGAACTATCAACTACACAGGTTACAACAAGTGCAGAACCAACAACAGTAGGAACAACTGCATCTACAACTACTCCAGCTCCAACTGAGAAAGCAACAACTACAGAGGAAACAACCATAGCTCCCAGTACAACATTAACTACAGCAGCAACAACAGAACTAACCACTACCACAGAATCAACTACACAGGTTACAACAAGCACAGAACCAACAACAGTAGAAACAACTGTATCTACAACTACTCCAGCTCCAACAACTACAACTGAGGAAGCAACAGCAACAGAGGAAACAACCACAGCTACAACTGTACTGACAACAGAACCAACAACAGCATCTACAACAACTCTAGCCCCAACTAGTACAACTCAGGAGCCCATTACTACAGAGGAAACTACTACAAGTACAACTGTACTGACAACAATACCAACTACAGAACTATCAACTACACAGGTTACAACAAGTGCAGAACCAACAACAGTAGGAACAACTGCATCTACAACTACTCCAGCTCCAACTGAGGAAGCAACAACTACAGAGGAAACAACCACAGCTCCAAGTACAACATTAACTACAGCAGCAACAACAGAACTAACCACTACCACAGAATCAACTACACAGGCTACAATAAGCACAGAACCAACAACAGTAGAAACAACTGTATCTACAACTACTCCAGCTCCAACAACTACAACTGAGGAAGCAAGAACAACAGAGGAAACAACCACAGCTACAACTGTACTGACAACAGTACCAACAGCAGCATCTACAACAACTGTAGCCCCAACCACTACAACTCAGGAACCCAGTACTACAGAGGAAACTACTACAAGTACAACTGTACTGACAACAATACCAACTACAGAACAATCAACCACACAGGTTACAAAAAGTGCAGAACCAACAACAGTAGGAACAACTGCATCTACAACTACTTCAGCTCCAACTGAGGAAGCAACAACTACAGAGGAAACAACCACAGCTCCAAGTACAACATTAACTACAGCAGCAACAACAGAACTAACCACTACCACAGAATCAACTACACAGGCTACAATAAGCACAGAACCAACAACAGTAGAAACAACTGTATCTACAACTACTCCAGCTCCAACAACTACAACTGAGGAAGGAACAACAACAGAGGAAACAACCACAGCTACAACTGTACTGACAACAGAACCAACAACAGCATCTACAACAACTGTAGCCCCAACTAGTACAACTCAGGAGCCCATTACTACAGAGGAAACTACTACAAGTACAACTGTACTGACAACAATACAAACTACAGAACTATCAACTACACAGGTTACAACAAGTGCAGAACCAACAACAGTAGGAACAACTGCATCTACAACTACTCCAGCTCCAACTGAGGAAGCAACAACTACAGAGGAAACAACCACAGCTCCAAGTACAACATTAACTACAGCAGCAACAACAGAACTTACCACTACCACAGAATCAACTAGACAGGCTACAACAAACACAGAACCAACAACAGTAGAAACAACTGTATCTACAACTACTCCAGCTCCAACAACTACAACTGAGGAAGCAACAACAACAGAGGAAACAACCACAGCTACAACTGTACTGACAACAGAACCAACAACAGCATCTACAACAACTGTAGCCCCAACTAGTACAACTCAGGAGCCAATTACTACAGAGGAAACTACTACAAGTACAACTGTACTGACAACAATACCAACTACAGAACTATCAACTACACAGGTTACAACAAGTGCAGAACCAACAACAGTAGGAACAACTGCATCTACAATTACTCCAGCTCCAACTGAGGAAGCAACAACTACAGAGGAAACAACCACAGCTCCAAGTACAACATTAACTACAGCAGCAACAACAGAACTAACCACTACCACAGAATCAACTACACAGGCTACAACAAGCACAGAACCAACAACAGAAGAAACAACTGTATCTACAACTATTCCAGCTCCAACAACTACAACTGAGGAAGCAACAACAAGAGAGGAAACAACCACACTTCCAAGTACAACATTAACTACAGCAGCAACAACAGAACTAACCACTGCCACAGAATCAACTACACAGGCTACAACAAGCACAGAACCAACAACAGTAGAAACAACTGTATCTACAACTACTCCAGCTACAACAACTACAACTGAGGAAGCAACAACAACAGAGGAAACAACCACAGCTACAACTGTACTGACAACAGTACCAACAACAGCATCTACAACAACTGTAGCCCCAACTAGTACAACTCAGGAGCCATTTACTACAGAGGAAACTACTACAAGTACAACTGTACTGACCACAATAACAACTACAGAACAATCAACTACACAGGCTACAACAAGTACAGAACCAACAACAGTAGAAACAACTGTATCTACAACTACTCCAGGTCCAACTACTACAACTGAGGAAGCAACAACTACAGAGGAAACAACTACAGCTCCAAGTACAACATCATCTACAGCAGCAACAACAGAACTAACCATTACCACAGAATCAACTACACAGGCTACAACAAGCACAGAACCAACAACAGTAGAAACAACTGCATCTACAACTACTCCAGCTCCAACTACTCCAACTGAGGAAGCAACAACTACAGAGGAAACAACTACACTTCCAAGTACAACATTAACTACAGCAGCAACAACAGAACTAACCACTACCACAGAATCAACTACACAGGATACAACAAGCACAGAACCAACAACAGTAGAAACAACTGTATCTACAACTACTCCAGCTCCAACAACTACAATTGAGGAAGCAACAACAACAGAGGAAACAACCACAGCTAAAACTGTACTGACAACAGAACCAACAACAGCATCTACAACAACTGTAGCCCCAACTAGTACAACTCAGGAGCCAATTACTACAGAGGAAACTACTACAAGTACAACTGTACTGACAACAATACCAACTACAGAACTATCAACTACACAGGTTACAACAAGTGCAGAACCAACAACAGTAGGAACAACTGCATCTACAACTACTCCAGCTCCAACTGAGGAAGCAACAACTACAGAGGAAACAACCACAGCTCCAAGTACAACATTAACTACAGCAGCAACAACAGAACTTACCACTACCACAGAATCAACTACACAGGCTACAACAAGCACAGAACCAACAACAGTAGAAACAACTGTATCTACAACTACTCCAGCTCCAACAACTACAACTGAGGAAGCAACAACAACAGAGGAAACAACCACAGCTACAACTGTACTGACAACAGAACCAACAACAGCATCTACAACAACTGTAGCCCCAACTAGTACAACTCAGGAGCCATTTACTACAGAGGAAACTACTACAAGTACAACTGTACTGACCACAATACCAACTACAGAACAATCAACTACAGAGGCTACAACAAGTACAGAACCAACAACAGTAGAAACAACTGTATCTACAACTACACCAGGTCCAACTACTCCAACAGAGGAACCAACAACTACAGAGGAAACAACTACAGCTCCAAGTACAACATTATCTACAGCAGCAACAACAGAACTAACCACTACCACAGAATCAACTACACAGGCTACAACAAGCACAGAACCAACAACAGTAGAAACAACTGTATCTACAACTACTCCAGCTCCAACAACTACAACTGAGGTAGCAACAACAACAGAGGAAACAACCACACTTCAAAGTACAACATTAACTACAGCAGCAACAACAAAACTAACCACTACCACAGAATCAACTACACAGGCTACAATAAGCACAGAACCAACAACAGTAGAAACAACTGCATCTACAACTACTCCAACTCCAACTACTCCAACTGAGGAAGCAACAACTACAGAGGAAACAACTACACTTGCAAGTACAACATTAACTACAGCAGCAACAACAGAATTAACCACTACCACAGAATCAACTACACAGGCTACAACAAGCACAGAACCAACAACAGTAGAAACAACTGTATCTACAACTACTCCAGCTCCAACAACTACAACTGAGGAAGCAACAACAACAGAGGAAACAACCACAGCTACAACTGTACTGACAACAGAACCAACAACAGCATCTACAACAACTGTAGCCCCAACTAGTACAACTCAGGAGCCCATTACTACAGAGGAAACTACTACAAGTACAACTGTACTGACCACAATACCAACTACAGAACTATCAACTACACAGGTTACAACAAGTACAGAACCAACAACAGTAGGAACAACTGCATCTACAACTACTCCAGCTCCAACAACTACAACTGAGGAAGCAACAACAAGAGAGGAAACAACCACACTTCCAAGTACAACATTAACTACAGCAGCAACAACAGAACTAACCACTACCACAGAATCAACTACACAGGCTACAACAAGCACAGAACCAACAACAGTAGAAACAACTGTATCTACAACTACTCCAGCTCCAACAACTACAATTGAGGAAGCAACAACAACAGAGGAAACAACCACAGCTAAAACTGTACTGACAACAGAACCAACAACAGCATCTACAACAACTGTAGCCCCAACTAGTACAACTCAGGAGCCAATTACTACAGAGGAAACTACTACAAGTACAACTGTACTGACAACAATACCAACTACAGAACTATCAACTACACAGGTTACAACAAGTGCAGAACCAACAACAGTAGGAACAACTGCATCTACAACTACTCCAGCTCCAACTGAGGAAGCAACAACTACAGAGGAAACAACCACAGCTCCAAGTACAACATTAACTACAGCAGCAACAACAGAACTTACCACTACCACAGAATCAACTACACAGGCTACAACAAGCACAGAACCAACAACAGTAGAAACAACTGTATCTACAACTACTCCAGCTCCAACAACTACAACTGAGGAAGCAACAACAACAGAGGAAACAACCACAGCTACAACTGTACTGACAACAGAACCAACAACAGCATCTACAACAACTGTAGCCCCAACTAGTACAACTCAGGAGCCATTTACTACAGAGGAAACTACTACAAGTACAACTGTACTGACCACAATACCAACTACAGAACAATCAACTACAGAGGCTACAACAAGTACAGAACCAACAACAGTAGAAACAACTGTATCTACAACTACTCCAGGTCCAACTACTCCAACAGAGGAACCAACAACTACAGAGGAAACAACTACAGCTCCAAGTACAACATTATCTACAGCAGCAACAACAGAACTAACCACTACCACAGAATCAACTACACAGGCTACAACAAGCACAGAACCAACAACAGTAGAAACAACTGTATCTACAACTACTCCAGCTCCAACAACTACAACTGAGGAAGCAACAACAACAGAGGAAACAACCACAGCTACAACTGTACTGACAACAGAACCAACAACAGCATCTACAACAACTGTAGCCCCAACTAGTACAACTCAGGAGCCCATTACTACAGAGGAAACTACTACAAGTACAACTGTACTGACCACAATACCAACAACAGAACTATCAACTACACAGGTTACAACAAGTACAGAACCAACAACAGTAGGAACAACTGCATCTACAACTACTCCAGCTCCAACTGAGGAAGCAACAACTACAGAGGAAACAACCACAGCTCCAAGTACAACATTAACTACAGCAGCAACAACAGAACTAACCACTACCACAGAATCAACTACACAGGCTACAACAAGCACAGAACCAACAACAGAAGAAACAACTGTATCTACAACTATTCCAGCTCCAACAACTACAACTGAGGAAGCAACAACAACAGAGGAAACAACCACACTTCCAAGTACAACATTAACTACAGCAGCAACAACAGAACTAACCACTACCACAGAATCAACTACACAGGCTACAACAAGCACAGAACCAACAAGAGTAGAAACAACTGTATCTACAACTACTCCAGCTCCAACAACTACAACTGAGGAAGCAACAACAACAGAGGAAACAACCACAGCTACAACTGTACTGACAACAGTACCAACAACAGCATCTACAACAACTGTAGCCCCAACTAGTACAACTCAGGAGCCATTTACTACAGAGGAAACTACTACAAGTACAACTGTACTGACCACAATACCAACTACAGAACAATCAACTACACAGGCTACAACAAGTACAGAACCAACAACAGTAGAAACAACTGTATCTACAACTACTCCAGGTCCAACTACTCCAACTGAGGAAGCAACAACTACAGAGGAAACAACTACAGCTCCAAGTACAACATCATCTACAGCAGCAACAACAGAACTAACCACTACCACAGAATCAACTACACAGGTTACAACAAGTGCAGAACCAACAACAGTAGGAACAACTGCATCTACAACTACTCCAGCTCCAATTGAGAAAGCAACAACTACAGAGGAAACAACCATAGCTCCCAGTACAACATTAACTACAGCAGCAACAACAGAACTAACCACTACCACAGAATCAACTACACAGGTTACAACAAGCACAGAACCAACAACAGTAGAAACAACTGTATCTACAACTACTCCAGCTCCAACAACTACAATTGAGGAAGCAACAACAACAGAGGAAACAACCACAGCTACAACTGTACTGACAACAGTACCAACAACAGCATCTACAACAACTGTAGCCCCAACTAGTACAACTCAGGAGCCATTTACTACAGAGGAAACTACTACAAGTACAACTGTACTGACCACAATACCAACTACAGAACAATCAACTACACAGGCTACAACAAGTGCAGAACCAACAACAGTAGGAACAACTGCATCTACAATTACTCCAGCTCCAACTGAGGAAGCAACAACTACAGAGGAAACAACCACAGCTTCAAGTACAACATTAACTACAGCAGCAACAACAGAACTAACAACTACCACAGAATCAACTACACAGGCTACAACTAGCACAGAACCAACAACAGAAGAAACAACTGTATCTACAACTATTCCAGCTCCAACAACTACAACTGAGGAAGCAACAACAAGAGAGGAAACAACCACACTTCCAAGTACAACATTAACTACAGCAGCAACAACAGAACTAACCACTACCACAGAATCAACTACACAGGCTACAACAAGCACAGAACCAACAACAGTAGAAACAACTGTATCTACAACTACTCCAGCTCCAACAACTACAACTGAGGAAGCAACAACAACAGAGGAAACAACCACAGCTACAACTGTACTGACAACAGTACCAACAACAGCATCTACAACAACTGTAGCCCCAACTAGTACAACTCAGGAGCCATTTACTACAGAGGAAACTACTACAAGTACAACTGTACTGACCACAATACCAACTACAGAACAATCAACTACACAGGCTACAACAAGTACAGAACCAACAACAGTAGAAACAACTGTATCTACAACTACTCCAGGTCCAACTACTCCAACTGAGGAAGCAACAACTACAGAGGAAACAACTACAGCTCCAAGTACAACATCATCTACAGCAGCAACAACAGAACTAACCACTACCACAGAATCAACTACACAGGTTACAACAAGTGCAGAACCAACAACAGTAGGAACAACTGCATCTACAACTACTCCAGCTCCAGCTGAGGAAGCAACAACTACAGAGGAAACAACCAAAGCTCCAAGTACAACATTAACTACAGCAGCAACAACAGAACTAACCACTACCACAGAATCAACTACACAGGCTACAACAAGCACAGAACCAACACCAGTAGAAACAACTGTATCTACAACTACTCCAGCTACAACAACTACAACTGAGGAAGCAACAACAACAGAGGAAACAACCACAGCTACAACTGTACTGACAACAGAACCAACAACAGCATCTACAACAACTGTAGCCCCAACTAGTACAACTCAGGAGCCATTTACTAAAGAGGAAACTACTACAAGTACAACTGTACTGACCACAATACCAACTACAGAACAATCAACTACACAGGCTACAACAAGTGCAGAACCAACAACAGTAGGAACAACTGCATCTACAATTACTCCAGCTCCAACTGAGGAAGCAACAACTACAGAGGAAACAACCACAGCTTCAAGTACAACATTAACTACAGCAGCAACAACAGAACTAACCACTACCACAGAATCAACTACACAGGCTACAACAAGCACAGAACCAACAACAGAAGAAACAACTGTATCTACAACTATTCCAGCTCCAACAACTACAACTGAGGAAGCAACAACAACAGAGGAAACAACCACACTTCCAAGTACAACATTAACTACAGCAGCAACAACAGAACTAACCACTACCACAGAATCAACTACACAGGCTACAACAAGCACAGAACCAACAAGAGTAGAAACAACTGTATCTACAACTACTCCAGCTCCAACAACTACAACTGAGGAAGCAACAACAACAGAGGAAACAACCACAGCTACAACTGTACTGACAACAGTACCAACAACAGCATCTACAACAACTGTAGCCCCAACTAGTACAACTCAGGAGCCATTTACTACAGAGGAAACTACTACAAGTACAACTGTACTGACCACAATACCAACTACAGAACAATCAACTACACAGGCTACAACAAGTACAGAACCAACAACAGTAGAAACTACTGTATCTACAACTACTCCAGGTCCAACTACTCCAACTGAGGAAGCAACAACTACAGAGGAAACAACTACAGCTCCAAGTACAACATCATCTACAGCAGCAACAACAGAACTAACCACTACCACAGAATCAACTACACAGGTTACAACAAGTGCAGAACCAACAACAGTAGGAACAACTGCATCTACAACTACTCCAGCTCCAGCTGAGGAAGCAACAACTACAGAGGAAACAACCAAAGCTCCAAGTACAACATTAACTACAGCAGCAACAACAGAACTAACCACTACCACAGAATCAACTACACTGGCTACAACAAGCACAGAACCAACAACAGAAGAAACAACTGTATCTACAACTACTCCAGCTACAACAACTACAACTGAGGAAGCAACAACAATAGAGGAAACAACCACAGCTACAACTGTACTGACAACAGTACCAACAACAGCATCTACAACAACTGTAGCCCCAACTAGTACAACTCAGGAGCCCATCACTACAGAGGAAACTACTACAAGTACAACTGTACTGACAACAATACCAACTACAGAACTATCAACTACACAGGTTACAACAAGTGCAGAACCAACAACAGTAGTAACAACTGCATCTACAACTACTCCAGCTCCAACTGAGAAAGCAACAACTACAGAGGAAACAACCACAGCTCCAAGTACAACATTAACTACAGCAGCAACAACAGAACTAACCACTACCACAGAATCAACTACACAGGCTACAACAAGCACAGAACCAACAACAGTAGAAACAACTGTATCTACAACTACTCCAGCTCCAACAACTACAACTGAGGAAGCAACAACAACAGAGGAAACAACCACAGCTTCAACTGTACTGACAACAGTACCAACAACAGCATCTACAACAACTGTAGCCCCAACTAGTACAACTCAGGAACCCATTACTACAGAGGAAACTACTACAAGGACAACTGTACTGACAACAATACCAACTACAGAACAATCAACTACACAGGTTACAATAAGTGCAGAACCAACAACAGTAGGAACAACTGCATCTACAACTACTCCAGCTCCAACTGAGGAAGCAACAACTACAGAGGAAACAACCACAGCTCCAAGTACAACATTAACTACAGCAGCAACAACAGAACTAACCACTACCACAGAATCAACTACACAGGCTACAACAAGCACAGAACCAACAACAGAAGAAACAACTGCATCTACAACTATGCCAGCTCCAACAACTACAACTGAGGAAGCAACAACAAGAGAGGAAACAACCACACTTCCAAGTACAACATTAACTACAGCAGCAACAACAGAACTAACCACTACCACAGAATCAACTACACTGGCTACAACAAGCACAGAACCAACAACAGAAGAAACAACTGTATCTACAACTACTCCAGCTACAACAACTACAACTGAGGAAGCAACAACAACAGAGGAAACAACCACAGCTACAACTGTTCTGACAACAGTACCAACAACAGCATCTACAACAACTGTAGCCCCAACTAGTACAACTCAGGAGCCCATCACTACAGAGGAAACTACTATAAGTACAACTGTACTGACAACAATACCAACTACAGAACTATCAACTACACAGGTTACAACAAGTGCAGAACCAACAACAGTAGTAACAACTGCATCTACAACTACTCCAGCTCCAACTGAGAAAGCAACAACTACAGAGGAAACAACCACAGCTCCAAGTACAACATTAACTACAGCAGCAACAACAGAACTAACCACTACCACAGAATCAACTACACAGGCTACAACAAGCACAGAACCAACAACAGTAGAAACAACTGTATCTACAACTACTCCAGCTCCAACAACTACAACTGAGGAAGCAACAACAACAAAGGAAACAACCACAGCTACAACTGTACTGACAACAGTACCAACAACAGCATCTACAACAACTGTAGCCCCAACCACTACAACTCAGGAACCCAGTACTACAGAGGAAACTACTACAAGGACAACTGTACTGACAACAATACCAACTACAGAACAATCAACTACACAGGTTACAACAAGTGCAGAACCAACAACAGTAGGAACAACTGCATCTACAACTACTCCAGCTCCAACTGAGGAAGCAACAACTACAGAGGAAACAACCACAGCTCCAAGTACAACATTAACTACAGCAGCAACAACAGAACTAACCACTACCACAGAATCAACTACACAGGCTACAACAAGCACAGAACCAACAACAGTAGAAACAACTGTATCTACAACTACTCCAGCTCCAACAAGTACAATTGAGGAAGCAACAACAATAGAGGAAACAACCACAGCTACAACTGTACTGACAACAGAACCAACAACAGCATCTACAACAACTGTAGCCCCAACTTGTACAACTCACGAGCCAATTAATACAGAGGAAAGTACTACAAGTACAACTGTACTGACAACAATACCAACTACAGAACTATCAACTACACAGGTTACAACAAGTGCAGAACCAACAACAGTAGGAACAACTGCATCTACAACTACTCCAGCTCCAAATGAGGAAGCAACAACTACAGAGGAAACAACCACAGCTCCAAGTACAACATTAACTACAGCAGCAACAACAGAACTAACCACTACCACAGAATCAACTACACAGGCTACAACAAGCACAGAACCATCAACAGAAGAAACAACTGTATCTACAACTATTCCAGCTCCAACAACTACAACTGAGGAAGCAACAACAAGAGAGGAAACAACCACACTTCCAAGTACAACATTAACTAAAGCAGCAACAACAGAACTAACCACTACCACAGAATCAACTACACAGGCTACAACAAGCACAGAACCAACAACAGTAGAAACAACTGTATCTACAACTACTCCAGCTACAACAACTACAACTGAGGAAGCAACAACAACAGAGGAAACAACCACAGCTACAACTGTACTGACAACAGTACCAACAACAGCATCTACAACAACTGTAGCCCCAACTAGTACAACTCAGGAGCCCATCACTACAGAGGAAACTACTACAAGTACAACTGTACTGACAACAATACCAACTACAGAACTATCAACTACACAGGTTACAACAAGTGCAGAACCAACAACAGTAGGAACAACTGCATCTACAACTACTCCAGCTCCAACTGAGAAAGCAACAACTACAGAGGAAACAACCACAGCTCCAAGTACAACATTAACTACAGCAGCAACAACAGAACTAACCACTACCACAGAATCAACTACACAGGCTACAACAAGCACAGAACCAACAACAGTAGAAACAACTGTATCTACAACTACTCCAACTCCAACAACTACAACTGAGGAAGCAACAACAACAGAGGAAACAACCACAGCTACAACTGTACTGACAACGGTACCAACAACAGCATCTACAACAACTGTAGCCCCAACCACTACAACTCAGGAACCCAGTATTACAGAGGAAACTACTACAAGTACAACTGTACTGACAACAATACCAACTACAGAACAATCAACTACACAGGTTACAACAAGTGCAGAACCAACAACAGTAGGAACAACTGCATCTACAACTACTCCAGCTCCAACTGAGGAAGCAACAACTACAGAGGAAACAACCACAGCTCCAAGTACAACATTAACTACAGCAGCAACAACAGAACTAACCACTACCACAGAATCAACTACACAGGCTACAACAAGCACAGAACCAACAACAGTAGAAACAACTGTATCTACAACTACTCCAGCTACAACAACTACAACTGAGGAAGCAACAACAACAGAGGAAACAACCACAGCTACAACTGTACTGACAACAGAACCAACATCAGCATCTACAACAACTGTAGCCCCAACTAGTACAACTCAGGAGCCCATTACTACAGAGGAAACTACTACAAGTACAACTGTACTGACAACAATACCAACTACAGAACTATCAACTACACAGGTTACAACAAGCACAGAACCAACAACAGTAGACACAACTGTATCTACAACTACTCCAGCTCCAACAACTACAACTGAGGAAGCAACAACAACAGAGGAAACAACCACAGCTACAACTGTACTGACAACAGTACCAACAACAGCATCTACAACAACTGTAGCCCCAACTAGTACAACTCAGGAGCCATTTACTACAGAGGAAACTACTACAAGTACAACTGTACTGACAACAATACCAACTACAGAACTATCAACTACACAGGTTACAACAAGTGCAGAAGCAACAACAGTAGGAACAACCGCATCTACAACTACTCCAACTCCAACTGAGAAAGCAACAACTACAGAGGAAACAACCATAGCTCCAAGTACAACATTAACTACAGCAGCAACAACAAAACTAACCACTACCACAGAATCAACTACACAGGCTACAACAAGCACAGAACCAACAACAGTAGAAACAACTGTATCTACAACTACTCCAGCTCCAACAACTACATCTGAGGAAGCAACAACAACAGAGGAAACAACCACTCTTCCAAGTACAACATTAAATACAGCACTAACAACAGAACTTACCACTACCACAGAATCAACTACACAGGCTACAACAAGCACAGAACCAACAACAGTAGAAACAACTGCATCTACAACTACTCCAGCTCCAACTACTCCAAGTGAGGAAGCAACAACTACAGAGGAAACAACTACACTTCCAAGTACAACATTAACTACAGCAGCAACAACAGAACTAACCACTACCACAGAATCAACTACACAGGCTACAACAAGCACAGAACCAACAACAGTAGAAACAACTGTATCTACAACTACTCCAGCTACAACAACTACAACTGAGGAAGCAACAACAACAGAGGAAACAACCACAGCTACAACTGTACTGACAACAGAACCAACAACAGCATCTACAACAACTGTAGCCCCAACTAGTACAACTCAGGAGCCCATTACTACAGAGGAAACTACTACAAGTACAACTGTACTGACAGCAATATCAACTACAGAACAATCAACTACACAGGTTACAACAAGTGCAGAAGCAACAACAGTAGGAACAACCGCATCTACAACTACTCCAACTCCAACTGAGAAAGCAACAACTACAGAGGAAACAACCATAGCTCCAAGTACAACATTAACTACAGCAGCAACAACAAAACTAACCACTACCACAGAATCAACTACACAGGCTACAACAAGCACAGAACCAACAACAGTAGAAACAACTGTATCTACAACTACTCCAGCTCCAACAACTACATCTGAGGAAGCAACAACAACAGAGGAAACAACCACTCTTCCAAGTACAACATTAAATACAGCACTAACAACAGAACTTACCACTACCACAGAATCAACTACACAGGCTACAACAAGCACAGAACCAACAACAGTAGAAACAACTGCATCTACAACTACTCCAGCTCCAACTACTCCAACTGAGGAAGCAACAACTACAGAGGAAACAACTACACTTCCAAGTACAACATTAACTACAGCAGCAACAACAAAACTAACCACTACAACAGAATCAACTACACAGGCTACAACAAGCACAGAACCAACAACAGTAGAAACAACCGCATCTACAACTACTCCAGCTCCAACTGAGGAAGCAACAACTACAGAGGAAACAACGACAGCTCCAAGTACAACATTAACTACAGCAGCAACAACAGAAATAACCACTACCACAGAATCAACTACACAGGCTCCAACAAGCACAGAACCAACAACAGTAGAATCAACTGTATCTACAACTACTCCAGCTCCAACAACTACAACTGAGGAAGCAAGAACAACAGAGGAAACAACCACAATTCCAAGAACATCATTAACTACAGCAGCAACAACAGTACTAACCACTACCACAGAATCAACTACACAGGCTACAACAAGCACAGAACCAACAACAGTAGAAACATCTGTATCTACAACTACTCCAGCTCCAACAACTACAACTGAGGAAGCAACAACAACAGCGGAAACAACCACAGCTACAACTGTACTGACAACAGAACCAACAACAGCATCTACAACAACTGTAGCCCCAACTAGTACAACTCAGGAGCCCATTACTACAGAGGAAACTACTACAAGTACAACTGTACTGACAAAAATACCAACTACAGAACTATCAACTACACAGGCTACAACAAGCACAGAACCAACAACAGTAGAAACAACTGCATCTACAACTACTCCAGCTCCAACAACTACAACTGAGGAAGCAACAACTACAGAGGAAACAACCACAGCTCCAAGTACAACATTAACTACAGCAGCAACAACAGAACTAACCACTACCACAGAATCAACTACACAGGCTACAACAAGCACAGAACCAACAACAGTAGAAACAGTTGCATCTACAACTACTCCAGCTCCAACTACTCCAACTGAGGAAGCAACAACTACAGAGGAAACAACTACACTTCCAAGTACAACATTAACTACAGCAGCAACAACAAAACTGACCACTACAACAGAATCAACTACACAGGCTACAACAAGCACAGAACCAACAACAGTAGAAACACCTGTATCTATAACCACTCCAGCTCCAACAACTACAACAGAGGAAGCAACCACAGCTACAACTGTACTGACAACAGTACCAACAACAGCATCTACAACAACTGTAGCCCCAACCACTACATCTCAGGAACCCAGTACTACAGAGGAAACTACTACAAGTACAACTGTACTGACAACAATACCAACTACAGAACAATCAACTACACAGGTTACAACAAGTGCAGAACCAACAACAGTAGGAACAACTGCATCTACAACTACTCCAGCTCCAACTGAGGAAGCAACAACAACAGAGGAAACAACCACAGCTACAACTGTACTGACAACAGTACCAACAACAGCATCTACAACAACTGTAGCCCCAATTAGTACAATTCAGGAGCCATTTACTACAGAGGTAAGTCCTACAAGTACAACTGTACTGACAACAATACCAACTACAGAACTATCAACTACACAGGCTACAACAAGCACAGAACCAACAACAGTAGAAACAACTGTATCTACAACTACTCCAGCTCCAACAACTACAACTGAGGAAGAAACAACTACAGAGGAAACAACCACAGCTCCAAGTACAACATTAACTACAGCAGCAACAACAGAACTAACCACTACCACAGAATCAACTACAAAGGCTACAACAAGCACAGAACCAACAACAGTAGAAACAACTGTATCTACAACTACTCCAGCTCCAACAACTACAACTGAGGAAGCAACAACAACAGAGGAAACAACCACACTTCCAAGTACAACATTAACTACAGCTGCAACAACAGAACTAACCACTACCACAGAATCAACTACACAGGCTACAACAAGCACAGAACCAACAACAGTAGAAACAACTGTATCTACAACTACTCCAGCTCCAACAACTACAACTGAGGAAGCAACAACAACAGAGGAAACAACCATACTTCCAAGTACAACATTAACTACAGCACAAACAGCAGAACTAACCACTACCACAGAATCAACTACACAGGCTACAACAAGCACAGAACCAACAACAGTAGAAACAACTGTATCTATAACCACTCCATCTCCAACAACTACAACAGAGGAAGCAACCACAGCTACAACTGTACTGACAACAGTACCAACAACAGCATCTACAACAACTGTAGCCCCAACCACTACATCTCAGGAACCCAGTACTACAGAGGAAACTACTACAAGTACAACTGTACTGACAACAATACCAACTACAGAACAATCAACTACACAGGTTACAACAAGCACAGAACCAACAACATTAGAAACATCTGTATCTACAACTACTCCAGCTCCAACAACTACAACTGAGGAAGCAACAACAACAGAGGAAACAACCACAGCTACAACTGTACTGACAACAGAACCAACAACAGCATCTACAACAACTGTAGCCCCAACTAGTACAACTCAGGAGCCCATTACTACAGAGGAAACTACTACAAGTACAACTGTACTGACAAAAATACCAACTACAGAACTATCAACTACACAGGCTACAACAAGCACAGAACCAACAACAGTAGAAACAACTGCATCTACAACTACTCCAGCTCCAACAACTACAACTGAGGAAGCAACAACTACAGAGGAAACAACCACAGCTCCAAGTACAACATTAACTACAGCAGCAACAACAGAACTAACCACTACCACAGAATCAACTACAAAGGCTACAACAAGCACAGAACCAACAACTGTAGAAACAACTGTATCTACAACTACTCCAGCTCCAACAACTACAACTGAGGAAGCAACAACAACAGAGGAAACAACCACACTTCCAAGTACAACATTAACTACAGCAGCAACAACAGAACTAACCACTACCACAGAATCAACTACACAGGCTACAACAAGCACAGAACCAACAACAGTAGAAACACCTGTATCTATAACCACTCCAGCTCCAACAACTACAACAGAGGAAGCAACCACAGCTACAACTGTACTGACAACAGTACCAACAACAGCATCTACAACAACTGTAGCCCCAACCACTACATCTCAGGAACCCAGTACTACAGAGGAAACTACTACAAGTACAACTGTACTGACAACAATACCAACTACAGAACAATCAACTACACAGGTTACAACAAGTGCAGAACCAACAACAGTAGGAACAACTGCATCTACAACTACTCCAGCTCCAACTGAGGAAGCAACAACTACAGAGGAAACAACCACAGCTCCAAGTACAACATTAACTACAGCAGCAACAACAGAACTAACCACTACCAAAGAATCAACTACACAGGCTACAACAAGCACAGAACCAACAACAGTAGAAACAACTGTATCTACAACTACTCCAGCTCCAACAACTACAACTGAGGAAGCAACAACAACAGAGGAAACAACCACAGCTACAACTGTACTGACAACAGTACCAACAACAGCATCTACAACAACTGTAGCCCCAATTAGTACAATTCAGGAGCCATTTACTACAGAGGTAAGTCCTACAAGTACAACTGTACTGACAACAATACCAACTACAGAACTATCAACTACACAGGCTACAACAAGCACAGAACCAACAACAGTAGAAACAACTGTATCTACAACTACTCCAGCTCCAACAACTACAACTGAGGAAGAAACAACTACAGAGGAAACAACCACAGCTCCAAGTACAACATTAACTACAGCAGCAACAACAGAACTAACCACTACCACAGAATCAACTACAAAGGCTACAACAAGCACAGAACCAACAACAGTAGAAACAACTGTATCTACAACTACTCCAGCTCCAACAACTACAACTGAGGAAGCAACAACAACAGAGGAAACAACCACACTTCCAAGTACAACATTAACTACAGCTGCAACAACAGAACTAACCACTACCACAGAATCAACTACACAGGCTACAACAAGCACAGAACCAACAACAGTAGAAACAACTGTATCTACAACTACTCCAGCTCCAACAACTACAACTGAGGAAGCAACAACAACAGAGGAAACAACCATACTTCCAAGTACAACATTAACTACAGCACAAACAGCAGAACTAACCACTACCACAGAATCAACTACACAGGCTACAACAAGCACAGAACCAACAACAGTAGAAACAACTGTATCTATAACCACTCCATCTCCAACAACTACAACAGAGGAAGCAACCACAGCTACAACTGTACTGACAACAGTACCAACAACAGCATCTACAACAACTGTAGCCCCAACCACTACATCTCAGGAACCCAGTACTACAGAGGAAACTACTACAAGTACAACTGTACTGACAACAATACCAACTACAGAACAATCAACTACACAGGTTACAACAAGTGCAGAACCAACAACAGAAGCAACAACTGCATCTACAACTACTCCAGGTCCAACTACTCAACCTGAGGAAGCAACAACTACAGAGGAAACAACTACAGCTCCAAGTACAACATCATCTACAGCAGCAGCAACAGAACTAACCACTACCACAGAATCAACTACACAGGCTACAACAAGCACAGAACCAACAACAGTAGAAACAGTTGCATCTACAACTACTCCAGCTCCAACTACTCCAACTGAGGAAGCAACAACTACAGAGGAAACAACTACACTTCCAAGTACAACGTTAACTACAGCAGCAACAACAAAACTAACCACTACAACAGAATCAACTACACAGGCTACAACAAGCACAGAACCAACAACAGTAGAAACAACCGCATCTACAACTACTCCAGCTCCAACTGAGGAAGCAACAACTACAGAGGAAACAACGACAGCTCCAAGTACAACATTAACTACAGCAGCAACAACAGAAATAACCACTACCACAGAATCAACTACACAGGCTCCAACAAGCACAGAACCAACAACAGTAGAATCAACTGTATCTACAACTACTCCAGCTCCAACAACTACAACTGAGGAAGCAAGAACAACAGAGGAAACAACCACAATTCCAAGAACATCATTAACTACAGCAGCAACAACAGTACTAACCACTACCACAGAATCAACTACACAGGCTACAACAAGCACAGAACCAACAACATTAGAAACATCTGTATCTACAACTACTCCAGCTCCAACAACTACAACTGAGGGATCAACTACAACAGAGAAAACAACCACAGCTACAACTGTACTGCCAACAGAACCAATAACTGATCTGACCATTAGCCCTATATCCACATCAGAGGCTACATCAGAAGAAACAACTGCACTTAGAACAAGTGTAGCCCTAAACACTACAACTCAGGAACCAAGTACTAAAGAGGAAACAACTACAGGTTCAACTTTACTGACAACAGCACAAACAGAACTAACCACTACTACAGAATCAACTACACAGTCTACAACAAGCACAGGACCAATAACAGTAGAAACAACTGCATCACCAACTAGTCAAGCTCCAACGACTACAACTGAGGAAGCAACAACACCAGAGGAAACAACCATAGCTACAACTGTACTGACAACATTACCAACAACAGAACTGACCATTAGCACTCTGTCTAAAACAGAGTCTACAACAACCACACAGCCAACAACAGAAGAAACAACTAGAGGTACCACTGTACTGACAACAGCACAAACAACAGAACTAATGACTACTACAGAATCAACTACACAGGCTACAATAAACACGGGACCAACAACAGTAGAAATAATTGCATCTACAACTACTTCAGCTCCTACCACAACAGTAGAGGAAGCAACAACTAGAAAGGATATAACCACAGATACAACTACAACTTTAACTACAGCTGGAAAAATATATCTAAGCACTACCACAGAATCAGCTACACAGGTTACAACAAGCACAGGACCAAAAACTGTAAAAACAACTGCATCTACAACTACTCCAGCCCCAACCGCTACAACTGAGGAAGCAACAACTATGGACGAAATAACCACAGCTACAACTACAACTTTAACTACAGAATCAACAACAAAAAATACAACATCCACAGTGTCAACTACACAAGCTACAAAAAGCAGAGGACCAACGACAGTAGAAACAACTGCATCTACACCTACTCCAGCTCCAGCCAATACAACTAAGGAAGCAACAACTTCAGAGGAACCAGCTACAGATACAATGGTACTAACTACTGCAGCGACAACAGAACTATCAACTACAAAGGCTACAACAAGCACAGAACCAACAACAGTAGAAACAACTGTATCTACAACTATTCCAGCTCCAACAACTACAACTGAGGAAGCAACAACAAGAGAGGAAACAACCACACTTCCAAGTACAACATTAACTACAGCAGCAACAACAGAACTAACCACTAGCACAGAATCAACTACACAGGCTACAACAAGCACAGAACCAACAACAGTAGAAACAACTGTATCTACAACTACTCCAGCTACAACAACTACAACTGAGGAAGCAACAACAACAGAGGAAACAACCACAGCTACAACTGTACTGACAACAGTACCAACAACAGCATCTACAACAACTGTAGCCCCAACTAGTACAACTCAGGAGCCCATCACTACAGAGGAAACTACTACAAGTACAACTGTACTGACAACAATACCAACTACAGAACTATCAACTACACAGGTTACAACAAGTGCAGAACCAACAACAGTAGTAACAACTGCATCTACAACTACTCCAGCTCCAACTGAGAAAGCAACAACTACAGAGGAAACAACCACAGCTCCAAGTACAACATTAACTACAGCAGCAACAACAGAACTAACCACTACCACAGAATCAACTACACAGGCTACAACAAGCACAGAACCAACAACAGTAGAAACAACTGTATCTACAACTACTCCAGCTCCAACAACTACAATTGAGGAAGCAACAACAACAGAGGAAACAACCACAGCTACAACTGTACTGACAACAGTACCAACAATAGCATCTACAACAACTGTAGCCCCAACCACTACAACTCAGGAACCCAGTACTACAGAGGAAACTACTACAAGTACAACTGTACTGACATCAATACCAACTACAGAACTATCAACTACACAGGTTACAACAAGTGCAGAACCAACAACAGAAGGAACAACTGCATCTACCACTACTCCAGCTCCAACTACTCCAACTGAGGAAGCAACAACTATAGAGGAAACAACTCCAGCTCCAAGTACAACATTATCTACAGCAGCAACAACAGAACTAACCACTACCACAGAATCAACTACACAGGCTACAACAAGCACAGAACCAACAACAGTAGAAACAACTGTATCTACAACAACTGTAGCCCCAACCAGTACAATACAATACACCCCACTATCAACTACACAGTCTGCAACAAACACTGACACAACTGCACACTCTCCAAGGTCAACAGCAACAAATTCAGTAATGTATGTTACTTTCTCACACATAAATGACTAAAAAATATATACATTCACAGTGAATTCTGATTAAATTCTGATTAAATAAATTAAATGTATAACATTTTCTTTATTTTAGATCTGCTTCAGCTGTGGTTCAGACCAGGATGGTCTTCAATTCCTCCTCTCCTGTTCCCAGTGAGAGTTTGGTCCTCAGTGCGATCCAGACTCTTCTCAGTGTTCGACTCACAAACCTCTCTGACTCTGTAAAAGTGCTGAACTTCACCTACGAGAGTATGTTTTATTTACTAATACATATTACAGCTACAACTCTTCACATCATTTTCCTATCAATATGAGAGCTAAAACATTCTTATGGACATTTGATTTGTTCCACAGAAATTTCAGACACCTCCTATGCAGTCAACTTCACATTCAGCATCAGTAACATCAGCATGTCTAAGAACCCTGACCTCAGGAACGACACCTACACCCAAGTGGAGAACATCATCAATAACGCTGTGAGTGTACATGACCATGTGCAGATCAACATTCTAACAAATATTCAGAGATAGCATTGGATCCCACTGCAGCATTTAATAAAACAGTTGTACAAATCAAATAGTGTAAAAGTCAACACAGTAACCCTGGGTTGTATGAGGCAGGGCAGACTGACAGTGGGGTAATCATCAAAGGTCAAAACACTAGGAAGCAGATGCAGACAAAGAAGCAGAGCAAGATCATGAATCAGTAATCAAATATAGGACTATAATGGGGACTTAAAGGGTCAGGAATATCCATCCTACATATTAAACATGATGTCTATATTCTTCAATTGAAAATCTGGGAAAATGTTGTTATTTGTAAAAGAAAAAATGTTTACACAAACAGTACAATGGAATGTTCTTATATCTCACAGAAAAACTGATTATTTATCTTTCTGTCTCCAGCTAAACACGCTTCTAAATGACGCTGGTGCAGAGCCATTCGAACCCCAGAGCTCTTTCTTCACGTAAGTTCACTGCAGTATTCTTTCCCCTCTCAAAATACCTTTTGGTAATTCTTATTGTAAAGTGAATTGTGTTGTGATGTTTGTGATTTCTTCTAGTGGTAACAGGAGTTCAGGAAACCAGGTTAATGGTGATATGAAGTACTACTTCCAAGATGGAGACACCAAAACACCAGCAGCCTTCCTGGATGAGCTTAAACCTGTGTAAGTGTCCTGATATCAATTTCACAAGTTTTTATTTAATCAGTGTGTTCTCACACTCTGTGTTTCATATCTGATTATTAGTGTATATTTAATAACAGATCATTTCAACCATGTGTATGTAATGGAGAATTACATTTTCATTCGGACTGTGAAAAATAATCAGCACAAAGCTTTGTATCTGCAAATAATAATGATGCTTTGTCTTTTCAGATCTGGTTCAGCTGTGGTTCAGACCAGGATGGTCTTCAATTCCTCCTCTCCTGTTCCCAGTGAGAGTTTGGTCCTCAGTGCGATCCAGACTCTTCTCAGTGCTCGACTCACAAACCTCTCTGACTCTGTAAAAGTGCTGAACTTCACCTACAAGAGTATGTTTTATTTACTAATACATATTACAGCTACAACTCTTCACATCATTTTCCTATCAATATGAGTGCTAAAACATTCTTATGGACATTTGATTTGTTCCACAGAAATTTCAGACACCTCCTATGCAGTCAACTTCACATTCAGCATCAGTAACATCAGCATGTCTAAGAACCCTGACCTCAGGAACGACACCTACACCCAAGTGGAGAACATCATCAATAACGCTGTGAGTGTACATGACCATGTGCAGATCAACATTCTAACAAATATTCAGAGATAGCATTGGATCCCACTGCAGCATTTAATAAAACAGTTGTACAAATCAAATAGTGTAAAAGTCAACACAGTAACCCTGGGTTGTATGAGGCAGGGCAGACTGACAGTGGGGTAATCATCAAAGGTCAAAACACTAGGAAGCAGATGCAGACAAAGAAGCAGAGCTAGATCATGAATCACTAATCAAATATAGGACTATAATGGGGACTTAAAGGGTCAGGAATATCCATCCTACATATTAAACATGATGTCTATATTCTTCAATTGAAAATCTGGGAAAATGTTGTTATTTGTAAAAGAAAAAATGTTTACACAAACAGTACAATGGAATGTTCTTATATCTCACAGAAAAACTGATTATTTATCTTTCTGTCTCCAGCTAAACACGCTTCTAAATGACGCTGGTGCAGAGCCATTCGAACCCCAGAGCTCTTTCTTCACGTAAGTTCACTGCAGTATTCTTTCCCCTCTCAAAATACCTTTTGGTAATTCTTATTGTAAAGTGAATTGTGTTGTGATGTTTGTGATTTCTTCTAGTGGTAACAGGAGTTCAGGAAACCAGGTTAATGGTGATATGAAGTACTACTTCCAAGATGGAGACACCAAAACACCAGCAGCCTTCCTGGATGAGCTTAAACCTGTGTAAGTGTCCTGATATCAATTTCACAAGTTTTTATTTAATCAGTGTGTTCTCACACTCTGTGTTTCATATCTGATTATTAGTGTATATTTAATAACAGATCATTTCAACCATGTGTATGTAATGGAGAATTACATTTTCATTCGGACTGTGAAAAATAATCAGCACAAAGCTTTGTATCTGCAAATAATAATGATGCTCTGTCTTTTCAGATCTGGTTCAGCTGTGGTTCAGACCAGGATGGTCTTCAATTCCTCCTCTCCTGTTCCAAGTGAGAGTTTGGTCCTCAGTGCGATCCAGACTCTTCTCAGTGCTCGACTCACAAACCTCTCTGACTCTGTAAAAGTGCTGAACTTCACCTACGAGAGTATGTTTTCTTTACTAATACATATTACAGCTACAACTCTTCACATCACTGTTCTATCAATATGAGAGCTAAAACATTCTTATGGACATTTGATTTCTTCCACAGAAATTTCAGACACCTCCTATGCAGTCAACTTCACATTCAGCATCAGTAACATCAGCATGTCTAAGAACCCTGACCTCAGGAACGACACCTACACCCAAGTGGAGAACATCATCAATAACGCTGTGAGTGTACATGACCATGTGCAGATCAACATTCTAACAAATATTCAGAGATAGCATTGGATCCCACTGCAGCATTTAATAAAACAGTTGTACAAATCAAATAGTGTAAAAGTCAACACAGTAACCCTGGGTTGTATGAGGCAGGGCAGACTGACAGTGGGGTAATCATCAAAGGTCAAAACACTAGGAAGCAGATGCAGACAAAGAAGCAGAGCTAGATCATGAATCACTAATCAAATATAGCACTATAATTGGGGACTTAAAGGGTCAGGAATATCCATCCTACATATAAAACATGATGTCTATATTCTTCAATTGAAAATCTATGAAAATGTTGTTATTTGTAAAAGACAAAATGTTTACACAAACAGTACAATGGAATGTTCTTATATCTCACAGAAAAACTGAATGTTTATCTTTCTATCTCCAGCTAAACACGCTTCTAAATGACGCTGGTGCAGAGCCATTCGAGCCCCAGAGCTCTTTCTTCATGTAAGTTCACTGCAGTATTCTTTCCCCTCTCAAAATATCTTTTGGTAATTCTTATTGTAAAGTGAATTGTGTTGTGATGTTTGTGATTTCTTCTAGTGGTAACAGGAGTTCAGGAAACCAGGTTAATGGTGATATGAAGTACCACTTCCAAGATGGAGACACCAAAACACCAGCAGCCTTCCTGGATGAGCTTAAACCTGTGTAAGTGTCCTGATATCAATTTCACAAGTTTTTATTTAATCAGTGTGTTCTCACACTCTGTGTTTCATATCTGATTATTAGTGTATATTTAATAACAGATCATTTCAACCATGTGTATGTAATGGTGAATAGAATTTTCATTAGGATTGTGAAAAATAATCAGCATAAAGCTTTGTATCTGCAAATAATAATGATGCTTTGTCTTTTCAGATCTGGTTCAGCTGTGGTTCAGACCAGGATGGTCTTCAATTCCTCCTCTCCTGTTCCCAGTGAGAGTTTGGTCCTCAGTGCGATCCAGACTCTTCTCAGTGCTCGACTCACAAACCTCTCTGACTCTGTAAAAGTGTTGAACTTCACCTACAAGAGTATGTTTTATTTACTAATACATATTACAGCTACAACTCTTCACATCATTTTCCTATCAATATGAGTGCTAAAACATTCTTATGGACATTTCATTTGTTCCACAGAAATTTCAGACACCTCCTATGCAGTCAACTTCACATTCAGCATCAGTAACATCAGCATGTCTAAGAACCCTGACCTCAGGAACGACACCTACACCCAAGTGGAGAACATCATCAATAACGCTGTGAGTGTACAAGACCATGTGCATTTCAACATTCTAACAAATATCCAGAGATAGCATTGGATCCCATTGCAGCGTTTAATAAAAACAGTTGTAAAAATCAAATAGTGTAAAAGTCAACACATTAACCCCTGGGTTGTATGAGGCAGGGCAGACTCACAGTGGGGTAATCATCAAAGGTCAAAACACTAGGAAGCAGATGCAGACAAAGAAGCAGAGCTAGATCATGAATCACTAATCAAATATAGCACTATAATTGGGGACTGAAAGGGTCAGGAATATCCATCCTACATATAAAACATTATGTCTATATTCTTCAATTGAAAATCTATGAAAATGTTGTTATTTGTAAAAGAAAAAATGTTTACACAAACAGTACAATGGAATGTTCTTATATCTCACAGAAAAACTGATTATTTATCTTTCTGTCTCCAGCTAAACACGCTTCTAAATGACGCTGGTGCAGAGCCATTTGAACCCCAGAGCTCTTTCTTCACGTAAGTTCACTGCAGTATTCTTTCCCCTCTCAAAATACCTTTTGGTAATTCTTATTGTAAAGTGAATTGTGTTGTGATGTTTGTGATTTCTTCTAGTGGTAACAGGAGTTCAGGAAACCAGGTTAATGGTGATATGAAGTACTACTTCCAAGATGGAGACACCAAAACACCAGCAGCCTTCCTGGATGAGCTTAAACCTGTGTAAGTGTCCTGATATCAATTTCACAAGTTTTTATTTAATCAGTGTGTTCTCACACTCTGTGTTTCATATCTGATTATTAGTGTATATTTAATAACAGATCATTTCAACCATGTGTATGTAATGGAGAATTACATTTTCATTCGGACTGTGAAAAATAATCAGCACAAAGCTTTGTATCTGCAAATAATAATGATGCTCTGTCTTTTCAGATCTGGTTCAGCTGTGGTTCAGACCAGGATGGTCTTCAATTCCTCCTCTCCTGTTCCAAGTGAGAGTTTGGTCCTCAGTGCGATCCAGACTCTTCTCAGTGCTCGACTCACAAACCTCTCTGACTCTGTAAAAGTGCTGAACTTCACCTACGAGAGTATGTTTTCTTTACTAATACATATTACAGCTACAACTCTTCACATCACTGTTCTATCAATATGAGAGCTAAAACATTCTTATGGACATTTGATTTCTTCCACAGAAATTTCAGACACCTCCTATGCAGTCAACTTCACATTCAGCATCAGTAACATCAGCATGTCTAAGAACCCTGACCTCAGGAACGACACCTACACCCAAGTGGAGAACATCATCAATAACGCTGTGAGTGTACATGACCATGTGCAGATCAACATTCTAACAAATATTCAGAGATAGCATTGGATCCCACTGCAGCATTTAATAAAACAGTTGTACAAATCAAATAGTGTAAAAGTCAACACAGTAACCCTGGGTTGTATGAGGCAGGGCAGACTGACAGTGGGGTAATCATCAAAGGTCAAAACACTAGGAAGCAGATGCAGACAAAGAAGCAGAGCAAGATCATGAATCAGTAATCAAATATAGGACTATAATGGGGACTTAAAGGGTCAGGAATATCCATCCTACATATTAAACATGATGTCTATATTCTTCAATTGAAAATCTGGGAAAATGTTGTTATTTGTAAAAGAAAAAATGTTTACACAAACAGTACAATGGAATGTTCTTATATCTCACAGAAAAACTGATTATTTATCTTTCTGTCTCCAGCTAAACACGCTTCTAAATGACGCTGGTGCAGAGCCATTCGAACCCCAGAGCTCTTTCTTCACGTAAGTTCACTGCAGTATTCTTTCCCCTCTCAAAATACCTTTTGGTAATTCTTATTGTAAAGTGAATTGTGTTGTGATGTTTGTGATTTCTTCTAGTGGTAACAGGAGTTCAGGAAACCAGGTTAATGGTGATATGAAGTACTACTTCCAAGATGGAGACACCAAAACACCAGCAGCCTTCCTGGATGAGCTTAAACCTGTGTAAGTGTCCTGATATCAATTTCACAAGTTTTTATTTAATCAGTGTGTTCTCACACTCTGTGTTTCATATCTGATTATTAGTGTATATTTAATAACAGATCATTTCAACCATGTGTATGTAATGGAGAATTACATTTTCATTCGGACTGTGAAAAATAATCAGCACAAAGCTTTGTATCTGCAAATAATAATGATGCTTTGTCTTTTCAGATCTGGTTCAGCTGTGGTTCAGACCAGGATGGTCTTCAATTCCTCCTCTCCTGTTCCCAGTGAGAGTTTGGTCCTCAGTGCGATCCAGACTCTTCTCAGTGCTCGACTCACAAACCTCTCTGACTCTGTAAAAGTGCTGAACTTCACCTACAAGAGTATGTTTTATTTACTAATACATATTACAGCTACAACTCTTCACATCATTTTCCTATCAATATGAGTGCTAAAACATTCTTATGGACATTTCATTTGTTCCACAGAAATTTCAGACACCTCCTATGCAGTCAACTTCACATTCAGCATCAGTAACATCAGCATGTCTAAGAACCCTGACCTCAGGAACGACACCTACACCCAAGTGGAGAACATCATCAATAACGCTGTGAGTGTACATGACCATGTGCAGATCAACATTCTAACAAATATTCAGAGATAGCATTGGATCCCACTGCAGCATTTAATAAAACAGTTGTACAAATCAAATAGTGTAAAAGTCAACACAGTAACCCTGGGTTGTATGAGGCAGGGCAGACTGACAGTGGGGTAATCATCAAAGGTCAAAACACTAGGAAGCAGATGCAGACAAAGAAGCAGAGCTAGATCATGAATCACTAATCAAATATAGGACTATAATGGGGACTTAAAGGGTCAGGAATATCCATCCTACATATTAAACATGATGTCTATATTCTTCAATTGAAAATCTGGGAAAATGTTGTTATTTGTAAAAGAAAAAATGTTTACACAAACAGTACAATGGAATGTTCTTATATCTCACAGAAAAACTGATTATTTATCTTTCTGTCTCCAGCTAAACACGCTTCTAAATGACGCTGGTGCAGAGCCATTCGAACCCCAGAGCTCTTTCTTCACGTAAGTTCACTGCAGTATTCTTTCCCCTCTCAAAATACCTTTTGGTAATTCTTATTGTAAAGTGAATTGTGTTGTGATGTTTGTGATTTCTTCTAGTGGTAACAGGAGTTCAGGAAACCAGGTTAATGGTGATATGAAGTACTACTTCCAAGATGGAGACACCAAAACACCAGCAGCCTTCCTGGATGAGCTTAAACCTGTGTAAGTGTCCTGATATCAATTTCACAAGTTTTTATTTAATCAGTGTGTTCTCACACTCTGTGTTTCATATCTGATTATTAGTGTATATTTAATAACAGATCATTTCAACCATGTGTATGTAATGGAGAATTACATTTTCATTCGGACTGTGAAAAATAATCAGCACAAAGCTTTGTATCTGCAAATAATAATGATGCTCTGTCTTTTCAGATCTGGTTCAGCTGTGGTTCAGACCAGGATGGTC
Source organism: Ictalurus furcatus (assembly GCF_023375685.1). Lineage (NCBI taxonomy): Eukaryota > Metazoa > Chordata > Actinopteri > Siluriformes > Ictaluridae > Ictalurus > Ictalurus furcatus. The sequence goes on from NC_071257.1 coordinate 37,355,644, forward strand.
TTCAATTCCTCCTCTCCTGTTCCAAGTGAGAGTTTGGTCCTCAGTGCGATCCAGACTCTTCTCAGTGCTCGACTCACAAACCTCTCTGACTCTGTAAAAGTGCTGAACTTCACCTACGAGAGTATGTTTTCTTTACTAATACATATTACAGCTACAACTCTTCACATCACTGTTCTATCAATATGAGAGCTAAAACATTCTTATGGACATTTGATTTCTTCCACAGAAATTTCAGACACCTCCTATGCAGTCAACTTCACATTCAGCATCAGTAACATCAGCATGTCTAAGAACCCTGACCTCAGGAACGACACCTACACCCAAGTGGAGAACATCATCAATAACGCTGTGAGTGTACATGACCATGTGCAGATCAACATTCTAACAAATATTCAGAGATAGCATTGGATCCCACTGCAGCATTTAATAAAACAGTTGTACAAATCAAATAGTGTAAAAGTCAACACAGTAACCCTGGGTTGTATGAGGCAGGGCAGACTGACAGTGGGGTAATCATCAAAGGTCAAAACACTAGGAAGCAGATGCAGACAAAGAAGCAGAGCTAGATCATGAATCACTAATCAAATATAGCACTATAATTGGGGACTTAAAGGGTCAGGAATATCCATCCTACATATAAAACATGATGTCTATATTCTTCAATTGAAAATCTATGAAAATGTTGTTATTTGTAAAAGACAAAATGTTTACACAAACAGTACAATGGAATGTTCTTATATCTCACAGAAAAACTGAATGTTTATCTTTCTATCTCCAGCTAAACACGCTTCTAAATGACGCTGGTGCAGAGCCATTCGAGCCCCAGAGCTCTTTCTTCATGTAAGTTCACTGCAGTATTCTTTCCCCTCTCAAAATATCTTTTGGTAATTCTTATTGTAAAGTGAATTGTGTTGTGATGTTTGTGATTTCTTCTAGTGGTAACAGGAGTTCAGGAAACCAGGTTAATGGTGATATGAAGTACCACTTCCAAGATGGAGACACCAAAACACCAGCAGCCTTCCTGGATGAGCTTAAACCTGTGTAAGTGTCCTGATATCAATTTCACAAGTTTTTATTTAATCAGTGTGTTCTCACACTCTGTGTTTCATATCTGATTATTAGTGTATATTTAATAACAGATCATTTCAACCATGTGTATGTAATGGTGAATAGAATTTTCATTAGGATTGTGAAAAATAATCAGCATAAAGCTTTGTATCTGCAAATAATAATGATGCTTTGTCTTTTCAGATCTGGTTCAGCTGTGGTTCAGACCAGGATGGTCTTCAATTCCTCCTCTCCTGTTCCCAGTGAGAGTTTGGTCCTCAGTGCGATCCAGACTCTTCTCAGTGCTCGACTCACAAACCTCTCTGACTCTGTAAAAGTGTTGAACTTCACCTACAAGAGTATGTTTTATTTACTAATACATATTACAGCTACAACTCTTCACATCATTTTCCTATCAATATGAGTGCTAAAACATTCTTATGGACATTTGATTTGTTCCACAGAAATTTCAGACACCTCCTATGCAGTCAACTTCACATTCAGCATCAGTAACATCAGCATGTCTAAGAACCCTGACCTCAGGAACGACACCTACACCCAAGTGGAGAACATCATCAATAACGCTGTGAGTGTACAAGACCATGTGCATTTCAACATTCTAACAAATATCCAGAGATAGCATTGGATCCCATTGCAGCGTTTAATAAAAACAGTTGTAAAAATCAAATAGTGTAAAAGTCAACACATTAACCCCTGGGTTGTATGAGGCAGGGCAGACTCACAGTGGGGTAATCATCAAAGGTCAAAACACTAGGAAGCAGATGCAGACAAAGAAGCAGAGCTAGATCATGAATCACTAATCAAATATAGCACTATAATTGGGGACTGAAAGGGTCAGGAATATCCATCCTACATATAAAACATTATGTCTATATTCTTCAATTGAAAATCTATGAAAATGTTGTTATTTGTAAAAGAAAAAATGTTTACACAAACAGTACAATGGAATGTTCTTATATCTCACAGAAAAACTGATTATTTATCTTTCTGTCTCCAGCTAAACACGCTTCTAAATGACGCTGGTGCAGAGCCATTTGAACCCCAGAGCTCTTTCTTCACGTAAGTTCACTGCAGTATTCTTTCCCCTCTCAAAATACCTTTTGGTAATTCTTATTGTAAAGTGAATTGTGTTGTGATGTTTGTGATTTCTTCTAGTGGTAACAGGAGTTCAGGAAACCAGGTTAATGGTGATATGAAGTACTACTTCCAAGATGGAGACACCAAAACACCAGCAGCCTTCCTGGATGAGCTTAAACCTGTGTAAGTGTCCTGATATCAATTTCACAAGTTTTTATTTAATCAGTGTGTTCTCACACTCTGTGTTTCATATCTGATTATTAGTGTATATTTAATAACAGATCATTTCAACCATGTGTATGTAATGGAGAATTACATTTTCATTCGGACTGTGAAAAATAATCAGCACAAAGCTTTGTATCTGCAAATAATAATGATGCTCTGTCTTTTCAGATCTGGTTCAGCTGTGGTTCAGACCAGGATGGTCTTCAATTCCTCCTCTCCTGTTCCAAGTGAGAGTTTGGTCCTCAGTGCGATCCAGACTCTTCTCAGTGCTCGACTCACAAACCTCTCTGACTCTGTAAAAGTGCTGAACTTCACCTACGAGAGTATGTTTTCTTTACTAATACATATTACAGCTACAACTCTTCACATCACTGTTCTATCAATATGAGAGCTAAAACATTCTTATGGACATTTGATTTCTTCCACAGAAATTTCAGACACCTCCTATGCAGTCAACTTCACATTCAGCATCAGTAACATCAGCATGTCTAAGAACCCTGACCTCAGGAACGACACCTACACCCAAGTGGAGAACATCATCAATAACGCTGTGAGTGTACATGACCATGTGCAGATCAACATTCTAACAAATATTCAGAGATAGCATTGGATCCCACTGCAGCATTTAATAAAACAGTTGTACAAATCAAATAGTGTAAAAGTCAACACAGTAACCCTGGGTTGTATGAGGCAGGGCAGACTGACAGTGGGGTAATCATCAAAGGTCAAAACACTAGGAAGCAGATGCAGACAAAGAAGCAGAGCTAGATCATGAATCACTAATCAAATATAGCACTATAATTGGGGACTTAAAGGGTCAGGAATATCCATCCTACATATAAAACATGATGTCTATATTCTTCAATTGAAAATCTATGAAAATGTTGTTATTTGTAAAAGACAAAATGTTTACACAAACAGTACAATGGAATGTTCTTATATCTCACAGAAAAACTGAATGTTTATCTTTCTATCTCCAGCTAAACACGCTTCTAAATGACGCTGGTGCAGAGCCATTCGAGCCCCAGAGCTCTTTCTTCATGTAAGTTCACTGCAGTATTCTTTCCCCTCTCAAAATATCTTTTGGTAATTCTTATTGTAAAGTGAATTGTGTTGTGATGTTTGTGATTTCTTCTAGTGGTAACAGGAGTTCAGGAAACCAGGTTAATGGTGATATGAAGTACTACTTCCAAGATGGAGACACCAAAACACCAGCAGCCTTCCTGGATGAGCTTAAACCTGTGTAAGTGTCCTGATATCAATTTCACAAGTTTTTATTTAATCAGTGTGTTCTCACACTCTGTGTTTCATATCTGATTATTAGTGTATATTTAATAACAGATCATTTCAACCATGTGTATGTAATGGAGAATTACATTTTCATTCGGACTGTGAAAAATAATCAGCACAAAGCTTTGTATCTGCAAATAATAATGATGCTCTGTCTTTTCAGATCTGGTTCAGCTGTGGTTCAGACCAGGATGGTCTTCAATTCCTCCTCTCCTGTTCCAAGTGAGAGTTTGGTCCTCAGTGCGATCCAGACTCTTCTCAGTGCTCGACTCACAAACCTCTCTGACTCTGTAAAAGTGCTGAACTTCACCTACGAGAGTATGTTTTCTTTACTAATACATATTACAGCTACAACTCTTCACATCACTGTTCTATCAATATGAGAGCTAAAACATTCTTATGGACATTTGATTTCTTCCACAGAAATTTCAGACACCTCCTATGCAGTCAACTTCACATTCAGCATCAGTAACATCAGCATGTCTAAGAACCCTGACCTCAGGAACGACACCTACACCCAAGTGGAGAACATCATCAATAACGCTGTGAGTGTACATGACCATGTGCAGATCAACATTCTAACAAATATTCAGAGATAGCATTGACTCCCACTGCAGCATTTAATAAAACAGTTGTACAAATCAAATAGTGTAAAAGTCAACACAGTAACCCTGGGTTGTATGAGGCAGGGCAGACTGACAGTGGGGTAATCATCAAAGGTCAAAACACTAGGAAGCAGATGCAGACAAAGAAGCAGAGCTAGATCATGAATCACTAATCAAATATAGCACTATAATTGGGGACTTAAAGGGTCAGGAATATCCATCCTACATATAAAACATGATGTCTATATTCTTCAATTGAAAATCTATGAAAATGTTGTTATTTGTAAAAGACAAAATGTTTACACAAACAGTACAATGGAATGTTCTTATATCTCACAGAAAAACTGAATGTTTATCTTTCTATCTCCAGCTAAACACGCTTCTAAATGACGCTGGTGCAGAGCCATTCGAGCCCCAGAGCTCTTTCTTCATGTAAGTTCACTGCAGTATTCTTTCCCCTCTCAAAATATCTTTTGGTAATTCTTATTGTAAAGTGAATTGTGTTGTGATGTTTGTGATTTCTTCTAGTGGTAACAGGAGTTCAGGAAACCAGGTTAATGGTGATATGAAGTACCACTTCCAAGATGGAGACACCAAAACACCAGCAGCCTTCCTGGATGAGCTTAAACCTGTGTAAGTGTCCTGATATCAATTTCACAAGTTTTTATTTAATCAGTGTGTTCTCACACTCTGTGTTTCATATCTGATTATTAGTGTATATTTAATAACAGATCATTTCAACCATGTGTATGTAATGGTGAATAGAATTTTCATTAGGATTGTGAAAAATAATCAGCATAAAGCTTTGTATCTGCAAATAATAATGATGCTTTGTCTTTTCAGATCTGGTTCAGCTGTGGTTCAGACCAGGATGGTCTTCAATTCCTCCTCTCCTGTTCCCAGTGAGAGTTTGGTCCTCAGTGCGATCCAGACTCTTCTCAGTGCTCGACTCACAAACCTCTCTGACTCTGTAAAAGTGTTGAACTTCACCTACAAGAGTATGTTTTATTTACTAATACATATTACAGCTACAACTCTTCACATCATTTTCCTATCAATATGAGTGCTAAAACATTCTTATGGACATTTGATTTGTTCCACAGAAATTTCAGACACCTCCTATGCAGTCAACTTCACATTCAGCATCAGTAACATCAGCATGTCTAAGAACCCTGACCTCAGGAACGACACCTACACCCAAGTGGAGAACATCATCAATAACGCTGTGAGTGTACAAGACCATGTGCATTTCAACATTCTAACAAATATCCAGAGATAGCATTGGATCCCATTGCAGCGTTTAATAAAAACAGTTGTAAAAATCAAATAGTGTAAAAGTCAACACATTAACCCCTGGGTTGTATGAGGCAGGGCAGACTCACAGTGGGGTAATCATCAAAGGTCAAAACACTAGGAAGCAGATGCAGACAAAGAAGCAGAGCTAGATCATGAATCACTAATCAAATATAGCACTATAATTGGGGACTGAAAGGGTCAGGAATATCCATCCTACATATAAAACATTATGTCTATATTCTTCAATTGAAAATCTATGAAAATGTTGTTATTTGTAAAAGAAAAAATGTTTACACAAACAGTACAATGGAATGTTCTTATATCTCACAGAAAAACTGATTATTTATCTTTCTGTCTCCAGCTAAACACGCTTCTAAATGACGCTGGTGCAGAGCCATTTGAACCCCAGAGCTCTTTCTTCACGTAAGTTCACTGCAGTATTCTTTCCCCTCTCAAAATACCTTTTGGTAATTCTTATTGTAAAGTGAATTGTGTTGTGATGTTTGTGATTTCTTCTAGTGGTAACAGGAGTTCAGGAAACCAGGTTAATGGTGATATGAAGTACTACTTCCAAGATGGAGACACCAAAACACCAGCAGCCTTCCTGGATGAGCTTAAACCTGTGTAAGTGTCCTGATATCAATTTCACAAGTTTTTATTTAATCAGTGTGTTCTCACACTCTGTGTTTCATATCTGATTATTAGTGAATATTTAATAACAGATCATTTCAACCATGTGTATGTAATGGAGAATTACATTTTCATTCGGACTGTGAAAAATAATCAGCATAAAGCTTTGTATCTGCAAATAATAATGATGCTCTGTCTTTTCAGATCTGGTTCAGCTGTGGTTCAGACCAGGATGGTCTTCAATTCCTCCTCTCCTGTTCCAAGTGAGAGTTTGGTCCTCAGTGCGATCCAGACTCTTCTCAGTGCTCGATTCACAAACCTCTCTGACTCTGTAAAAGTGCTGAACTTCACCTACGAGAGTATGTTTTCTTTACTAATACATATTACAGCTACAACTCTTCACATAATTCTCCTATCAGTATGAGCGCTAAAACATTTTTATGGACATTTGATTTGTTCCACAGAAATTTCAGACACCTATGCAGTCAACTTCACATTCAGCATCAGTAACATCAGCATGTCTAAGAACCCTGACCTCAGGAACGACACCTACACCCAAGTGGAGAACATCATCAATAACGCTGTGAGTGTACAAGACCATGTGCATTTCAACATTCTAACAAATATCCAGAGATAGCATTGGATCCCATTGCAGCGTTTAATAAAACCAGTTGTAAAAATCAAATAGTGTAAAAGTCAACACAGTAACCCTGGGTTGTATGAGGCAGGGCAGACGCACAGTGGGGTAATCATCAAAGGTCAAAACACTAGGAAGCAGATGCAGACAAAGAAGTAGAGCTAGATCATGAATCACTAATCAAATATAGCACTATAATTGGGGACTGAAAGGGTCAGGAATATCCATCCTACATATTAAACATGATGTCTATATTCTTCAATTGAAAATCTGGAAAATGTTATTTGTAAAAGAAAAAATGTTTAAACAAACAGTACAATGGAATGTTCTTATATCTCACAGAAAAACTGATTATTTATCTTTCTGTCTCCAGCTAAACACGCTTCTAAATGACGCTGGTGCAGAGCCATTTGAACCCCAGAGCTCTTTCTTCACGTAAGTTCACTGCAGTATTCTTTCCCCTCTCAAAATACCTTTTGGTAATTCTTATTGTAAAGTGAATTGTGTTGTGATGTTTGTGATTTCTTCTAGTGGTAACAGGAGTTCAGGAAACCAGGTTAATGGTGATATGAAGTACTACTTCCAAGATGGAGACACCAAAACACCAGCAGCCTTCCTGGATGAGCTTAAACCTGTGTAAGTGTCCTGATATCAATTTCACAAGTTTTTATTTAATCAGTGTGTTCTCACACTCTGTGTTTCATATCTGATTATTAGTGTATATTTAATAACAGATCATTTCAACCATGTGTATGTAATGGAGAATTACATTTTCATTCGGACTGTGAAAAATAATCAGCACATAGCTTTGTATCTGCAAATAATAATGATGCTCTGTCTTTTCAGATCTGGTTCAGCTGTGGTTCAGACCAGGATGGTCTTCAATTCCTCCTCTCCTGTTCCAAGTGAGAGTTTGGTCCTCAGTGCGATCCAGACTCTTCTCAGTGCTCGACTCACAAACCTCTCTGACTCTGTAAAAGTGCTGAACTTCACCTACGAGAGTATGTTTTCTTTACTAATACATATTACAGCTACAACTCTTCACATCACTGTTCTATCAATATGAGAGCTAAAACATTCTTATGGACATTTGATTTCTTCCACAGAAATTTCAGACACCTCCTATGCAGTCAACTTCACATTCAGCATCAGTAACATCAGCATGTCTAAGAACCCTGACCTCAGGAACGACACCTACACCCAAGTGGAGAACATCATCAATAACGCTGTGAGTGTACATGACCATGTGCAGATCAACATTCTAACAAATATTCAGAGATAGCATTGGATCCCACTGCAGCATTTAATAAAACAGTTGTACAAATCAAATAGTGTAAAAGTCAACACAGTAACCCTGGGTTGTATGAGGCAGGGCAGACTGACAGTGGGGTAATCATCAAAGGTCAAAACACTAGGAAGCAGACGCAGACAAAGAAGCAGAGCTAGATCATGAATCACTAATCAAATATAGCACTATAATTGGGGACTTAAAGGGTCAGGAATATCCATCCTACATATAAAACATGATGTCTATATTCTTCAATTGAAAATCTATGAAAATGTTGTTATTTGTAAAAGACAAAATGTTTACACAAACAGTACAATGGAATGTTCTTATATCTCACAGAAAAACTGAATGTTTATCTTTCTATCTCCAGCTAAACACGCTTCTAAATGACGCTGGTGCAGAGCCATTCGAGCCCCAGAGCTCTTTCTTCATGTAAGTTCACTGCAGTATTCTTTCCCCTCTCAAAATATCTTTTGGTAATTCTTATTGTAAAGTGAATTGTGTTGTGATGTTTGTGATTTCTTCTAGTGGTAACAGGAGTTCAGGAAACCAGGTTAATGGTGATATGAAGTACTACTTCCAAGATGGAGACACCAAAACACCAGCAGCCTTCCTGGATGAGCTTAAACCTGTGTAAGTGTCCTGATATCAATTTCACAAGTTTTTATTTAATCAGTGTGTTCTCACACTCTGTGTTTAATATCTGATTATTAGTGTATATTTAATAACAGATCATTTCAACCATGTGTATGTAATGGTGAATAGAATTTTCATTAGGATTGTGAAAAATAATCAGCATAAAGCTTTGTATCTGCAAATAATAATGATGCTTTGTCTTTTCAGATCTGGTTCAGCTGTGGTTCAGACCAGGATGGTCTTCAATTCCTCCTCTCCTGTTCCCAGTGAGAGTTTGGTCCTCAGTGCGATCCAGACTCTTCTCAGTGCTCGACTCACAAACCTCTCTGACTCTGTAAAAGTGCTGAACTTCACCTACAAGAGTATGTTTTATTTACTAATACATATTACAGCTACAACTCTTCACATCATTTTCCTATCAATATGAGTGCTAAAACATTCTTATGGACATTTGATTTGTTCCACAGAAATTTCAGACACCTCCTATGCAGTCAACTTCACATTCAGCATCAGTAACATCAGCATGTCTAAGAACCCTGACCGCAGGAATGACACCTACACCCAAGTGGAGAACATCATCAATAACGCTGTGAGTGTACAAGACCATGTGCATTTCAACATTCTAACAAATATCCAGAGATAGCATTGGATCCCATTGCAGCGTTTAATAAAAACAGTTGTAAAAATCAAATAGTGTAAAAGTCAACACATTAACCCCTGGGTTGTATGAGGCAGGGCAGACTGACAGTGGGGTAATCATCAAAGGTCAAAACACTAGGAAGCAGATGCAGACAAAGAAGCAGAGCTAGATCATGAATCACTAATCAAATATAGGACTATAATGGGGACTTAAAGGGTCAGGAATATCCATCCTACATATTAAACATGATGTCTATATTCTTCAATTGAAAATCTGGGAAAATGTTGTTATTTGTAAAAGAAAAAATGTTTACACAAACAGTACAATGGAATGTTCTTATATCTCACAGAAAAACTGATTATTTATCTTTCTGTCTCCAGCTAAACACGCTTCTAAATGACGCTGGTGCAGAGCCATTCGAACCCCAGAGCTCTTTCTTCACGTAAGTTCACTGCAGTATTCTTTCCCCTCTCAAAATACCTTTTGGTAATTCTTATTGTAAAGTGAATTGTGTTGTGATGTTTGTGATTTCTTCTAGTGGTAACAGGAGTTCAGGAAACCAGGTTAATGGTGATATGAAGTACTACTTCCAAGATGGAGACACCAAAACACCAGCAGCCTTCCTGGATGAGCTTAAACCTGTGTAAGTGTCCTGATATCAATTTCACAAGTTTTTATTTAATCAGTGTGTTCTCACACTCTGTGTTTCATATCTGATTATTAGTGTATATTTAATAACAGATCATTTCAACCATGTGTATGTAATGGAGAATTACATTTTCATTCGGACTGTGAAAAATAATCAGCATAAAGCTTTGTATCTGCAAATAATAATGATGCTCTGTCTTTTCAGATCTGGTTCAGCTGTGGTTCAGACCAGGATGGTCTTCAATTCCTCCTCTCCTGTTCCAAGTGAGAGTTTGGTCCTCATTGCGATCCAGACTCTTCTCAGTGCTCGACTCACAAACCTCTCTGACTCTGTAAAAGTGCTGAACTTCACCTACGAGAGTATGTTTTCTTTACTAATACATATTACAGCTACAACTCTTCACATCATTCTCCTATCAGTATGAGCGCTAAAACATTTTTATGGACATTTGATTTGTTCCACAGAAATTTCAGACACCTATGCAGTCAACTTCACATTCAGCATCAGTAACATCAGCATGTCTAAGAACCCTGACCTCAGGAACGACACCTACACCCAAGTGGAGAACATCATCAGTAACGCTGTGAGTGTACAAGACCATGTGCATTTCAACATTCTAACAAATATCCAGAGATAGCATTGGATCCCATTGCAGCGTTTAATAAAACCAGTTGTAAAAATCAAATAGTGTAAAAGTCAACACATTAACCCCTGAGTTGTATGAGGCAGGGCAGACGCACAGTGGGGTAATCATCAAAGGTCAAAACACTAGGAAGCAGATGCAGACAAAGAAGCAGAGCTAGATCATGAATCACTAATCAAATATAGCACTATAATTGGGGACTTAAAGGGTCAGGAATATCCATCCTACATATAAAACATGATGTCTATATTCTTCAATTGAAAATCTATGAAAATGTTGTTATTTGTAAAAGACAAAATGTTTACACAAACAGTACAATGGAATGTTCTTATATCTCACAGAAAAACTGAATGTTTATCTTTCTGTCTCCAGCTAAACATGCTTCTAAATGACGCTGGTGCAGAGCCATTCGAGCCCCAGAGCTCTTTCTTCATGTAAGTTCACTGCAGTATTCTTTCCCCTCTCAAAATATCTTTTGGTAATTCTTATTGTAAAGTGAATTGTGTTGTGATGTTTGTGATTTCTTCTAGTGGTAACAGGAGTTCAGGAAACCAGGTTAATGGTGATATGAAGTACTACTTCCAAGATGGAGACACCAAAACACCAGCAGCCTTCCTGGATGAGCTTAAACCTGTGTAAGTGTCCTGATATCAATTTCACAAGTTTTTATTTAATCAGTGTGTTCTCACACTCTGTGTTTAATATCTGATTATTAGTGTATATTTAATAACAGATCATTTCAACCATGTGTATGTAATGGTGAATAGAATTTTCATTAGGATTGTGAAAAATAATCAGCATAAAGCTTTGTATCTGCAAATAATAATGATGCTTTGTCTTTTCAGATCTGGTTCAGCTGTGGTTCAGAACAGGATGGTCTTCAATTCCTCCTCTCCTGTTCCCAGTGAGAGTTTGGTCCTCAGTGCGATCCAGACTCTTCTCAGTTCTCGACTCACAAACCTCTCTGACTCTGTAAAAGTGCTGAACTTCACCTACGAGAGTATGTTTTATTTACTAATACATATTACAGCTACAACTCTTCACATCATTTTCCTATCAATATGAGAGCTAAAACATTCTTATGGACATTTGATTTCTTCCACAGAAATTTCAGACACCTCCTATGCAGTCAACTTCACATTCAGCATCAGTAACATCAGCATGTCTAAGAACCCTGACCTCAGGAACGACACCTACACCCAAGTGGAGAACATCATCAATAACGCTGTGAGTGTACAAGACCATGTGCATTTCAACATTCTAACAAATATCCAGAGATAGCATTGGATCCCATTGCAGCGTTTAATAAAAACAGTTGTAAAAATCAAATAGTGTAAAAGTCAACACATTAACCCCTGGGTTGTATGAGGCAGGGCAGACGCACAGTGGGGTAATCATCAAAGGTCAAAACACTAGGAAGCAGATGCAGACAAAGAAGCAGAGCTAGATCATGAATCACTAATCAAATATAGCACTATAATTGGGGACTTAAAGGGTCAGGAATATCCATCCTACATATAAAACATGATGTCTATATTCTTCAATTGAAAATCTATGAAACTGTTTTTATTTGTAATAGACAAAATGTTTATACAAACAGTACAATGGAATGTTCTTATATCTCACAGAAAAACTTATTATTTATCTTTCTGTCTCCAGCTAAACACGCTTCTAAATGATGCTGGCGCAGAATCATTCAAACCCCAGAGCTCTTTCTTCAAGTACGTTCACAGCAGTATTCTTTCCCCTCTCAAAATACCTTTTGGTCATTCTTATTGTAAAGTGAATTGTGTTGTGATGTTTGTGATTTCTTCTAGTGGTAACAGGAGTTCAGGAAACCAGGTTAATGGTGATATGAAGTACTACTTCCAAGATGGAGACACCAAAACACCAGCAGCCTTCCTGAATGAGCTAACACCTGTGTAAGTGTCGTGATATCAATTTCACAAGTTTTTATTTAATCAGTATGTTCTCACACTCTGTGTTTAATATCTGATTATTAGTGTATATTTAATAACAGATCATTTCAACCATGTGTATGTAATGGAAAATTTAATTATCATCCAGATTGTGAAAAATAATCAGCATAAAGTTTTGTATCTGCAAATAATAATGATGCTTTGTCTTTTCAGATCTGGTTCAGCTGTGGTTCAGACCAGGATGGTCTTCAATTCCTCCTCTCCTGTTCCCAGTGAGAGTTTGGTCCTCAACACAACCCATACTCTTCTCAGTGCTCGACTCACAAAACTCAGTCACTCTGTAAAAGTGCTGAACTTCACCTACGAGAGTATGTTTTCTTTACTAATACATATTACAGCTACAACTCTTCATATCATTGTCCTATCCATATGAGAGCTAAAACATTCTTATGGACATTTGATTTCTTCCACAGAAATTTCAGACACCTCCTATGCAGTCAACTTCACATTCAGCATCAGTAACATCAGCATGTCTAAGAAGCCTGACCTCAGGAATAACACCTACACCCAAGTGGAGAACATCATCAATAATGCTGTGAGTGTACATCGCCTTGTGCACATCTCCATCCTAACAAATATCCTGAAGGATATTATCCACTAGAAAGCAGATGCAGAAAAAGAAGCAGATCAAGATCATGAATCAGTAATCAAATATAGGACACTAATGGGGGACTTAAAGGGTCAGGAATATCCATCCTATATGATATCTATATTCTTCAATTGAAAATCTATGAAACTCTTTTTATTTGTAATTTGACAAAATATTTACACAAACAGTACAATGGAATGTTCTTATATCTCACAGAAAATCTGATTATTTATCTTTCCTTCTCCAGGTAAATATGCTTCTAAATGAACCTGGTGCAGAACCATTCAAACCCCATAGCTCTTTCTTCACGTAAGTTCACAGCAGTATTCTTTCCCCTCTCAAAATACCTTTTGGTAATTCTTATTGTATAGTGAATTGTGTTGTGATGTTTGTGATTTCTTCTAGTGGTAACAGGAGTTCAGGAAACCAGGTTAATGGTGATATGGATTACTACTTCCAAAACGGAGACACCAAAACACCAGCAGCCTTCCTGAATGACCTTAAACCTGTGTAAGTGTCCTGATATCAATTTCACGTCTGTATTTTTAATCTGTGTGTTCTCACACCGTGTGATGAATGTCATGTAGTTAAAATTCATGATAGATTTTGTTATTTTGATTTTTTTTGATTTGTCACGTATCGTGACGTAACGGAGAGATGCAAGTGCAGTATGAACAGTTTTATTTAAGAGAGTCACAGACAGGTAAATCCAAAACGTGATCCAAAAACGTAATCCAGTAACATGCAAAGTTCAGACGATCGGCAAACAGGCATACACACGGCTAGGCAGGAAGCAAGGTCGTGGTCACAGAAAACTGGGTCGAGACACAAAACATGAAACATAAACAATGCCGAGATGCTAGGAACGGAGAAACCAGTGGACTCTGACTCTGACTCTGACTCTGACGTATTCTACTATATCTAATATTCCGCGCTGTGTGCTGGGAGGCGCGCGGTATATATACAAACATAATCAGCGTTGTAATAGCTGACGGCTGAGGGCAATTCAGACACACGTGAAACAATAGCCAATGACAGAACAGGGAGGAGACATAACAGAAACATAACAAATGCACATGTCGAAACGTTACGATTGTCAACAAGGGAAAAGCAGGGGCTCGCGCACTTGCTCGTGCGCGCACGCTCACATGCTCCACAGCGCGCTGCTTAAAGGGGAACTCGTGACATCATTATCCCTTCTTTACTTTATTTATTTAATGAGTGGCTAACTATTCTTCTTTATCTCCCTCTTATTCTTGATTTCTTTTATTAATTATTTTGTATTTTTTTCCTCCTACTTCAGATTGGGGAATGTCGTGATACGTATTCGTCTAGTTTTTAAGAACTTGACTAGAGTACCTAGTGAGGCTGATGTTCTCAATGCTGCTAATGCTCTGCTGGACTCAAAGATCAGAAAAGTACGAGCTCTTGTAACACAAAAACTGAGTGATCCTGTGAGCATACAGAATGTCGTCTATGAAAGTGAGTCTTGAAATTGTAATGAAAAATGTTTTAAATATAATGTATTTTTTCTGAAGGTCTCATTTATAATTTTGTTATATTCTTTTCAGAAATTGGCAACAACTCCTACATTATAAGCTTTGCATTTCAAATCAGCAATGTGACCATCTCCAAGGACCTTCAGCTGAGGAATGACACATATGTTTTAATACAAAACACCATCAACAGCTTGGTAAGTGTAAGCCATTGTTCTCTGTCCCAAAATGACTTTACACAGTAAAATAAGATTTATTTTGACTATGTTCATTTAAACCTTATTTTTACTCCCTTTTATTAGCTGAACACTATTCTGAATGTGAAAGATGCTCCTGCGTTTGTCTTTCCACAAGCAAACTACACGTAAGTGCCTTCTTTTCTCAAGCCCAGTGCTGCTTTACAAAATAGTTAAAAATGATCATTTTAAACATTAGCTTTTAAGAATAAAATTGAAGAGTGATCTGTGAGATACTGATTTACGAACTCTCTCTGGTGCCGTTACACTAAACTGAGTAAAATGAGCAGCTCTTTCAGCATTGGAGAGAACTGTTGGAATGAGTCTAGTCTTAGAATGAACAGATGGTCAAGAATTTCAGAAATGGTACCATTAGGATGCAAATAACTTTCACAGGGATAGTTTAGTAATAGAGGTAAAGGACTGAATATGGGCTGGCTTAATATTCTTGAAGGATTTAGAGGTTTTCTTACAAACAGATGTGTGGAAGTATAGATTTATTGTGTAAATCATGAGCAAACAAATTAAAGCACAGAGCAATTCACAAAGATGTAGAATGCAATAAGTCAGGCGATCTGGATGAGACTGGGCTAGGCTAACTCAAACTCAATAACAAGGCACACAAAACCAAGAAAGTAAAGCACAATACAAACAAGGCTAAGTAACATAACCCTCAAACTGCAGGAGCAAGACTGTACAATTATCTGGTGAAAGTCTGGTTTAATTTAAGATTTTTTAGAATGTGAGAGGGTGGCTGGTTGTGGGATGGGGGTTGGGACACGAGTTGCTCTGAACACACCTTACTTCTTCTGACATCCACTATGTTTCATTACATCTTTTCTGTCTTACATATATCACATCCCCCCTTCACAGTCATATAAACTTGTGTGACTATAACAGGTACACTACTTACAATACACAGGGGTGCTATATCATGCTGAGTGTGTGCTCTGACCTCAGCTTCCTAACAAGCTGGGAGCAATTCATCCACAGTAGGAATTGTGTATCACCAATGCATTATGGTTGTATTTGGTTGTCTCATATCGAGACATAGTCTGATATATTTGCCTGCCTTGGGGACTATCACACCCATGGAGTTGCACCAGTAACAGGTTCAATAATACCAAGCTCTAAGAGTTCCTTAATTTTAGCTTTGACTGCATCTCTCGTGTAGAAAGGAATGCATGGTTGCTTTAGCATGTTTACCTGGGTCCTGGCAACATGCATTAACTAACATTGTTAGACAGATTTCTAGACAGGAGAGCAGCACCTCTTTAACAGACCAGGTCTACTAAAAAAAGTGCTCTAAGGAACCTGACCCTATTTGCTGGACAGCACTTACACAACCTTCAATTCAGCAACATTCTCCTGCAATACATTTTGTCACCACACCATGCAGGGGTGGCACCAGAGTATACTTCTGACTGAGATAAAATTAGATATTGTTGATTCCTGATTGGTGAATCCACACATCACTAACAACATACATAATGACTGTAGTGACTATATTTTCAACTTGCTTTGATGTCGTGATTTGATGATTAGTGTCCCTTTGATTTGGTTTTCAACTATGCAATTGAACACCACCCCTCTTGTGAAGAATCTGATCCTCCACTAATCAGTATGAATTGGATTAAAATTTCCAAAAGCTAGGAAGCAATGTTAGGTCTAATACTGAAACAAAGCCAGGAATGAAACCAAGATTAAAACTGGGGAACATTAACAGCTGTGATTTGGACAGAAGGGACTACAAAGACCATCAGAACAGCTATGTCTATAGAGGCATGAACCCCCACAACAATGTAGAGTAGGATTTGTAAATTTTATTCTGGAAGATTCCATCACTGACCAGAGGAGCTTTTTCAGTGAGAGACAGCTCATTGTAAATAGTTCTTTGTCAAAGCCATGGGACAAAGGACGCCATGGGACAAAGGACACCATACATAACATAAATCAGAACTGAATACAGACTATTTTAAAACCGTTTTCTTTTCCTCCAGGTTTAATGGTACAGCAATTGAGGCTAATTCTGAATACATCTTTGTGGAAGGTGACACCAAGTGGACACCAAGTGGATTTCTTTCTGCAATGCTCAACATTAGTGGGTTGTCGACCTTCACCACTCCTGCTGCTCAAACCGAATCCACTGTCCATGTAGTCCTGAGGCCCACAGTGCAAGCACACAGCAACACCACCACCACTGGAGGAAATTCTGCATGGATCCTGGGAATCATTATCCCCTGCAGTATAGTCATTATTCTCATACCATGCTGGATTCTACTCTGTGTAAGTGTCACCAAAATCTCTTCTAAACCTGGTATTTGGCATGAGATATACTCGGTATTCAGAGTATATCCCACGATCAGTTACATGCACTGAATAAGTTATTTTTATTTATTTATTTAATTACAGCAACAACTGAATAGTTAATCAGAATCTCTCATCTATTCCCCCTTGTCTCTCTTGTTTCTCTCTGTCTCATTCAGTGTCTGCTGTGTGGCTGCTGTGCTGGTTTAAGGAGACGCTACAACAGAAGACGGTCCTACAATGTCCAATACACAACACGAAATGGACTCTTTTAAAAACAGTTAGATTGTAAAATAATTTCACGAAAATATTATTTACAACTATTAGACTCTATTTCGTATATATATAGTTTATTTATCTGTTTCATTATAAAGTTTCTTTTTATTTGTATACCTATTTAATTATTTAACTAGTTTCATTCTATTTGCACATAATTTTATTTCAACTAAGTACACAAAAAGTAAGCTACATATGGTCTATTAAAGTGAATTATTAAACAGGATCATGTATATATACTGTCCAAACTAATGTTCAGTTATGTTGTAATTTAACTTATATTGATCAATGTAACATATTTATTAAAGCTATTTATAATAAAGCTAATCGAATAATGTCGATGTATGGGTATCATTTTATTTTTATCTGATAAAGCATTAAGTTGAGGCAAAGTAATTGGTCTATCTTAATTAAAATTATTAATATCGATGACAATTGTTCCCCTACAGAAATGTCCTATCTACCACCCAACAATCAGTATAGGGGTAAGGGACAGTGCAGACAAAAGCATGCGAAAATACATGAGTATGTATGTATCTGTATACACTGAAAAAATAACTTGAAGAAAACTGAGTTGGGGTGTGCCAGCAACCAAGCTTGAAGAGTACTTGACATGGCGATAGCATTTAAGACGGCAACTTCAACTTTAAAGCTTGTACTTTTGGGGACAGTTTAATCCAATCTAGTTCTAGGAAAAGTTTCTGAAACATGAGGTTGAGGGCATAAATCAGCTCCATAAGCAGCACGCAAGCTTTATCAGTACTGCCACATCCTGGCAAGATATCCTTGGCTTCAAGAAGGATGGATACATCCTCTGGATCCTCTCCATCATCACCATGGATGACCAGGATCTAGAGGATGTATTGAGTGGCATCACTGGGGTTGTCCTCCTGTATACAATATACAAGAAGAATTAAGACAATTATACTGAGAAACAAATAAAAATAGA
Organism: Ictalurus furcatus; assembly: GCF_023375685.1. Classification (NCBI taxonomy): domain Eukaryota; kingdom Metazoa; phylum Chordata; class Actinopteri; order Siluriformes; family Ictaluridae; genus Ictalurus; species Ictalurus furcatus. Next base: position 37,374,160 of record NC_071257.1, read on the forward strand.
ATTGCTTGAATCATTTGAAATGAATTCATTATCGGTGCAGAATGAACACATACTCACTAAACATGACCGCCATTTAATATAGTTCAGATTACGTTAAACTGAGTCATATCTATTTTACAGTGAGCCAGAATTAATAATACATTTGTAGAACATGGCATAAGATGGCTGCACTCCACAGATTGTAGTCCCCAAATGAATGTTGCTCTCAGCCATAAATTGTGTGCATTTCTTACTTTAGGGTTAACTTGTGCTTAGGGTTAAATTTTTGTGTAAAAAATAAATAAATAAAATTATATATATATATATATATATATATATATATATATATATATATATATATATATATATATATATATATACAATGCTTTAGCAGACAATCTGCAAAAAGTTCCTCTTTGTCTCACCGAGGTACAGTATGAGTCTGTGGATAATAGCTTCATATCTCGTCTCAATGAACAGATTAATACTGTGTAAATACTTAACCGTTATTCATATACAATGAACTGTTAAGCAAAAACACAAAAGCATACATGTGCAAGGAGCAGTGATTTGAGTGAACAAAGCAAGAGCCACTTCTGGAAAGTTCGAACTGTATTTTAAATCTGTACTCTGTTACCATTCTTTAAACTGCTAACTATAACTTCAGTGTTATCATATATTAGACATTATCTAGCATCACAAATAATCTGGATTTTTAACACTGCTATTTTTTATTTTAGACCTAAACAGCTACTGCTAGCACAGCCGTTAGCATTACATTAGTCCGTTTATTTGGCGGTCATGCGTACCATCTCATTTCTCTTTTTCGCTTTATCTTCTTTGAGTCCAACAAACAACTAAGGAAAGTAGAAAACAAATAATAACCACATCGAGTCATGGCTTTCTCCCTTGTTGTTACTTGCACTACATGCTACATGTTTAGTATAGCTTTGTCCGTCAGCAGTGAGGATTTCATATGCGATAAATGCAGCGAAATAGCTAGGCAGGATGAAGAAGATTTAAGAATTAGAGACAAGCATCCAAACTCTAGTCGAGGTTAGTGAGAATGAGAAGGCATTAGGCAAGGTTATGGATGTGACTAGTCTAGCGAGCCCCGTACACTGTTCGGTTCTGGCTGCAGAGCTCCCACTACAGGGTGATCATGACATGACTGTGAGGTTAATTGAACCAAAAACCTCCAAACGTAATAACTTAGTGTGGCAGGTTATTTAACAATCCTATTGGCTCTGCTCGAGGTATGGCTTTGGCAGACCAATGAGGTGGGAACGCCCCTATTATTTAAGGACCTTTATATTGGCAGGCGGATATGTGTGTTGGTGATTCGGAGTTCCTCACTCCCTGGTATTTCGATTTCAGTTCCCGTTTCCATTCAGGTACATTGAGGCTTGGCTCACGGTGTAATGAGGTGGACATCTCAAGGCTAATATGTTATATATACAGTATCTCACAAAAGTGAGTATACCCCTCACATTTTTGTAAATATTTGATTATAGCTTTTAATGTGACAACACTGAAGAAATGACACTTTGCTACAATGTAAAGTAGTGAGTGTAAAGCTTGTATAACAGTGTAAATTTGCTGTCCCCTCAAAATAACTCAACACACAGCCATTAATGTCTAAACCGCTGGCAACAAAAGTGAGTACACCCCTAAGAGAAAATGTCCAAATTTGGCCCAATTAGCCATTTTCCCTCCCCAGTGTCATGTGACTTGTTAGTGTTACAAGGTCTCAAGTGTGAATGGGGAGCAGGTGTGTTAAATTTGGTGTCATTGCTCTCACACTCCCTGGGTGTACTGTTTGATAGCAATCCATCTTTGAAAATCACATTTCTAGTATTTTTAAATCAGCATTCTTCCATTTCAGAAACATTTCCAAATCACAGTCCCAATATTGTTGAACCTAGGTGGCGACTCATGATCGGTTTAGCCTGAGTAGTTATATCATACACTTTCTGTCAAAGTGTCAATCAAAGTAGTGTGTGCTGATTTATGACCCTTTGTGCTTCCCTGGCCAACATTTCTGTAGGTAACCTAATTTATGACCAGGGGTGGGGGTAACCCTATCAACGGTATCAGTGGGTCAATCTGGTCCCTGTGTGTCTGGGCTGTGGTGGAGGGGTTGTGTGGGTGAGTAGCCCCCAACAAAGCTATTTATGTTAATGAGCCTGGTTTTTAGGGCGAAATACGTCTGAAAAGCATATCAATGGATAAAATTGGGCATGCATTTGTGTTATTGTGTGGGGGTATTTCATTTGTGTAACCACATTGTTAGGAAAAGCATGATATTTGAATGTGTACATATATGAATAAAATATTTGTTTGTGAAATAAATGAAAACAAATGGTGATTACGTTTTTTGGGAGACCGGTTTGACTTTGAATAAAAAGTTTAGGCGGTAAAGTGTTATTTTTCTTTTCTTTTTTTTTTTTCCAGTGCCGGTATTGGTGAAAAGGTAATGGCCCAGAGTCCTGCCGACTGCTCACACCACTTCAGGCTGACAGACGGTTTTTGTTATGTGGGCCAATCTCGGCTAAAAGCAGGTGTACTTGCGGCAGGTCCATACTCGGTGTAGCGGTGTGTATCTACTTTCGGCCTGAGTTTGTTACATCACAGTTGGGCCACAGCTAGAATTAAGGAGCTCAGCCGCCTGGAAAAAAAAAAGTTAGGATCCTCTGGCTGTGGTCACTCTGCATTTTCATTCAGCTGGCTGAAGAGGGAAAGTAACTTAAATTTATAATTTCAGTCTACGGTATTGTTTGATGTTTTTTTTTTTTTTATATATATCTTTATAATGTTATGTATGATGGCGACAGGAACATAACATCAGATGGTGTACTAGCAGGTAGCTAGCTAATTTAGTTATGTTAATGATACGCATAAGAGGCAGGAGGATGTGAAAACTGCCAAAATTGTGTGTTCATTCATGCAGTAGTAGATGATTTATTTTTTACTTTTTTATTGATTTGAAGTTTTTTATTGATTCTATTTGTACCTCAGGATAGCTAACATGCTAATCCTCGGGCAATGATAAAGCAGCCGCAGTTCCTCAATCCATTAGCATCCAGGCCCATCCGTGCTAATGAAGTGTCATTAACTGCTACAGTGTAAGCTGCTTTCTCTTTGTTCCTATTGTGGGGATTACATGGTGGCAGTGGTGGCTTAGCGGTTAAGGCGCTGGGTTACTGATCGGAAGGGTGGGGGTTCAAGCCCCAGCACTGCTAAGCTGTCACTGTTGGGCCCTTGAGCAAGGCCCTTAACCGTCTCTGCTCCAGGGGTGCTGTATCATGGCTGACCCTACGCCCTGACCCCAGCTTCCTGACAGGCTGGGGTATGTGAAGAAAACAATTTCACTGTGCTCTACTGTGTATGTGACCAATAAAGACTCATTATCACACTATATTACATGATTATGCAAATTTATATGATGAACCATAGGTGTGAACACGCTACCAACTACGCTAGTCTTCCGTGCCGGCGACGCGAGTTTGAGACTTGCTCAGATCAGACTTCGAAAAAGTGTGTCTGCTTTCTTTTTTTGAATAAAGGTAGTTAAAACAATTTAAACAAGAACTGACTTTCATTCATGTTTTATGCTAGGTGTTGTGTAGTTCACGATTGTTTGAACTTGATTGATATAGTGTGTATATATATATATATATATATATATATATATATATATATATATATATGCGTATATATTGATATCGTTTCATGCCTTCATTTGCATATGTGTGTTGTGGATTGTATTAGATTTTGTTTTATTTTATTTTACAAATAAAAAAAGGAGGATTAATCCCAAACTGGGATTAAGCATATAATAGTTTGTTTTACTCCCGTTTTCGCATTTTCCCCTAGGGGCGTGTCCCAGTGGGAAAGTGACGTCCATGCATATCCTCTATAATCTGCACTCACTGTTTGGAATCTGATACCAAATCTTTTTTTCTTTCGTTTTTTGTAGATCTTTTAAACTGCTGCATGAACACTGACAACAGCATTTATCAAATGTATCATTTATATAGGTGCTCATTCTGGGTCAGATTCTCCATGTTGTACATGCAATTCAATACATTAATGTTTACTGTAGCCTACATAAGATTATGGTGCAAATCAGCTATGTTTTTATTTTCAACTATAATGGCAAGCAAGAAAATTAACAAAAATATACATATATTACAGTTATCATTACTGAGATGAAGTATTATTTATTTTTCTTAAACATAGTGTGTTGGTTTGACATCAATGCATTTGTGTGTCATTTGTCCACAGACAACACTGGAACCAGCAACAAACAGGTCATTACAAAATTATGGATAGACGGAATGTTAGAAAAAGAGGGAAAGATGGAAAGTAAAAAAGGTCAATGTAATGCTCACTTCATTTGGAAGTCATTTCGGAGAAAATGATCTTGGTGCTGCAGTGTGAGATGAGGAACTGAGCTGGGTTGATGTCAGTGAGGATGATTCATTGTTTGAGTCAGGGACTGAAGAAGAACACAAGGAAGATGAAGGCGGGGAATATAGTCCTTCCCTTACTGAGTCTTTGTGTAACTGGGCTGTCAATTATAGTGTGTCGTTAGTGGCTTTGACTGCACTTTTAGGTATTTTGAAACTTCATCATCCTTTTCTACCAAAAGACAGCAGTACTCGCCTAAAAACAACAACTTCATATAATATGCAAAATGTTGCTGGTGGCAAATATCATTATTTTGGTATTCTTAAAGCTTTGTCCAAAACCATGGAAAGAACCTGGTCTTATGTTCCAGAGAAGTATGAATTCAAACTTCAACTGAAAATTGATGGCTTACCACTGTTTAAAAGTTCATCTTTGTAGTTTTGGCCCATTCTAGGGTTACTGCAGGGTTATACTAAGAAACCAGTTGTCATTGATCTATTCTGTGGTAAATCAAAGCCAACATCACAAACTGACTATTTGAAAGATCTAGTCAGTGAACTGCAAGGGTTAAGCAAGGGATTTGCCATAAATGGGAAGCAATTTTTCCTAAAAGTCACATCTATCCTGTGTGATGCTCCAACTAGAGCTTTTATAAAGGGAATTAAATCACATACTGGTTATTCAGGTTGTGACAAGCGCATCCGATTTGGTGTGTACATCAACCATAGAATAACCATTCCTGAGATCAACAGCCCACATAGGACTGATGAGTCTTTTATCAACATGTCTGATGAAGACCATCATACTGAAGCTTCTCTTTTAAAAGATGCAGGAATTGGCATGGTATCATGCTTTCCACATGATTACATGTACCTTGTATGTCTTGGTGTTATGCGAAAACTGCTGGACTTATGGCTTGCTTCAGGGCCTTTATGCTGTCGTTTGTCTGCATACCAAAGTGTTATAATCTCAGATACACTTGTTAGCTTGAGATGTTATATTCCTGAGGACTGTGCTAGGAAACCCAGGCAACTCCCAGAAAGACTGAGGTGGAAAGCAACAGAATTGTGACAGTTTCTGTTTTACACAGGTCCAGTGGTTCTTCTTAATGTGCTGTCAGAACCAGTGTACAACAAGTGCCCCTGATACCATTTTAAATGGAGGCACAATACCTAGGGAATTGGTCATCAATTTCCTCTGAAGACATCTGTGGAAGAAATAGCCTTAACATGAGCTTCATTTCTTGACTGAATGTGAACATATTCATAGATATAATCTAAATAGGTGATGTGCTTTTATTTTCCTTACTCTGGCACTGCCTGACCTTTGAAGATTTAACATGTTTGACTTTCTTTTCAACTAGGGGGCCCGAAGGAGCGCATAGTGAATATCCATGATCCTACATTCATACGTTATGTTAGATGCCAGACTCTCCTAGGTTGAAGATACTTCATAAAAAATAATAATGTAATGTATATTAAAAAAAAAAAACCTGAATATGAAAATGAAACAAGACAGATCCAAATAAACAATAAAGTTCCAATGAACAGTAAAGCTACACGTTCTCTTCCTCTAACTTGTTCAGTACTTATAATACAGATTAAATACATGTGGGCAGAAGATGTAAACTATGGATCTGATCCAATGTTATTTGGGAACAAAGAGCAAGCTGAATTTTCTCAACATAAATGTTGTGTGTAGTTTGTTATCAGATTGTCTAGATGTACATCACACATCTGATGAACGAGATTTCCTCTCCCGTGCTGTAATGATGGCTGGAAACTAGGACTTAATGGCATATATTGTAGAAAGGTCATATAGAACATAGAGAAATCTCATTGGGAATTAAGTCACCTTTCACATTGCCTTTTATTCTGATCACAACCAGACAGTTATATTGTTTAAGAGTTTAGACTTTGTTGATGCCGAAGAAGCAAAAGTCTAAGGAACCCTTAACCTTCAGATTAATGATTTGCAATTTCTGAACACAATGCTTGAAAAGAAGCATGTATAACGAACTTGAAAAGGTAGAAAGGGGTTCTATGAATTAGATAATGGGGTCTCTCTCTTTCGTTCTCTCTCTCTCTCTTTATATCGCTATTACAGTAGTGCTTAAATAGATACATAGCAGACAAATATACATATAGACAGTTTAATTTTGTACACGCATACCAACTTAATCTTCATCTATCATCATTCCCTGTTAATGAAATCTGTCACCACCTAATAAAACAGTTTAAGTCACTAACCAAGTAAGTATATAAACTGAAGCTATGATAAAAGAACAAAAACAATGAACCTTTCTTAAAGAAATTCCTAAATCCTCTGACCAGGTATATGGCTGTGCCATCTGTCTATTAAATAAATGCCAGTCCTTCAGGCTGAAAAATAAGGATCAAAATATTCTGCCAGTAGTTTGGCACTGTGACTCAAAAAGTTGTTTTTCATCTGACATCTGAAAGCTAACTACTGTCCCAACTGCCGCTAACTACTGTCCCAATTGCCGTACAATACTGATAATGCTCTTACACTTAAGAGGGCTGAATGGCAGACCTTGTTAAATAATATTATGTTTCTTCCTTATAATGTCTTATATTTCATAAATATATTCTTATATATCTTATATTACTTTTTGCTTTTTCTTATACATTGACATGGGAGAAGACATGAAATGGGCAATGCTGGTGTGAAGGTGATCCTGCACAAGGACATGTCTTTGTAACTGTGACTAGTCAACTTAATCCTTCACATGGTATTCATAAGGTGCCATAAGTTTCTGCTACTCTATGGATCATGCTGAAGTTTGAACAAAATGGTTTGATTTAATATCTGCAGCAGTAGTGTACAAGTCATTTCTTCCTAATTTGTTTATTAACTTTTATTGCATGCTGTAGGGAATTTAGCCCGCAGTGGGCGGAGCACAGACACACAGGAGGCCGTTTCAGTGTTGTTCGTGGAGGGATCTTTATTTAAGATGGTCGGTGAGGGGAGTGCGGGTGCGCATGTGTGGGTGTGTGTGTGTGTGTTGAAGTGCAATCGGGTGGTGAGGGTCTCAGCCGTCTGCAGTTACAGCCAGGGGGCGGAGCCTTCACTTGCACCGGATTCGTCTGAAACCAGAAAACACACAACAGTGATTAGCGGACATGCACCCGTCACAAAATAATCGCCTAAAACACACCAGAGAATTGCACACATGCTCGGATACTTCTCTCTCCTCTGCGAGTGGAATATCGCCCTTTTATATTCTCCCCTCGCCTGCTGGATGGTGGAATTCTTCTGCGCGGTACACCATTCAGGAGCCGTGGGTGTGTCGGCAGCCCCGCCCCGCCGCCACGTGCTCTCTGGCCATCCAAAACATTGGTGGCGCTGAAGCGGAGCTCTCTCTTCAGCGCCACCACGGCAGTCACGGGAGGAGCGATCTTTGTCTCCCGTGCGCTGGCCGTCGGTCTGTCGCCACAATGCATAAATGGAATAAAAGTTATTTGCCAGATTCAGATGCTCCTAAACAAATTATTATAAAGTATGAGTTTGTAACTTATCAACAAAGACTGTACTATCATTTCGAATATAATGCATTTAATATGGAAAAATATTTTCACTGAAATATTTCAGAGAATTTTTTTTACACTAGTTTACACTAAATGTCTAATATTCTGTTCTGTTGGAAATATGCCTTAACTGTTCAATTAATTTGGAACCATTTAAAATAACTCGACTGTTTCTCTACCTTTGGCTTGTAGTGTATATGACTGCTCACTGTCATAAACCCATACAAGGAAATAAAAAGTAATCATTTTGACTCCAGATCAGGAGAGGGTAAAGACAGACTGGTGATCTGATCTCTCTCTCTCTCTCTCTCTCTCTCTCTCTCTCTCTCTCTATATATATATATATATATATATATATATATATATAAAATTATATCTAAGATAATTCCTCTCTGAGGGCCATGTTGGAATGTTCCCAAGTTGAAGTACTGTGGAACTCTTAAGCATTAGTTCACCCCAATTACTCTTGTATACTCTTTCCATGCCATCGTGCTCTTTGCCTGACAAAGCCATTCACAAGACATATTTGACAGACGTACAACTCTCTCCTTAATTCATTAACATAAACACATTTGTAAGCATTCTAGTCAGCAAAACCCCCCAGAAATCACACGTCTCTGTCTCACACAGACAGACAACTGCCAGGAAAGATCACACATTCAGATCAAACAATGTTACAGAGGTCATAAATTTACACGACTTGACTGTCAGCCAGTGGGAAATAGCATAGAGCATAGACAAAAGCTTATGTATTTAGCAACAGTTCTGTGTAAGTATCCTTGTTGGCAAACCATTTTCTGAAAACTTGTTTATAGTTTAAACAAAATGCACGATTCTTTTAAAACACCATCTTTTAAAAAGGTTTTTTTTTACCCTTAAAGTGTCTTGTTTGGAAAGTAGGCTATGTAATAAATATTTTTAATTTTCTTCAGACATATTGTCACTTCAGTCTCCATGATGAATAACACAGATGGTTTTGGTCTTTATTTCAACGACATCATACAGCCTTGAAGGACTGTAGAAATGTTTTACACATCACAGTGTTTTTCTCAACAACGTAGGCAATAAATGTTATCTGTTCATTTCTTGACAGAAGGATTACACAAATCATACACATAGGTAGCTACACACACATAAAATGTCCACAATTCTAACACATCTACCACATTCACCAGGTCTAGTATTTTCTGATAGATTAGTTACACAAACTGATAATTACCACAAAAGTCATTTCATAAACAAAGATTCACTTAAACCACAAATGTACACATTGATAGGGGTCGTAAAACACTGAAACGCACAACTCGTCCCTTAATTCATTAACATAAACACAATGTAAGCATTCTGGTCAGCAAACCCCCAGGAAGCACATGACCTTATCTCTCTCTCTCTCTCTCTCACACACACACACACACACACACTGTCACCAGAGCTCATAAATTAGGTGTACCTACAAACTGTCAGTCAGGAAAACCACAAAGAGTCATAAATTAGATGCACATAGCCTACAGAACAGGCTGGTAGAGTCATAAATTTATGCGAACTACAGAAACTGTCTGCCGGTGAAAAACATGTGTGTATGGGTGGGGTTTAGAGAGAGAGAGAGCTGAATCATTTGTAACATCATTAACGCTTTACCCAGAGATTGGAAGACATCTCGTGAAAACTTATCTTCTAGTTTAAACAATACGGGTGATTCTTTTAGCCAACACTTTAACATTTCACCTCATAAGGATCATGTTTAGAAGTCATGTAATACATGCGATTCTTTTAAACAGCTCTTTTAAACGTTTTTATCTCCTAAGGGTTATGTTTTTGGAAGACATGTAATACAGATTCTTCTTAACAGCTCTTTTAATAATTTTTACCTCCTAAAATTTTATGTTTGAAAGACACGTAATACGTGCGATTCTTTTTCAACAGATTCTTTAAAAAAAAAAGTTTTATCTCCTAAACTTTTTATTCAAGTAAAAAACGTAATCAACATTTTTCATTTATTTCACAAACAAATATTCTACTCATATATGTACACATTCAAACATCATGCTTTTTCTAACAATGTGGTTACACAAACAAAATCTCCCCACATAGTAACACAAACACATGCCCAATACCTTTGTTGGGGGCAACTCACCCACACCCCCCTCTCCACCACAGCCCAGACACACAGGGGACAGATTGACCCACTGATATCATCGATAGGGTTACCCCCACCCCTGGTCATAAATTAGGTTACCTACAGTAATGGCGGCCAGGGAAGCACAAAGGCCCATAAATCAGCACGCACTACTTTGATTGACAGTTTGACAGAAAGTGTATGATATAACTCCTAGCCTGCTTGTCTGCTCCCTGGCTTTGGCTCTGGATTGTCAGCGATTAACTAGGCCTGTTCTGAGACTATGTGCTAATCTGCAAGAAATGAGAGCAGCACCTTCCCAAGTGGGATGGATACCATCCCGCCCTAACACACATTGGTATGTGTGTGTGTGTGTGTGTGAATGGGGAATGAGTCAGTATAGTGCAGGCATGCAGTGACGCTAAGGGCTTCTGCAAATGCTTCACTATTTGACGCTTTGGGTGTGAGAGTGGGTTGGTTTAAAATCTACAAATGTGGAAAAAAGTTTCTTTCCTTCATATTAGAAAAGAGACCTTTTTAATTAAAGTTGTTCAGCATAAGTTGTAAAATAATTTCCTTATAATTTCCCCAGTCTGAATTGCTCTGAACATTTACTCTGTTTCTCTTTTCTGTGGGCTTTTGAATTTATTTTCCTTTTTTTTTATTTTGGATAAATTTTTTATTTTATTTATATGGCCATAGATAATCACGCCTTTTAATACTACCACTACCTCTAAATTATATAAAACTCTCCCTGAACACACATAACAAGGTAACAACATTGACAGTTGTACTACCAACATTTCAGCCTTTTGAACAGAGTGAAATTTAATCTAAAATGTTGATAAACAAACAAATAAATAAATAAGTAAAGCGTCTGTTACAAATATGTGATGTATTTGCATGTTCCCACAGTCTACAGCATCGCTTTATATCCAATATAGGAGGCTTAAAAAAACAAAACAGAACAAAGTGCTGGTTTGGTGTTGTTTCCGGGCATGGCACAATCGCATGACGTGACATCAGATTCATTAAAAGAATGCAGTTCTTCCTTTATTATTTAGACTGAAGAGTTACACCTGTTACATGACTCAGTGTTCTGTCTGGCCGTTTTGTTCTGTTCCGGAGAGGCCCGAAACATCACTGCATTATTTTGCTTGTTGCCTTTCATTCATAAATTGCAACATCTGTTTAGGAAAATACCCTTTATTAGCACAACAGTAAATATTTACAATGTAATTACACTATTACTACAGCAGAATAATTACTATGGTGTAAAATAGTTAATCAAAATCTATCAGATGTGCAACAGTGACTAGTATTATATTATTATGTTGAAAAAAAAAACATTTATACATTTTACAAAACACTTCCTAATGAGAACTGGTCCAACTATTAAAGTCATTAGTCACTGAGGGAATGGATTATGACTAATGAATTAATGTTGCTCATTATGAAGTTTCTCTCAGCAGGGTGGAGGGTTTAAATTTCTCAGTAATGACGAGGCGATGAGATAAATCTCACCTTTTTGGGAATTAAAATGACACAAAGCACAATACTGATGAAGTGTTTAGCTCTCTGGTGTGGTGTTTGTTCTTTGTTTGGTCTTTGTCTTTCTGCCTAGACAGTCTGTCATTTTAATATTACTTTAGCATGTAAATAATTGTAAATAATTTACCCTGGACATGCAACAAGTCTGGAATTTGTTTAACAAAAATATCTTAATAGGATTGATTTGTTTTTCTTAACTGATTTTTAATGCTTAATTATTTTTAATTGAATAATGATTTCAACTCTATAAAATGAAATTAATAAAATGTCTAATAAAGCTTCTGCTGTAGTGCTGAAATTCATTTTCACTTTCCTGCAGTCTGTAGTGTCGCTTAAAATACTGCACCGTCTCTGCTGACGCACTCACATGATGTCATTTCAGATATATTAAAAGAATGCAGTGACGCTTTGGGCCTGTCCAGAACAGATTATAAAACTTTTAGAAAAATTTGTTAATTTCACAAAGTTAATTAAAAACTATCAGATGTGTAACTGTGATTATTATTATTATTATTATATTATCATGTTGGGGGGAAAAAACATTACATTTTACAAAACACTTCCTTATGAGAACTGGTCTAACTCTTAAAATGATTAATCATTGAGGGACTGGATTATGACTGATGAATTAATGTTGCTCGTTATGAAGTTTCTCTCAGCAGGGTGGAAACAAAGCAGTGAGACTTTTTCTGGAATTAAAATAACAGAAGTCTGTTGTTTTAATATTACTTTTGCATGTTAATAATTGTAAAACTTAAAATACTGTGCCATCTCTGATGATGCACTCACATGATGTCAATTCAGATATATCTAAAGAATGCAGTGACACTTTGGGCCTCACCAAAACAGAACAAAATGTACAAACTGAATGTTCAATTACATAGCAGGTGTAAATCTATTTAAGTAATTATCACTAGTATTATCACATGCTACACATGTTCTATCAGTCGGTTGTGTTCAGTGCCATCTTTTGTGCCACAGTGTGTTGGGGGACTGGCATTAAGGCAGGAGATGCCAGCAGGCTGAATAAACTGATCAGGGACACTGGACAAGTCACTAGGACCAACCAACATTCCCTGGAACTGATTGTTCAGAAGAGGATCCTGGGTAAGCTTCTAACCCCTCCTTGACTATCTAACCAGTCAGCAGAGCATCTACAGTGCCAGACTGATCCAGCCACACTGCAGCAAAGAGTGGTACAGGAAGTCTTTCATACCTGCTGCCATCAGCATCTATAACTCATCCACTAGCTGTTGCATATGTTTGTAGCCACACAGACATGCCTCCATACAATTTACTCAAGTACAACGCCTCCAACACATCTTTATACTTTGCACAATATCTGCCTACCTCGGATTGTCTACACTTATTTTTACTGTTCTGTTTTTATTCTATTTATTACTCACTGTCACTTTATTACCTGAACACATTATTCCACATGACACTGTATGCATCTACCTTACTTATTGACTTACAGGTGTGTCTGTGTCAGTTAGTATTTGGTGTCTGTATTGTCATGTGTTATGTCTGTAATTGTCTGCTGCTGTGACAAAACAATTTCCCTCAGGGATCAATAAAGCAATCTACAGTGGTGCTTGAAAGTTTGTGAACCCTTTTGTATATGGTCGTTTTTGTATATATATGCACAATATGGCCTAACAGTAGATAAAACGAACCCCATTATACAAAAGAGACAAAATATTATAATTGGTCATTTATTTATTGAGGAAAATGATCCAATATTGCATATCTGTGAGTAGCAAAATGTATGTAAACATCTAGGATTAGCATTTCATTTGAAGGTGAAATTCAAGTCAGGTCTTTTCAATCAATGTGGTGATGATCAGGTGTGAGTGAGTGACCTCCTTGTTTTATTTAAAGAACAGGGATCTGTCACATAATGGAGGATGAGATGGAAGCAAATACAGGTATGACAGTTTAATGTTAACAAATACACAGGTACAGGCAAGAGCTGAAGTACATAAACAGGCAAGTGTCATGTGATCAGGCAAACAATCCAAAACAGGCAAGGCAGGGAATCAAAGTCAAAGGAATAACAAAGTTAAAAAACCAGAGTAACAACACGAGGTGAAGGCTTGGTAATGATGGAGACAAAGAGCAACTGAGCGTAATACTTCACAAAGACACTGTGTGTGAGACTCTCTTAAGTAGTGTGGTGAGATTGTCAGTGTGATTGGGAACAGGTGTCTTAAATTAGAACACCGGAGAACTCTGGAGTGGCAAAAGTATGTGCACCTCTAGGATTAGCAGTTAATCTGAAGGTGAGATTAGAGTCAGGTGTTTTCAGTGAGTGGGATGACGATCGGGTGTGAGTGAGTGAGCGTCCTGTTTTATTTAAAGAACAGGGATCTATCAGAGTCTGATCTTCACAACACGTGTTTGTGGAAGTGTATCATGCCACGAACAAAGGAGATTTCTGAAGACCTCAGAAAAAGAGTTGTTGAAGCTCATCATGCTGGAAAAGGTCACAAAACCATCTCTAAAGAGTTTGGACTCCACCAATCCACAATCAGACAGATTGTGTACAAATGGAGGAAATTCAACACCATTGTTCCCCTCCCCAGGAGTGGAGACCAACAAAGATCCCTCCAAGAGCAAGACGTGTAATAGTCCATGAGGTCACAGAGGAACCCAGAGTAACTTCTAAGCAATTAAAGGCCTCTCTCACATTGGCTAATGTTAATGTTTATGAGTCCACCATCAGGAGAACACTGAACATCTATGGTGTGCATGGCAGGGCTACAAGAAGAAAGCCTCTGCTCTCCAAAAAGAACATTGCTGCCCATCTGCAGTTTGCTAAAGATCATGTGGACGAGCCAGAAGGTTAATGGAAAAATGTTGTGAGACCAAAATAGAACTTTTTGGTTTGAATAAGAAACGTTATGTTTGGAGAAAGGAAAACACTGCATTCCAGCATAAGAACCTTATCCCATCTGTGAAACATGGTTGTAGTAGTATCATGGTTTGGGCCTGTTTTGCCGATCCCAGAGTTGAAGCTGTTCTGTACTGACAAACGGGCTAAAATTCCTCCAAGCTGATGTGCAGGACTGATCAACAGTTACCCCAAACGTTTAGCTGCAGTTATTACTGCACAAGGGGGTCACACCAAATACTGAAAGCACACTCACTCACAGATATTTAATATTGCATCATTTTCCTCAATAAATAAACGACCAAGTATAATATTTTTATCTCATTTGTTTAAGTGGGTTCTCTTTATCTACTTTTAGGACAGGAAAATCTGATGATGTTATTATGCAGATAAATAGAAAATTCTAATTATAAGCATTACTGTGATTAAACATATCACGACAGTATATGCGTCCTATTATCAGCATATACATTATTTCACATAGCAGCAACTAATTCCTGGAAGCGTATTTGAGTAAGTCCTTCCTCAAAAATAATTGTGATATTGATCAATAAAACTGTTGATGTTAAGAAAAGATTCTGCTGAAGTTTACCTGTGAGTAGTTCTTAAAATACCTAATGAAACAATTAATTTATTTTTCATCAAAATATATTCATTTACTAGCATCCAACAACATAATGTGATAAACTTCCTTACGCAGACACACACACACACACACACACACACACACACACACACACACACACGGTTGCCATTTAAAGACATGTTGGCTAATTAGTCTTCTTTAAGAAAAAAGAATGATGTGCTTAAGTACTCTTTACACCACCGTGTGATTGTGTTTGAGATGTAGAATGATCAGTGTGTGCTTGTGTATAGGTGTGTAAGGGTTTGTAAGAAAGAAAGAGTGAGAGATTTAGCATGTGGACACACCTTTAACAACATGTAATTACTGCATTCATGACATACTTTTAATGTTTGTTTATGATCCAAACTGACAAAATAATTTCGACATCTGACAAAGTTGTACGTATCTGATCTATGGACACGTTCAGACACACCTTTAGCTACGAATCTACAAATGTTGACAAACATTAGGTCAAGAAACACACTAACAGCATTCCTGCACTGGGTGAATCATTTTCAGTTTGTATTGAAAACATGTTTTTTTAAAACAGTGACTCAGTACAACAACGTCAATATGATGCAAATATTTTTAGAAGTAGGTGGGTTTTTCCCAATATTTTACATACAATTTCCTTATTTTATTTTACGTCACCAGTTCTGCACACATTGGTCTACACACATCTGGTCTTTCTTATTAGTACCTTATTAATAATGGAAAAAAATAGAGTGATCATAAGAATTGCATTTTGTTTTTTATGTAGTACTGCTAGTTTATCTGAAGCTATTTCACAAAAGAGATGTTTACATATAGTCCACCAGACAAAATAATAACTGAATTTACACAAATGAAAGACTTCAAAAGTTTACATACCCTTGATTCTTAGTACTATGTTGTTACCTCTATGATCAACGACTGTATGTTTTGTGATAGTTGTTCATGAGTCCCTTGTTTGTCCTGAACAGTTAAACTGTCCAATGTTCTTCAGAGGACCTCTAGGTTCTGCATATTCTTTGCTTGTCCAGCTTTTCCAGCATATTTGACCCCTTTCCCCAATTAGTGGTTAATAATGTTGAGATCCGTCTTTTCACACTGAGGACAACTGAAGGATTCATACACAACTATTACAAAAGGTGCAAACATTCATTGATTCTCCAGAAGGCAACACACTACATTAAGAGCCAGGGGGATGTAAACATTTGAAAAGGATGATCAGTGTAAATTGTTAATATTTTATTCTTCTGGGAAACATGTAAATATCTTTAACTTCTGAAGGAAAAAAAATGATCTCTAAACAAAATATATAATAAAATATACCAATGTGTAGTTATCTTCATGTTTGTCTAGTCATGAAGTATTGAATGCATCGCAGTAGTTACACTGGATATAAAATACAGTCTGTTAACATGCAATATTTGATGGACCAACAATCCAAATGTATTTTTTACAACCAGATCTCCCTCATGGATTGAGACCTTTTTGAGGTAAAGGGGATATGTACTTGCCTGAACTTCAGGGTTAGGTCACCAGGAGCTTAGTGTTCTTAACAGGGCTACCTTGTTGAACAGGTATGAAGAAGTTGTCAGACAAATGTGATTTCCATGAAATATACACACACACACACACACACAAAAAAAAGACTAAGTATAATCTGCCTGTATTAGGGTTACTAAGACCCACCCCATGAGCCAGGCCTGATGTTGGTGTCTACAGGCGAGTATTGGGGTGACCGGGTCATACATCTATCCTGAAATGGTGAAAATATTTCTCTTTCTGATCATCTCTGTATGAACAAACCCCCATTGTTGTCAAATTGCATAAAAATAACTTTTGTCATGAACGTGCGAATATGCTTCATGAGTCACACCTAGTTACACCTACCACACCTTATAAAAGCAGTTTCCCTTGTGAATAAATTATCTTCCAGAGAGACAGAGCCGGCTGTCATTAAGGATATTGCTGAGAGAGAGATTATTGTTTGAGATCAGATGGTTATGACGTTGAAGAATAAAATAAGGTAATATATCTCTCTTTGTTATTTTTAACTCTCAGTTTAGCTTTTGATCATCAATTTGTGCCATTTTTATTACATTTAGTGAAATATAGCAACATTTAAGTTGCAAATTCATATATTTCTAATTTTGTTTGTAAAAATGCATGATTCTATTATTATTATTATTATTATTATTATTATTATTATTATTATTATTATATAGATCCCTATTATTATTATTATTATTATTATGAAGACCCCTATTGTTTTCATTCGTTTACTTATTATTAGGGGCCAAGCACCGAAGGTGCGTAGTTGTAATAGTTAGTTTTCTTCGCTTCTTCTTATTCTTCTGCTCTGGAAGTCTATGGCAGACCATAGAACCGTATGGTAAAAAGTTGTGAAACTTGGCACACTGATCGAGGAGAGTCTGTTCATTAAATACAGCCCTTTTGGTGTCTCTACCTCAAGCCCTCTAGTACCACCAACTGTCCAAGTTAGCACCTACATTTATGTTAATAACTTTGAAACGTGAGTCCTAGAAATAAATTCCTGTTTCCCTGGCTCAAGATGATTTGATTGCACCCTATGACATCATTTTCCATCATGAAAATCTTTCCACCATTTTGAATTTTTTAATAACCTACTTCTTCGAACTTCTGATTTTCACCAAAACTGGCTAAAAAAGTATTAAAAGCTTTTTGATAAACCCAACTGAGCATGCCAAATTTGACGCAAGGCTATATCTTCGCTATGCTTTAGCGTATTGAGACAAAACTGGAACATGTCAAAACAAGCATGACCTGAGTCTACATTCAGTTTTGACACGGATATAAAAGATATAAAAATATATTCACAGCATTTTGATAAGCCATACTGTTTTCGAAAGGCGCTTCAACGAATTTGATGAACATGTAAAAATTTTACTTGAAGCTTTATCTCCACAATGCTTTGAGGGATTGTGATGAAACACCTGCATGATAACCATCATGCCCAGATGCTACCTGAGCAGTTTCAGAACAGCGCCAGACAAAATTTCTAAGAAGTAGTTAATTTTATTTGTTTTTAATATACAGTTTTTTTTATGATTGAAAGTTTACTTTTTCTAACTACTCACACACTGTTCATCAGACTCTAACCAAAAACATGTCACAAAGTTTCTTTTGCTGGTCATGGTGTAGAAAATTGACTTGACCCCAGTACTGCTGCTTGCAGCTACATTTATTACTATTATTATTATTACTACTATTATTATTGTTATTATTGTTGTTGTTGTTTTTGCTATTGCTGTTGCTATTGTGATATTTTAGAGTTGTTGTAATATTGAAATTTTCAAACTGCAATATGGAACATTCAAAATAATAAAAAATGCAATTTGATCTCATTTATTATTGACAGGTTTGCCTTTTTAAAAAATAATGGCACCAGTAACACTACTGCCTTCACAATATGTAAGTAAAACTTACTTTTCACTTTAAAATTTAATGTATGTTTATCCCATATCCATAGCTTATTATGAAGGTGATGATAACAGTGATTATAATCATCATCATCATCATTATTATTATTATTATTATTATTATTATTATTATTATTATTATTATTGTTATTATGTACATATTTGTAAGTAGCATTGCACAAATTTTGTCTATTTTGCTTTTATGTTAGATAAATGAATGCTTATGAGTGAACATTTATTTTGTGAATTATTTAAATTATTATGGTGTAATTTTTAATTGTGGGTTGTGAGGTCTATCATCTAATCTAAATGATAGCTAATATAACAGGATTATCTGCAACATATGCTGCATGATGTAATGACTGTAATATGATGCTACGATAAACAACAGTTTTTAATTAAATTAAAAAAAAAATTGAAATAAAGGAAATTATCTACACTTACAGTATGGCTATGGCTGCTGCTTAGTGGGATTGGAGGCCAAAGTACAACACCATTTACAACAGAAACCACAGAAGGGACAACTGAATTCACAATGGCCACTGAAACAACGGAATCCTCAACTATTCCAACTCTGCGCATTACAACTGAAAAACTGACAATGACAGAGGAAACTTCCACAGCCACAACTACAACATTAACTACAACACCAACAACACAACTGACCAGTACTATTTTGTCGACAACACAGGCTGCAACAACAGATGAAACAACTACATCCACAACAACTGTAGCCCCAACCCCTACAACTCAGGAACAAACAACAACAGTGGAAACAACCACAGCTACAAGTATACCATTAACTACAACACCTACAACAGAACTGACCAGTACTATTTTGTCGACAACACAGGCTGCAACAACAGATGAAACAACTGCATCAACCACTATAAATCAGGAACAAAGTACTACAGAGGAAACAACCACATCTACAACTATACAGACAACAGCACAAACAGTAGAACTATCAACTACACAGGTTACAACAAGTGCAGAACCAACAACAGTAGGAACAACTGCATCTACAATTACTCCAGCTCCAACTACTCCAACTGAGGAAGCAACAACTACAGAGGAGACAACTACAGCTCCAACTACAACATTAACTACAGCAGCAACAACAGAACTAACCACTACCACAGATTCAACTACACAGGCTACAACAAGCACAGGACCAAGAACAGTAGAAACAACTGTATCTTCAACTACTACAGCTCCAACCACTACAACTGAGGAAGAAAGAACTACAGAGGAAACAACCATAGCTACAACAGTACTGAGTAAAGCACCAACAACAGAACTATCAACTACACAGGCTACAACAAGCGCAAAACCAATGACAGTAGGAACATCTGCATCTACAACTACTCTAGCTCAAAGCATTACAAGTGAGGAAGCAACAACTACAGAGGAAACAATCAGAGTTACAACTACAACTTTAACTAGAGCAGCAACAACAGAATTTACCACTTCCACAGAATCAACTACACAGGCTACAACAAGCACAGGACCAATGATAGTAGAAACTACTGCATCTACAGCTACTTCAGCTCCAACCAATACAATTCAGGAACCTACAACTACAACACTACCTACAGCACCAACAACAGAACTGACCACTAGCACTCTATCCACAACAGAAGCTACAACAAGCACACAGCCAACAACTGAACAAACAACTGCATCTACAACAACTGTAGCCTCAACCACTACAACTCAGGAACAAACAACAACAGTGGAAACAACCACAGCTACAAGTATACCATCAACTACAACACCAACAACAGAACAATCAACTACACAGGCTACAACAAGCACAGGACCAATAACAGTAGAAACAACTGCATCTACAACTACTCCAGTTTCAACCACTACAACTGAGGAAGCAAGGACTATAGAGGAAACAACCACAGCTACAAGTATACCATCAACTACAACACCAACAACAGAACAATCAACTATACAGGCTACAACAAGCACAGGACCAATAACAGTAGAAACAACTGCATCTACAGCTACTTCAGCTCCAACCAGTACACTTCAGGAACCTACAACTACAACAGTACATACAGCATCACCAACAGAACTGGCCACTAGCACTATATCCACAACAGAGGCTACAACAAGCACACAGCCAACAACTGAAGAAACAACTACATCCACAACAACTGTAGCCCCAACCACTACAACTCAGGAACAAACAACAACAGTGGAAACAACCACAGCTACAAGTATACCATCAACTACAACACCTACAACAGAAATGACCAGTACTATTGTATCCACAACACAGTCTCTAACAACAGATGAAACAACTGCATCAACAACAATGGTAGTGCCAACCACTACAAATCAGGAACCAAGTACTACAGAGGAAACAACTACATCTACAACTATACAGACAACAGCACAAACAGCAGAACTAACCACTACCACAGAATCAACTACACAGGCTACAACAAGCACAGGACCAATGATAGTAGAAACTACTGCATCTACAGCTACTTCAGCTCCAACCAATACAGTTCAGGAACCTACAACTACAACACTACCTACAGCACCAACAACAGAACTGACCACTAGCACTCTATCCACAACAGAAGCTACAACAAGCACACAGCCAACAACTGAACAAACAACTGCATCTACAACAACTGTAGCCTCAACCACTACAACTCAGGAACAAACAACAACAGTGGAAACAACCACAGCTACAAGTATACCATCAACTACAACACCAACAACAGAACAATCAACTACACAGGCTACAAAAAGCACAGGACAAATGGCAGAAACAACTGCATCTACAACTACTCAAGTTTCAACCACTACAACCGAGGAAGCAAGGACTACAGAGGAAACAACCACAGCTACAAGTACACCATCAACTACAACACCTACAACAGAACAATCAACTATACAGGCTACAACAAGCACAGGACCAACGACAGTAGAAACAACTGCATCTACAGCTACTTCAGCTCCAACCAGTACAATTCAGGAACCTACAACTACAACACTTCCTACAGCACCAACAACAGAACTGACCACTAGCACTCTATCCACAACAGAGGCTACAACAAGCACACAGCCAACAACTGAAGAAACAACTACATCCACAACAACTGTAGCCCCAACCACTACAACTCAGGAACAAACAACAACAGTGGAAGCAACCACAGCTACAAGTATACCATCAACTACAACAGCTACAACAGAAATGACCAGTACTGTTGTATCCACAACACAGTCTGTAACAACAGATGAAACAACTGCATCAACAACAATGGTAGCCCCAACCACTACAAATCAGGAACCAAGTACTACAGAGGAAACAACCACATCTACAACTATACAGACAACAGCACAAACAGCAGAACTAACCACTACCACAGAATCAATTACACAGGCTACAACAAGCACAGGACCAATGATAGTAGAAACTACTGCATCTACAGCTACTTCAGCTCCAACCAATACAATTCAGGAACCTACAACTACAACACTACCTACAGCACCAACAACAGAACAAACAACTGCATCTACAACAACTGTAGCCTCAACCACTACAACTCAGGAACAAACAACAACAGTGGAAACAACCACAGCTACAAGTATACCATCAACTACAACACCTACAACAGAACAATCAAGTACACAGGCTACAACAAGCACAGGACCAATAACAGTAGAAACAACTGCATCTACAACTACTCAAGTTTCAACCACTACAACCGAGGAAGCAAGGACTACAGAGGAAACAACCACAGCTACAAGTACACCATCAACTACAACACCTACAACAGAACAATCAACTATACAGGCTACAACAAGCACAGGACCAATAACAGTAGAAACTACTGCATCTACAGCTACTTCAGCTCCAACCAGTACACTTCAGGAACCTACAACTACAACAGTACATACAGCACCACCAACAGAACTGGCCACTAGCACTATATCCACAACAGAGGCTACAACAAGCACACAGCCAACAACTGAAGAAACAACTACATCCACAACAACTGTAGCCCCAACCACTACAACTCAGGAACAAACAACAACAGTGGAAACAACCACAGCTACAAGTATACCATCAACTACAACACCTACAACAGAAATGACCAGTACTATTGTATCCACAACACAGTCTCTAACAACAGATGAAACAACTGCATCAACAACAATGGTAGCGCCAACCACTACAAATCAGGAACCAAGTACTACAGAGGAAACAACTACATCTACAACTATACAGACAACAGCACAAACAGCAGAACTAACCACTACCACAGAATCAACTACACAGGCTACAACAAGCACAGGACCAATGATAGTAGAAACTACTGCATCTACAGCTACTTCAGCTCCAACCAATACAATTCAGGAACCTACAACTACAACACTACCTACAGCACCAACAACAGAACTGACCACTAGCACTCTATCCACAACAGAAGCTACAACAACCACACAGCCAACAACTGAACAAACAACTGCATCTACAACAACTGTAGCCTCAACCACTACAACTCAGGAACAAACAACAACAGTGGAAACAACCACAGCTACAAGTATACCATCATCTACAACACCAACAA
This sequence comes from Ictalurus furcatus, assembly GCF_023375685.1. Lineage (NCBI taxonomy): Eukaryota > Metazoa > Chordata > Actinopteri > Siluriformes > Ictaluridae > Ictalurus > Ictalurus furcatus. The sequence continues at coordinate 37,397,335 of NC_071257.1, forward strand.
CAGAACAATCAACTATACAGGCTACAACAAGCACAGGACCAATAACAGTAGAAACAACTGCATCTACAGCTACTTCAGCTCCAACCAGTACACTTCAGGAACCTACAACTACAACAGTACATACAGCATCACCAACAGAACTGGCCACTAGCACTATATCCACAACAGAGGCTACAACAAGCACACAGCCAACAACTGAAGAAACAACTACATCCACAACAACTGTAGCCCCAACCACTACAACTCAGGAACAAACAACAACAGTGGAAACAACCACAGCTACAAGTATACCATCAACTACAACAGCTACAACAGAAATGACCAGTACTGTTGTATCCACAACACAGTCTGTAACAACAGATGAAACAACTGCATCAACAACAATGGTAGCCCCAACCACTACAAATCAGGAACCAAGTACTACAGAGGAAACAACCACATCTACAACTATACAGACAACAGCACAAACAGCAGAACTAACCACTTCCACAGTATCAGCTACAATGGCTACAACAAGCAAAGTACCAACGACAGTAGAAACAACTGCATCTACAGCTACTTCAGCTCCAACCAATACAATTCAGGAACCTACAACTACAACACTACCTACAGCACCAACAACAGAACTGACCACTAGCACTCTATCCACAACAGAAGCTACAACAAGCACACAGCCAACAACTGAACAAACAACTGCATCTACAACAACTGTAGCCTCAACCACTACAACTCAGGAACAAACAACAACAGTGGAAACAACCACAGCTACAAGTATACCATCAACTACAACACCTACAACAGAACAATCAAGTACACAGGCTACAACAACCACAGGACCAATAACAGTAGAAACAACTGCATCTACAACTACTCCAGTTTCAACCACTACAACCGAGGAAGCAAGGACTATAGAGGAAACAACCACAGCTACAAGTATACCATCAACTACAACAACTACACAGGCAACAACAAGCACAGGACAAACAGTAGAAACAACTGCATCTACAACAACTCCAGTTTCAACCACTATAACTGAAGAAGCAACAACTATAGAGGAAATAACCACAACTAGAACTACAACTGAAACTGCAGCAGCAACAATAAAATTTACCACTTCCACAGTATCAGCTACAATGGCTACAACAAGCAAAGTACCAACGACAGTAGAAACAACTGCATCTACAGTTACTTCAGCTCCAACCAGTACAATTCAGGAACCTACAACTACAACACTACCTACAGCACCAACAACAGAACTGACCACTAGCACTCTATCCACAACAGAGGCTACAACAAGCACACAGCCAACAACTGAAGAAACAACTACATCCACAACAACTGTAGCCCCAACCACTACAACTCAGGAACAAACAACAACAGTGGAAACAACCACAGCTACAAGTATACCATCAACTACAACAGCTACAACAGAAATGACCAGTACTGTTGTATCCACAACACAGTCTGTAACAACAGATGAAACAACTGCATCAACAACAATGGTAACCCCAACCACTACAAATCAGGAACCAAGTACTACAGAGGAAACAACCACATCTACAACTATACAGACAACAGCACAAACAGCAGAACTAACCACTACCACAGAATCAACTACACAGGCTACAACAAGCACAGGACCAATGATAGTAGAAACTACTGCATCTACAGCTACATCAGCTCCAACCAATACAATTCAGGAACCTACAACTACAACACTACCTACAGCACCAACAACAGAACTGGCCACTAGCACTCTATCCACAACAGAAGCTACAACAAGCACACAGCCAACAACTGAACAAACAACTGCATCTACAACAACTGTAGCCCCAACCACTACAACACAGGAAGAAACAACAACAGTGGAAACAACCACAGCTACAAGTATACCATCAACTACAACAACTACACAGGCAACAACAAGCACAGGACAAACAGTAGAAACAACTGCATCTACAACAACTCCAGTTTCAACCACTATAACTGAAGAAGCAACAACTATAGAGGAAACAACCACAACTAGAACTACAACTGAAACTGCAGCAGCAACAATAAAATTTACCACTTCCACAGTATCAGCTACAATGGCTACAACAAGCAAAATACCAACGACAGTAGAAACAACTGCATCTACAGCTACTTCAGCTCCAACCAGTACAATTCAGGAACCTACAACTACAACACTACCTACAGCACCAACAACAGAACTGACCACTAGCACTCTATCCACAACAGAGACTACAACAAGCACACAGCCAACAACTGAACAAACAACTGCATCTACAACAACTGTAGCCTCAACCACTACAACTCAGGAACAAACAACAACAGTGGAAACAACCACAGCTACAAGTATACCATCCACTACAACACCTACAACAGAACTGACCAGTACTATTGTGTCCACAACACAGGCTGCAACAACAGATGAAACAACTGCATCTTCAACAACTGTAGGCCCAACCACTACAACCCAGGAACCAAGTACTACAGAGGAAAGAACCACAGCTACAAGTGTACTGACAACAGGACAAACAACAGAACTATCAACTACACAGGCTACAGCAAGCACAGAACCAACGACAGTAGAAACTATGGCATCTACAGCTACTTCAGCTCCAACCAGTACAATTCAGGAACCAATGATTACAACACTACCTACAGAACCAACAACAGAACTGACCACTAGCACTATATCCACAAGAGAGGCTACAACAAGCACACAGCCAACAACAGAAGAAACATCTACCTCTACGACAACTGTAGCCCCAACCACTACAACTCAGGAACAAACAACAACAGTGGAAATAACCACAGCTACGAGTATATCATCAACTACAACACCTTCAACAGAACTGACCACTAGCACTATATCCACAACAGAGGCTACAACAAAAACGCAGCCAACAACAGAAGAAACATCTACCTCTACGACAACTGTAGCCCCAACCACTACAACTGAGGAACCAACAACTACAGAGGAAACAACCACAGGTACAACTGTACTGACAACAACACCAACAACAGGACTGGCCACTAGCAGAGTATCAACTATAAAGGCTACAACAAGCACAGGACCAACAACAGTAGAAACAACTGTAACTACTTCTCCAGCTCCAAGCACTACAACAGAGGAAGCAACAACTACAGAGAAAACAACCACAGCTACAACTACAACATTAACTACAGCAGCAACAACAGAACTGACATCTACCACAGTAACAACCACAAAGGCTACAACAAGCAGAGGACCAACGACAGTAGATGCTACTGGATCTACAACTACTCCAGCTCAAAGCACTACAACTGAGGAAGCAACAACTACAGAGGAAACAACCACAGCTACAAATGTACTAACTACAGCACCAATAACAGAACTATCAACTACACAGGCTACAACAAGCATAGGACCAATAACAGTAGAAGCTATTGCATCTACAACTACTCCAGCTCAAAGCAATACAACTGAGGAAGCAACAACTACAGAAGAAACAACCACAGCGTCAACTGTACTGACAACAGAACCAACAACAGCATCTACAACAACTGTAGCCCCAACTAGTACAACTCAGGAGCCCATTACTACAGAGGAAACTACTACAAGTACAACTGTACTGACAACAATACCAACTACAGAACTATCAACTACACAGGTTACAACAAGTGCAGAACCAACAACAGTAGGAACAACTGCATCTACAACTACTCCAGCTCCAACTGAGGAAGCAACAACTACAGAGGAAACAACCACAGCTCCAAGTACAACATTAACTACAGCAGCAACAACAAAACTAACCACTACCACAGAATCAACTACACAGGCTACAACACAGGCTACAACTTCTCCAGCTCCAGCTACTACAACTGAGAAACCAACAACTACAGAAGAAACAACCACAACTTCAACTGTACTGACAACAGCACCAACAACAGAAATGACCAGTAGCACAGTATCAACGACACAGGCTACAACAAGCACAGGACCAACAACAGTAGAAACAACTGCATCTACAACTACTCCAGGTCCAACCACTACAAATGAGAAAGCAACAACTACAGAGGAAACAACCAAAGCCACAACAACAACATTAACTACAACACCAACAGCAGAGCTGACCAGTACTACTGTGTCCACAACTCAGGCTACAACAACCACACAGCAAACAAAAGCAGAATCACCCACATCTTCAACTTCCCCAGCTCCAGCCACTACAACTGAGAAACCAACAACTACAGAAGAAACAACCACAGCTTCAACTGTACTGACAACGGCACAAACAACAGAACTGACAACTACCACAGTAACAACTATACAGGCTACAACAAGCACAGGACCAACAACAGTAGAAACAACTGCATCTACAATTACTCCAGCTCCATCCACTACAACTGAGGAAGCAAGAACTACAGAGAAAATTTCCACAGCTACAACTACAACAAGAACTACAGCAGCAACAATAGAATTAACCACAACAGAGGCTACAACAAACACACAGCCAACAACAGAAGAAACAACTGCATCTATGACAACTGTAGCCCCAACCATTACAATTCAGGAACAAATAACTACAGTGGAAACAACTACACCTAAAAGTATACCATTAACTACAACACCTAAAGCAGAACTGACCAGTACTATAGTGTCCACAACACAGGCTGCAACAACAGATGAAACAATTGCATTAACAACAACTGTAGCCCTAACAACTACAACTGAGGAAGTAACAACTACAGGTGAAATTTCCACAGCTACAACTGTACTGACTCCATCACCAACAACAGAACTGACCTCTACACAGGCTACAACAAAAACACAGCTAACAAAAGCAGAATCACCTACATCTACAACTTCTCCAGCACCAGCCACTACAACTGATGAAACAACAACTACAGAAGAAACAACCACAGCTTCAACTGTACTGACTTCAACAGCAACAGAACTGTCAACTACCACAGAATCAACTACACAGCCTATCACAAGCACAGGTACAACTGCATCTATTTCAGCTCCAACCAGTACACCTGAAGAACAAACATCTATTGAGCAAGCAACCACAGCTACCACTGTACCACTAACTACAATAAAAGCAACAGAACAGACCCCTATCACTACATCCACTACCCAGGCTACAACAACCACACCAACTTCAGAAATAACTACATCTTCAAATCATCAAAATCCAACTGGTACATCTGAGGAAACAATTACAACTACAAGTGTATTATCAACTCCACCAGTAAAAGTGAGTTCATACATTGAATCTACGACAAAGACTACAACACACACAGAAACAATAGCAGAAATAACTGCATCTATGACTAGTCCAGCTCTAAGTACTTCATTTGAAATATCAACCACTTCAGAGCAAACATCAACCACATATACAACTGTACCATCAACTGCAACAGAAGTACCACATAGCACTGTAATTTTACCACAGGCTACAACAAGCACAGCACCAACTAATCTATCTCCAACCACTACAATTGAGAAACCATTAACTACAAAAGAAACAACCACAGATACAACTATAACTCTGACTACAACAACAGCAGAACTGAGCACTACCACTGTATCCACAACACAGGCTACAACAAGCACAGGACATACAACTACTCCAGCTGCAAGAAGTACAATTGAATTAATTGCAACTACAGAAGAAACAGTCACAGCTGCAACTGTAATAACAACAGGAACAGCCAATATTAGTCTATCCACAACTCAGGCTACAGCAACTACAAAACCAACAGCAGAAACAACTGGACCTACAACTAATCAAGTTACGAGCAGTATAAAAAATAAAGCATCAACAGCAATCACAGTACCAACAAGTGCAGAAACAATTACTCCTGCAAGGAGTACAGCTTTAATTACTACAGTTGAAGCATCAATATCTACAGAGGAAAGTCCAACTACATCACCCAGAACTGCACAAACAATAACAACTACTACTGAGTTCACAACACAGACTATACCTTCTACAGCAACACCTTCATTAATGTATGTTACTTTCTGACACATAAATGAGTAAAGAATTATATATTCATACTGAATTCTGATACTAAATTAATGTATAATGCTTTAATTTTTTAGACCTGGTTCAGCTGTGGTCCAGACCAGGATGGTCTTCAATTCCTCCTCTCCTGTTCCCAGTGAGAGTTTGGTCCTCAGGGCGATCCAGACTCTTCTCAGTGCTCGACTCACAAACCTCTCTGACTCTGTAAAAGTGCTGAACTTCACCTACGAGAGTATGTTTTCTTTAGTAATACATATTACAGCTACAACTCTTCACATCATTCTCCTATCAATATGAGAGCTAAAACATTCTTATGGACATTTGATTTGTTCCACAGAAATTTCAGACACCTCCTATGCAGTCAACTTCACACTGAGCATCAGTAACATCAGTGTGTCTAAGAACCCTGACCTCAGGAACGACACCTACACCCAAGTGGAGAACATCATCAATAACGCTGTGAGTGTACATGACCAGGCACATATGAACATTCTAACAAATATCCAGAGATAGCATTGGATCCCATTGCAGATTTGAATAAAAACAGTTGCAAAAATCAAATAATGTAAAAGTCAACACAGTAACCCCTGGGTTGTATGAGGCAGGGCAGACGCACAGTGGGGTAATCATCAAAGGTCAAAACACTAGGAAGCAGATGCAGACAAAGAAGCAGATCAAGATCATGAATGAGTAATCAAATATAGGACACTAATGGGCGACTTAAAGGGTCGCGAATATCCATCCTACCTATAAAACATGATGTCTGTATTCGTCAACTGAAAACCAATGAAACGGTTTTTATTTGTAATAGATGAAATGGTTACACAAACAGTACAATGGAATGTTCTTATATCTCACAGAAAAACTGATTAATTATCTTTACTTTTCCAGCTAAACACGCTTCTAAATGACGCTGGTGCAGAACCATTCGAACCCCAGAGCTCTTTCTTCACGTAAGTTCACAGCAGTATTCATTTTTCCACTGAAAATACCTTTTGGTAATTCTTATTGTAAAGTGAATTGTATTGTGATGTTTGTGATTTCTTCTACTGGTAACAGGAGTTCAGGAAACCAGGTTAACGGTGACATGGAGTACTACTTCCAAGATGGAGACACCAAAACACCAGCAGCCTTCCTGGATGAGCTAACACCTGTGTAAGTGTCCTGATATCAATTTCACAAGTTTCTATTTAATCAGTGTGATCTCACACTCTGTGTTTAATATCTGATTATTAGTATATATTTAATAAGAGATAATTTCAACCATATGTATGTAATGGAAATTTAGTTCTCATCCGGATTGTGAAGAATAATCAGCATAAAGCTTTGTATCTGCAAATAATAATCATGGTTTATCTCTCCAGATCTGGTTCAGCTGTGGTTCAGACCAGGATGGTCTTCAATTCTTCCTCTCCTGTTCCCAGTGAGAGTTTGGTCCTCAGTGCGATCCAGACTCTTCTCAGTGCTCGACTCACAAACCTCTCTGACTCTGTAAAAGTGCTGAACTTCACCTACGAGAGTATGTTTTCTTTAATAATACATATTACAGCTACAACTCTTCACATCATTGTCCTATCCATATGAGAGCTAAAACATTCTTATGGACATTTGATTTGTTCCACAGAAATTTCAGACACGTCCTATGCAGTAAACGTCACATTGAGCATCAGCAACATCAGCATGTCTAAGAACCCTGACCTCAGGAATGACACCTACACCCAAATGGAGAACATCATCAATAATGCTGTGAGTGTGCATGATCAGGCACATATGAACATTCTAACAAATATCTATAGATAGCATTGGATCCCATTGCAGATTTGAATAAAAACAGTTGCAAAAAATCAAATAGTGTAAAAGTCAACACAGTAACCCCTGGGTTGTATGAGGCAGGGCAGACTCACAGTGGGGCAATCATCAAAGGTCATAACACTAGGAAGCAGATGCAGACAAAGAAGCAGATCAAGATCATGAATGAGTAATCAAATATATGACACTAATGGGCGACTTAAAGGGTCGCGAATATCCATCCTACCTATAAAACATGATGTCTGTATTCGTCAACTGAAAACCAATGAAACGGTTTTTATTTGTAATAGATGAAATGGTTACACAAACAGTACAATGGAATGTTCTTATACCTCACAGAAAAACTGATTAATTATCTTTCCTTCTCCAGCTAAACACGCTTCTAAATGACGCTGGTGCAGAACCATTCGAACCCCAGAGCTCTTTCTTCACGTAAGTTCACAGCAGTATTCATGTTTCCTCTGAAAATACCTTTTGGTAATTCTTATTGTAAAGTGAATTGTGTTGTGATGTTTGTGATTGCTTCTACTGGTAACAGGAGTTCAGGAAACCAGGTTAATGGTGATATGGATTACTACTTCCAAGATGGAGCCACCAAAACACCAGCAGCCTTCCTGAATGAGCTAACACCTGTGTAAGTGTCCTGATACCAGTTTCACAAGTTTCTATTTAATCAGTGTTATCTCACACTCTGTGTTTAATATCTGATTATTAGTGTATATTTAATAAGAGATAATTTCAACCATGTGTATGTAATGGAAAATTTAATTATCATCCGGATTGTGAATAATAATCAGCATAAAGCTTTTTTATATCCGCAAATAACAATGACGCTTTGTCTTTTCAGATCTGGTTCAGCTGTGGTTCAGACCAGGATGGTCTTCAATTCCTCCTCTCCTGTTCCCAGTGAGAGTTTGGTCCTCAGTGCGATCCAGACTCTTCTCAGTGCTCGACTCACAAACCTCTCTGACTCTGTAAAAGTGCTGAACTTCACCTACGAGAGTATGTTTTCTTTACTAATACATATTACAGCTACAACTCTTCACATCATTGTCCTATCCATATGGGAGCTAAAACATTCTTATGGACATTTGATTTGTTCCACAGAAATTTCAGACACCTCCTATGCAGTCAACTTCACATTGAGCATCAGCAACATCAGCATGTCTAAGAACCCTGACCTCAGGAACGACACCTACACCCAAGTGGAGAACATCATCAATAACGCTGTGAGTGTACATGACCAGGCACATATAAACATTCTAACAAATATCTATAGATAGCATTGGATCCCATTGCAGATTTTAATAAAAACAGTTGCAAAAATCAAAAAGTGTAAAAGTCAACACAGTAACCCCTGGGTTGTATGAGGCAGGGCAGACTCACAGTGGGGTAATCATCAAAGGTCATAACACTAGGAAGCAGATGCAGACAAAGAAGCAGATCAAGATCATAAATCAGTAATCAAATATAGGACACTAATGGGGGACTTAAAGGGTCAGGAAAATCCATCCTACATATAAAACATGATGTCTATATTCTTCAACTGAATACCAATGAAACGGTTTTTATTTGTAAAAGACAAAATGGTTACACAAACAGTACAATGGAATGTTCTTATATCTCACAGAAAAACTGATTAATTATCTTTCCTTCTCCAGCTAAACACACTTCTAAATGAACCTGGTGCAGAACCATTAGAACCCCAGAGCTCTTTCTTCACGTAAGTTCACAGCAGTATTCATTTTTCCTCTGAAAATACCTTTTGGTAATTCTTATTGTAAAGTGAATTGTGTTGTGATGTTTGTGATTTCTTCTACTGGTAACAGGAGCTCAGGAAACCAGGTTAATGGTGATATGGAGTACTACTTCCAAGATGGAGCCACCAAAACACCAGCAGCCTTCTTGAATGAGCTAACACCTGTGTAAGTGTCCTGATATCAATTTCACAAGTTTCTATTTAATCAATGTGTTCTCACACGCTGTGTTTAATTTCTGATTATTAGTGTATATTTAATAACAGATCATTTCAACCATGTGTATGTAATGGAAAATTTAATTATCATCCGGATTGTGAAGAATAATCAGCATAAAGTTTGTATCTGCAAATAATAATCATGGTTTATCTCTCCAGATCTGGTTCAGCTGTGGTTCAGACCAGGATGGTCTTCAATTCTTCCTCTCCTGTTCCAAGTGAGAGTTTGGTCCTCAGTGCGATCCAGACTCTTCTCAGTGCTCGACTCACAAACCTCTCTGACCCTGTAAAAGTGCTGAACTTCACCTACAAGAGTATGTTTTCTTTACTAATACATATTACAGCTACAACTCTTCACATCATTGTCCTATCCATATGAGAGCTAAAACATTCTTATGGACATTTGATTTGTTCCACAGAAATTTCAGACACCTCCTATGCAGTCAACTTCACATTCAGCATCAGTAACATCAGCATGTCTAAGAACCCTGACCTCAGGAACGACACCTACACGCAAGTGGAGAACATCATCAATAACGCTGTGCGTGTACATGACCATGAACATATCAACATTCTAACAAATATCTATAGATAGGGTGGGATTCAATTGCAGAGTTATGAATTAGTCCAAAATTTCACAGTGAACACAGGTCTATCTGAGACACAACACTCTCATAGAGAGGAAAAAGGTAAAGATCCAAAACCCTAGAAGGCAGATGCAGACATAACAGCAGGGCAGAATCATGAATCAGTAATCAAATATAGGACTATAATGGGGGACTTAAAGGGTCAGGAATATCCATCCTACATATAAAGCATGCTAGCTATATTCTTCAATTGAAAATCTATTAAACTGTTTTTATTTGTAAAAGAAAAAATCTTTACACAAACAGTACAATGGAATGTTCTTATATCTCACAGAAAATCTGATTATTTATCTTTCTGTCTCCAGCTAAACACACTTCTAAATGACGCTGCTGTAGAACCATTCAAACCCCAGAGCTCTTTCTTCACGTAAGTTCACAGCAGTATTTTTTCGTTCTCAAAATACCTTTTGGTAATTCTTATTGTAAAGTGAATTGTATTGTGATGTTTGTGATTTCTTCTACTGGTAACAGGAGTTCAGGAAACCAGGTTAATGGTGATATGGAGTACTACTTCCAAGATGGAGACACCAAAACACCAGCAGCCTTCCTGAATGAGCTAACACCTGTGTAAGTGTCCTGATACCAGTTTCACAAGTTTCTATTTAATCAGTGTTATCTCACACTCTGTGTTTAATATCTGATTATTAGTGTATATTTAATAAGAGATCATTTCAACCATGTGTATGTAATGGAAAATTTAATTATCATCCGGATTGTGAAGAATAATCAGCATAAAGCTTTTTTATATCCGCAAATAACAATGACGCTTTGTCTTTTCAGATCTGGTTCAGCTGTGGTTCAGACCAGGATGGTCTTCAATTCCTCCTCTCCTGTTCCCAGTGAGAGTTTGGTCCTCAGTGCGATCCAGACTCTTCTCAGTGCTCGACTCACAAACCTCTCTGACTCTGTAAAAGTGCTGAACTTCACGTACGAGAGTATGTTTTCTTTACTAATACATATTACAGCTACAACTCTTCACATCATTGTCCTATCCATATGGGAGCTAAAACATTCTTATGGACATTTGATTTGTTCCACAGAAATTTCAGACACCTCCTATGCAGTCAACTTCACATTGAGCATCAGCAACATCAGCATGTCTAAGAACCCTGACCTCAGGAACGACACCTACACCCAAGTGGAGAACATCATCAATAACGCTGTGAGTGTACATGACCAGGCACATATAAACATTCTAACAAATATCTATAGATAGCATTGGATCCCATTGCAGATTTTAATAAAAACAGTTGCAAAAATCAAAAAGTGTAAAAGTCAACACAGTAACCCCTGGGTTGTATGAGGCAGGGCAGACTCACAGTGGGGTAATCATCAAAGGTCATAACACTAGGAAGCAGATGCAGACAAAGAAGCAGATCAAGATCATAAATCAGTAATCAAATATAGGACACTAATGGGGGACTTAAAGGGTCAGGAATATCCATCCTACATATAAAACATGATGTCTATATTCTTCAACTGAATACCAATGAAACGGTTTTTATTTGTAAAAGACAAAATGGTTACACAAACAGTACAATGGAATGTTCTTATATCTCACAGAAAAACTGATTAATTATCTTTCCTTCTCCAGCTAAACACACTTCTAAATGAACCTGGTGCAGAACCATTAGAACCCCAGAGCTCTTTCTTCACGTAAGTTCACAGCAGTATTCATTTTTCCTCTGAAAATACCTTTTGGTAATTCTTATTGTAAAGTGAATTGTGTTGTGATGTTTGTGATTTCTTCTACTGGTAACAGGAGCTCAGGAAACCAGGTTAATGGTGATATGGAGTACTACTTCCAAGATGGAGCCACCAAAACACCAGCAGCCTTCTTGAATGAGCTAACACCTGTGTAAGTGTCCTGATATCAATTTCACAAATTTCTATTTAATCAATGTGTTCTCACACGCTGTGTTTAATTTCTGATTATTAGTGTATATTTAATAACAGATCATTTCAACCATGTGTATGTAATGGAAAATTTAATTATCATCCGGATTGTGAAGAATAATCAGCATAAAGTTTGTATCTGCAAATAATAATCATGGTTTATCTCTCCAGATCTGGTTCAGCTGTGGTTCAGACCAGGATGGTCTTCAATTCTTCCTCTCCTGTTCCAAGTGAGAGTTTGGTCCTCAGTGCGATCCAGACTCTTCTCAGTGCTCGACTCACAAACCTCTCTGACCCTGTAAAAGTGCTGAACTTCACCTACAAGAGTATGTTTTCTTTACTAATACATATTACAGCTACAACTCTTCACATCATTGTCCTATCCATATGAGAGCTAAAACATTCTTATGGACATTTGATTTGTTCCACAGAAATTTCAGACACCTCCTATGCAGTCAACTTCACATTCAGCATCAGTAACATCAGCATGTCTAAGAACCCTGACCTCAGGAACGACACCTACACGCAAGTGGAGAACATCATCAATAACGCTGTGCGTGTACATGACCATGACCATATCAACATTCTAACAAATATCTATAGATAGGGTGGGATTCAATTGCAGAGTTATGAATTAGTCCAAAATTTCACAGTGAACACAGGTCTATCTGAGACACAACACTCTCATAGAGAGGAAAAAGGTAAAGATCCAAAACCCTAGAAGGCAGATGCAGACATAACAGCAGGGCAGAATCATGAATCAGTAATCAAATATAGGACTATAATGGGGGACTTAAAGGGTCAGGAATATCCATCCTACATATAAAGCATGCTAGCTATATTCTTCAATTGAAAATCTATTAAACTGTTTTTATTTGTAAAAGAAAAAATCTTTACACAAACAGTACAATGGAATGTTCTTATATCTCACAGAAAATCTGATTATTTATCTTTCTGTCTCCAGCTAAACACACTTCTAAATGACGCTGCTGTAGAACCATTCAAACCCCAGAGCTCTTTCTTCACGTAAGTTCACAGCAGTATTTTTTCGTTCTCAAAATACCTTTTGGTAATTCTTATTGTAAAGTGAATTGTATTGTGATGTTTGTGATTTCTTCTACTGGTAACAGGAGTTCAGGAAACCAGGTTAATGGTGATATGGAGTACTACTTCCAAGATGGAGCCACCAAAACACCAGCAGCCTTCTTGAATGAGCTAACACCTGTGTAAGTGTCCTGATATCAATTTCACAAGTTTCTATTTAATCAATGTGTTCTCACACGCTGTGTTTAATTTCTGATTATTAGTGTATATTTAATAACAGATCATTTCAACCATGTGTATGTAATGGAAAATTTAATTATCATCCGGATTGTGAAGAATAATCAGCATAAAGCTTTGTATCCGCAAATAACAATGACGCTTTTTTCTTTTCAGATCTGGTTCAGCTGTGGTTCAGACCAGGATGGTCTTCAATTCTTCCTCTCCTGTTCCCAGTGAGAGTTTGGTCCTCAGTGCGATCCAGACTCTTCTCAGTGCTCGACTCACAAACCTCTCTGACCCTGTAAAAGTGCTGAACTTCACCTACAAGAGTATGTTTTCTTTACTAATACATATTACAGCTACAACTCTTCACATCATTGTCCTATCCATATGAGAGCTAAAACATTCTTATGGACATTTAATTTGTTCCACAGAAATTTCAGACACCTCCTATGCAGTCAACTTCACATTCAGCATCAGTAACATCAGCATGTCTAAGAACCCTGACCTCAGGAACGACACCTACACGCAAGTGGAGAACATCATCAATAACGCTGTGCGTGTACATGACCATGAACATATCAACATTCTAACAAATATCTATAGATAGGGTGGGATTCAATTGCAGAGTTATGAATTAGTCCAAAATTTCACAGTGAACACAGGTCTATCTGAGACACAACACTCTCATAGAGAGGAAAAAGGTAAAGATCCAAAACCCTAGAAGGCAGATGCAGACATAACAGCAGGGCAGAATCATGAATCAGTAATCAAATATAGGACTATAATGGGGGACTTAAAGGGTCAGGAATATCCATCCTACATATAAAGCATGCTAGCTATATTCTTCAATTGAAAATCTATTAAACTGTTTTTATTTGTAAAAGAAAAAATCTTTACACAAACAGTACAATGGAATGTTCTTATATCTCAAAGAAAATCTGATTATTTATCTTTCTGTCTCCAGCTAAACACACTTCTAAATGACGCTGCTGTAGAACCATTCAAACCCCAGAGCTCTTTCTTCACGTAAGTTCACAGCAGTATTTTTTCGTTCTCAAAATACCTTTTGGTAATTCTTATTGTAAAGTGAATTGTATTGTGATGTTTGTGATTTCTTCTACTGGTAACAGGAGTTCAGGAAACCAGGTTAATGGTGATATGGAGTACTACTTCCAAGATAGAGACACCAAAACACCAGCAGCCTTCCTGGATGACCTTAAACCTGTGTACGTGTCCTGATATCAATTTCACAAGTCTGCATTTTTAATCTGTGTGTTCTCACACCGTGTGATGAATGTCATGTAGTTAAAATTATGATCGATTTTGTTATTTTGATTTTTACTCAATGTTCATTATCTCTTATTTACTTCATTTATTTAATGAGTGGCTCACTATTCTTCTTCTTCTCCTACTTATTCTTGATTTCTTTTATTAATTATTTTGTATTTTTTCCTCCTACTTCAGATTGGGGAATGCCCTGATACGTATTCGTCTAGTTTTTAAGAACTTGACCAGAGTACCTAGTGAGGCTGATGTTCTCAATGCTGCTAATGCTCTGCTGGACCCAAAGATCAGAAGAGCACGAGCTATTGATACACAAACACTGAGTGATCCTGTGAGCATACAGAATGTCATCTATGAGAGTGAGTCTTGAAATTATAATTAAAAATGTTTTAAATATAATGTATTTTCTCTGAAGTTCTCATTTATAATTTTTTATATTCCTTTCAGAAATTGGCAACAACTCCTACATTATAAGCTTTGCATTTAAAGTTAGCAATGTGACCATCTCCAAGGACCTTCAGCTGAGGAACGCAACATATGATTTAATACAAAACACCATCAACAGCCTGGTAAGTGTAAGCCATTGTTCTCTTTCCCAAAATTACTTTACACAGTAAAATAAGATTTATTTTGACTATGTTCATTTAAACCTTATTTTTACCCCCTTTTATTAGCTGAACACTATTCTGAATGTGAAAGATGCTCCTGCATTTGTATTTCCACAAGCAAACTACACGTAAGTGCCTTCTTTTCACTAGTTTCTCTGGATACACCTTATTTTTACTGACATCCACTAAATATCATTGCACCTTTCTGCATATTGAAATCATCTCAATATACCACATCCCCTTCACAGACATATAAACTTGTACCTGACTACAACAGGTACACTACTTACAATACCACGTACCCAGGGGCAGTGGTTAAGGCTGTGTTTACTGATCCGAACCAGTTCCTTAACTTTATACTCAACTGCATCTCTTGTGTAGTAAGGAATGCATGGTTGCTTTAGCGTGTTTACTTGGGTCCTGGCAAGATGCATACACTAAAATTGTTAGCCAGATTTTTAGACAGGATAGCAGCACCTCTTTAACAGACCAGGTCTACTAACAAAGTGCTCTAAGGAACCTGACCGTATTTGCTGGACAGCACTTACACAACCTTCCACTCAGCAACATTCTCCTGCAATACATTTTGTCACTACACCATGCAGGGGTGGCACCAGAGTATACTTCTGACTGAGATAAAATTAGATATTGTTGATTCCTGATTGGTGAACCCACACATCACTAACAACATACATAATGACTGTAGTGACTATATTTTCAACTTGCTTTGATGTTGTGATTTGATGATTAGTGTCCCTTTGATTTGGTTTTCAACTATGCAATTGAACACCACCCCTCTTGTGAAGAATCAGAGTCTGATCCTCCACTAATCAGTATGAATTGGATTAAAATCTGAGTCAGAGTCTGATCCTCCACTAATCAGTATGAATTGGATTAAAATCTATAAAGCTAGGAAGCAGTGTTGCGTCTAATACTGAAACAAAGCTAGGAATGAAACCAATAGTAAAACTGGGGAAACTTTTAAATACCACATGCCTTTAATACCACAATAGACAGCTGTGATTTGTACAGAAGAGACTACAAAGACCATCAGAGCAGCTATGTCTATAGAGGCATGAATCCTCACAACAATTTAGAGTAGGATTTGTACAGTTTATTCTGGAAGATTCCATCACTGACCAGAGGAGCTTTTTCAGTGAGAGACAGCTCATTGTAAATAGTTCTTTGTGAAAGCCATGGGACAAAGGACACCATACATAACATACATTGGAACTGAATACAGACTCTTTTAAAACCATGTTTTCTTTTCCTCCAGGTTTAATGGTACAGCAATTGAGGCTAATTCCGAATACATCTTCGTGGAAGGTGAAACCAAGTGGACACCAAGTGGATTTCTTTCTGCAATACTCAACATTAGTGGTTTGTCGACCTTCACCACTCCTGCTGCTCAAACCAATCCCCCTGTCCTGAGGCCCACAGTGCAAGCACACAGCAACACCACCACCACTGGAGGAAATTCTGCATGGATCCTGGGAATCATTATCCCCTGCAGTATAGTCATTATTCTCATACCATGCTGGATTCTACTCTGTGTAAGTGTCACCAAAATCTCTTCTATACCTGGTATTTGGCATGAGATATACTCTATATTCAGACATGCACTGAATAAGTTATGTTTATTTATTTATTTAATTACAGCAACAACTGAATAGTTAATCAGAATCTCTCCTCTATTCCCCCTTGTCTCTCTTGTTTCTCTCTCTCTCATTCAGTGTCTGCTGTGTGGCTGCTGTGCTGGTTTAAGGAGACGCTACAACAGAAGACGGTCCTACAATGTCCAATACACAACACGAAATGGACTCTTTTAAAAACAGTTAGAGGATAAAATAATTTCACAAAAATATTATTTATAACTATTAGACTCTATTTTATTAAATAGTTTATTTTTTAAATCTGTTTCATTATGTAGTTTATTTTTCATTTGTTTACCTATTTAATTATTTCATCCATTTAATTCTATTTTATTTACTCTGTACATAATTTTATTTCAACTATGTACATAAAAATTACGCTACATATGGTGTATTAAAGTGACTTATTAAACAGGATCATGTATATATTCTGTCCAAACTAATTTTCAGTTATGTTGTAATTTAATTTATTCATTAACTTAACTTATTTATTAAAGCTATTTATAATAAAGCTTGTCAAATAATGTCTCTGAATGTGTATTAGTTTATTTGATAAAGAATTAAGTTGCAGCAAAGTAATTTGTCATCTTAATTAAAATGAGTAATATTGATGACATTTATGATGCCCTACAGTAATGTCCTCTCTCTCACCCAACAATGTGTATAGGGGTAAGGGAGAGTGCAAACAAAAATACACGAGTATGTATGTATGTATTTGTTTTTGAAAAGTGCAAATGCAAAGTTTGAAGGTGGTAATGCAAGTCTTTGTCATGCCTGGCCATAAACAAATAGTGTGACATTACCTGTATTTATGGACTCCTTGCTTTCATCGTGTCCCCTAAATGAAAGCTCTTGTTTACCCAGACAGATAACACAATCAATCGAGTACTTTTTTTAAGAGTAAATTTTATTGCTATAATATACAACTCACTTGTCAGTATCAAGTAAAATCTACTTATTACTAAACTTAACATTTGTGAAGATATAAAGTAAATAGTAATTAAATATAACTTCTAAATTAAATATAATTATTTAAAGTAATTAAGTAAAGTCAATTTAATTTTTTCAGAGACAGGAACATTGCTGTCAACAAAATATTAAGTAAATCTTATTACTTACAGTTATGAAGTAAATAATGACTTTTTTTTCTATTTGGTATTTTCATTTACTTAGTTGTATGAAGTTATATTGCTCCCTATAATTAAACATTACTCATTTTCTTTTGATAAATATTACCAATTAATACCAATCATTTGGTCTCTGTGCATTTATCACAGATCACAGCTAAAATACAATTAAACAGTTTATGTTGTCAACATTAAACAACAAATAATCATTCACATGACCTGGTAAAATCTGGAAACATGTTTTAAGGGTGCACTCAGTAAAACCTCAGAACGTTTGAAACAACAACTGTGTCCCAGAGGACGAGACCTTATTGTAAACAAGGGAAATCTCCAGAAGCAAAAATAAATAAATAAAAATATCCAACCGTGGCATGGCTGGCATTAATCAATAAAACATGCATACCTACATAGGTATAGAATGGCTATTTTTGTTTTATTGAAAAAATAAAGCGTAACTGAATGTTAATTCAAGTGTCTGCTGTTCGGTAAAACAATTCAATCTCCATTCACCAACATGAACTGCATTTGCTGCACCATAAACTACATTTGTTTTGACCCCAGGAGGCTTAACATATAGAAGGGCATATCACATAAGAACAGGAGGTGAGGTTTTAACCTGACAGAGCTAGGTAGAATTGACAAAAATTCTGAATAGAAATATTTTTTAGAATTAACTATTTAACTGCTTGGTCAAATCCATATCAGTACCTCACCTACCCACTCCCATCCCCTCCCACTTCCACTCCCACCCCCACCCCCACTCAATGTTCTTGTCTCCAAATATACTGTATCAAAGTTAAGTCACTGATTTGTCAGTAGAGTCAAAAGATTTGTGTGTGTCAATATTACCTTGCTCTTAAAGAGAAATCTACTGCATGCAACACAGATCTGGAATGATGCTTTTCAAATATTCAATTAACATTGTACAGCTCGGCGGTTCCGTTTATGGCGGCCACCTGAGAAGACATTCCTCCGCTGCTCTGCCTTGACTACTACAATTCCTACTGAAAACACTCGTATTTGCAACAAAATGTGGTAGGATAGTGTTGGTGTGCATATTACAATGTCGAGGTCTGGCAAATAAAGTAAAGAAAATAGCAAATTGACAAAACAGCTGAAGTTAACTAACTATTGTGCTCACGATGAGACACAGAAAGGTGGTGAAGTTATGGTGGAGGATGGGGCCAGCAAAAAGGGGACAAGTGAAGGAGTGAAGGTGGATGCAATACTGGATGGTATAAACTCCATGAAAACTAAGTTTTCGTCGAGATTTGATGGAGTTATGGCGGCGATAGAAAGTATGAGGACGGAGATAAATAACTGCACTGAACAAGTGTCGCAGGTTGAATTGTGGATCTCAAGCACGGAGGATGACGTAGCTCACTTGCAAGCTACAGTAAACAAGTTGGAGTCAAAAAGTAAGATTTTGGAGGTTAAGCTCCTGGACATGGAAACCAGATCCCGCTTAAATAACTTGAGACTGGTGGGCCTGCTGGAGCATGCCGAGGGACGGGATTCATGCTCCTTTTTGGAGAAATGGATTCCAGAGGTACTGGATGTTGTGACCCTGCAATCCTCAGGTATTATAGAAAGAGCATATAGAATAGGACCAATGAGGGGCTCCAAGTCGCCGATGAGAACACTAATAATGAGGTTTCTAAACTACAAGGATAAGCAGGCAGTTATTGCAGCTGCATGAGCTAAAAAAAACATTCGGTACAAGAACCAGCAAATAAGGTTTTATGCTGACTTAGCCACGAGAGTACACCAACTGTGGAAACAAGTAAATCCAATCCGCCAGGAGCTGCGCACCTTGGGGATCCGACATGGAGTGATTCACCCTGCCAGGCAGTTGGTAACACATAAAGAACAAACTTATACTTTTAAAACACCAACTGAAGCGCGAGGGTTTGTCAAGAAAATCCAGGAGGGCACTGGTGGGAGTTAAAAATAAATGGTAGAATATTTACATACAGCAACATGGCACTAAATCACTATTACATAGCCTGTTTGGTTTAACCAGCATTCTGAAAGTGTACTAGCCATTACTGAAGCCATTTTCAGGTACTTTATGTGGGATAGGCTTAAAGCAAACGTATTACACATGTTTCAAATGAGTGTTAACTGTTGTCATAAGATAGTGGCAGCGAGTGTTCTGTTAGAGGACGATAAAGAGTGGTTTGACTGATCCTCACTAAGTGTGGAACAGGCATTAGTGATATCGGGAGTCAGGATGATTCTTGGGGGTTCTCACGGAAAAGGGAATTAGTTCATGTTCAGTGTGTTGGATGCTGGTTCGAGCATCCACGTTTGCCAAGCTCCCCTGTAAGCTTATTTTCATATTGCAAGGTAATATATTTTTATCATCTATTAGAGATGTCTCAAGGAGTGACTCTTAATTTTGTTTCTTGGAACTGCAGAGGTCTACAACAATTTAGAAAAGTTAAACAAGTCATGAATAAATTAAAGGAAATGGACTCCAAAATTGTGTTTCCACAAGAAACATACCTTTTAGAAAAGGTATATACACAACATCATTCTCATCCCAGGCCAGAGGAGTTATGACCCTCTTTCATAAAACAGTCCCACTTCAAGTGAAACAAGTACTTAAAGATAAGTTTGGAAGATATTTAATAGTCCATGGTTCTCCATTATCAGAAAATTTAAACTTGGTAAATCTGTATGGCCCCAATATAGATGATCCAAATTTTTTTTGTAGCTCTGTTCCTTACTCTCTCGACATTAGCAGGACTATATATGATAGCAGGGGATTATATTTGTACATTGAATCCCACTATGGATAGATCCACAGGAGTGGATCAATCACATAATAAGTGTAGAGCAGCTATTCTTCATTATATCAATGAATTTAATTTGTTGGATATTTGGAGATAATTGGAACCGCATACCAAAACCTACTCTTGTTACTCAAGCATATTCAAAACATATTCTCAATTGATTATTTTTTAATTTCTTCAGAATTATGGCCTAAAATTCATAACAGCTTCTATGATATTATCGCGATTTCGGATCACGCCCCATGCTGTATAGAGTATGTGGTCAAAAAATTGACAAAAGACCCATCTAGATGGCATTTTCAGCATAAATGGTTACAAGATAAAGAATTTGTGAAATATATAGATACACAGATAGAAGAGTTCTTTGAAATTAATACTACACAAACTTCTGCATGTACAAAGTGGGAAGCATTTAAAGCTTTCCTCAGAGGACATATTATTAGCTACACAAACTCAAAATAAAAAAGGCACATGAGGAGAGAATGCAATTGGAACTCAAAATAAAGACTATTCAAGAAAAATTTAATGAGAAAAGTGACCCACAAATGGAAAGTGAGTTACTGATTTTGAGGGCTGAATATGAAAAGCTGTCTGCTTTCAGAGCTGCCGCCAGTCTTATGAGACTAAAGCAATCATTCTTTGAACAAGGAGATAAATCGGGAAAATTATTAGCATGGCAGATTAAACAATTGGAGGTCAAAACATCAATTACAACCGTTAAAACCAATGGGAAGGTTGTAGTGGATCCTATAGAAATTAATGATGCCTTTAGAGATTACTATGAAAAATTATATAATACAAAAAATGAGGTTAATTTGCAAAATCTAAATAGGTTTTTAGATGAACTACCTATACCTTATTTCCCAGATGAACATAAAGAAGACCTGGGGATGGAAATTAATGAGGAAGAGATAGGGCAAGCCATTGATGACATGAAGTCAGGAAAAAGGGCAGGACCAGATGGTCTTCCAATTGATCTGTATAAAAAATGTAAAAACATATTGTTAACTCAACTTTTGGAAATGTTTCTGAAAGAAAGAAAGAAAGAAAGTTTTCCACCATCTATGAACAGTGCTCTGATTACATTTTTACTTCATTTTTACTGCCAAAACCAGGTAAACCCTCTGACAAATGTGAAAACATGAGACCCATAAGTCTGTTAAATTCTGACCTTAAGATAATATGTAAATTTTAAGCAAAACAGTTACAAAAACTATTACCAAATACCATTGATAAAGATCAAAATGGATTCATAATGGGGAGGCAAGGTTTCCATAATGTGAGAAGGGTACTAAACATTATTCATACTAACAAAGAAATGTCAGATACAGCACTCCTATCATTAGATGCCGAAAAGGTCTTTGATAGGGTTGAATCGCCCTATCTTTTCAATGTTTTAGAAAGATTTGGAAGTGAAAATAATTTCATAAAATGGGTTAAGGTAATACTGTATATAAAAATTCAACTGCAGAAATCTTGACAAATAGAGATATTTCAAAACTTATAAAAATCAGTAAAGACTGCCGACAAGGTTGCCCGCTCTCCCCTTTGTTGTTCACATTAGCAATTGAACCTCTCGCAATTGGAATATGTTACGATCAGCAATTTTGTGGAATAGCGGTAGGGCTGACAGAACACAGAATATCTTTGTATGCCGACGATGTCATTCCATTTATGTCAAATTTAAGTAAATCCATTCCAGCTGTGTTAGAGCTAATTAAGACATTTTGGTGCTATCTCGGGATATAAGGTATTTTTAAAACCATGTTTGTCAGATTCATATGGAACAACAGGAGGGCAAGGCTTCGTTTGTCTTTGTTGTTTTGACTATTTGACAGAGGGGGCTTAAAATGTCCAAACTTATTGTGGTATTACTGGGCTGCACAGCTGAGTTCTGTTATGTTCTACTTCTCAACAAGTGAGCCTCCACATTGGACAGAAATGGAAACTCATAATCCAACCCTAACTCTTCCCTCATACATATACTTAGACACAGCAAAAAGACTACGGAAACAAACTAAAATCCCAATTGTAGAACACGTTAAAAATATGGTACGACGTACAAAAATATTTAAAGGGCCTACCTTCATTATCGCAATATAGTCCAATATGGGGTAATCGTTTTTTTTTGTTCCAGGAAGAGCGGATGCTACATTCAAATTGTGGGATTCTAAGGGACTTAAAATAATACAAGATCTTTATCTGACAGATTCTGATATTATGATGTCTTTTGAGGAGTTGAGGCTTAAGTTCAGCCTTAATAGGAAACATTTTTTTAAATACCTCCAGCTTAGAAGCTTTTTTAAAGCAAATCAAGTTAATGCCCTTACCAGACCCCCACATTCATCTTTGGAAAAAAAATGCTGATAAAGGATAATTTGAGAAAGGGTATCATATCTGAATTTTATGGGTTGCTGACTTGTTGTTTGTCCGAGGATTCACGGTGTAGGTTGAATGCATGGAAGGAAGACTTGCAGTTTGTAGTTTCGGATGAGGATTGGAAAGTAGCTTGTACTAAGGCTCATACTATGTCTATAAATACACGCCTTAAACTTATACACTATAAATGGTTAATGCGGACATTTGTAGCACCGGTGGAATTAAATAGATATAATAAAAACGTACCAGACATATGTACAAAATGTTTGGAAGCGAGAGGAACTTTTTCATTGTATTTGGCAATGCAGAAGGACTAAATTATTCTGGGAAGAGGTAAGAGTCATAATGGAGAAGATCATTTCAAAACAAATTTTACTGACCCTAAGCTTTTTCTGTTGGGCTTATACCCAGAGAAACATAATTATAGTAGAAATGAGTGAGCATTTATAGACTTCGGCTTGCTTCATGCCAAAAAATGTGTCGCATTGTTGTGGACAAAGACCCACAGACCAAGTACTACTCAATGGATAAGACAGATGTTGTCGAGCCTTCCATTAGAAAGGATAACTTACATTACATAAACTTACATAAAGCTAAACAGCAAATATTAGAATATATATCTAGCCCTTTCATTGATTGTACTAAGGATTTGTATTTAACAGATAAGGGAGTGGATGACTAATATTTGTGGACAGTGTGGGTTCCGACTTTGTAAAATTGTTATTTCCTTCAACATATTTTTGTTTCATTTTGTATTCATTATGATTATAAAAGTCAATTGTTAGTAGATTAACATTAGCTAAAACAGGAGAAACATTCTTGTTCCGGGTGTCTGGGTTCTTTCTTTCTTTTTTGTTGGTTTATTTGTTTGTTTTATATATATATATATATATATATATATATATATATATATATATATATATATATATATATATATAAATAACAGAGTAACTGCAGAGTTTTTGTGGGTGTATAGAACTTTAATGAATGTATATGAATGTAAAAGGCTGTATTTCAAAGTGTTATGAAGTGAAAAATAAAAATATTGTGGGAAACATTGTACAGTCTGAAACAGTGCAATTGCAACATTCAATCCGACACTCTGGACTAGTGTACTTTAACATTTTGATCAACAACTAAAGGTGTTAACAGTTCTAGATAGAGAATAAAATGCTAACTTTTTCTTTACCCTTTATCTGAAATAAACACCAATGCTAATAAGACCAGGTGCCTTAGTTGACACAAAACATTTCAGACAGACAACTTCCCACATCTAGTTAGCCAGGGCGAAGAACTTAAAGACAAGGTGCTAATTCTGAGCAGAACAACATCACTAAAGCCCCACATTACTATTTTTGTCCAGTGCCTTACATACTGTTAGGGCCATGTGCTTATAATGAAAGGGATATTGACACTGGCACACAATACACTATCATTCCACTGCGATTATGTTTGCATCTATACATTATTTTTGCATTAAACCATCTTACAAACAGTGAAATAGTTTTCAAAGTCAAGTCCTGGCCATATTTGACCCCATTAATAGTCTTTTGGAGAGTCAAAACTGAAGAAGGCCACTGCAAGTCTGTGTGTCTGGACAGTAAAGGTTCATATAAGACCAGCTGCTGCATGTGAGTGAAGGGACCAATTGTGCTGACAGTGTCAAGTTATTGTTATTGTTATTTGCAAGATGGAAAACTGAGTTGGGGTGTGCCAGCAGCCAAGATTGTACAGACAGCATTGAAGACAGCAAATTTAAAGCTTGTATTTTTGGGGACAGCTTAATCCAATCCAATTCTAGGAAAAGTTTCTGAAACACAAGGTTGAGGGCATTCAACAAGCAGGTTTCAGCTGATTGACTCGGGTCTCCTTTGAACAGTGACTAGTTAAACAAACAGACTTCATGTAAAAACCATAATGAACGTTCTTTTAGTTTTACACTATCCGTTGTTACCCAGATGAGGATGGGTCCGTTCTGAGTCTGGTTCCTCTCCCGGTTTCTTCCTCTTAACAACTTTCATTGCCTCTGTCGCCACCAACTTGGTCAATTGGGATAAATTCACACATTTAAAATCTGTATCCCGTGTTTATATGTTTCTGTAAAGCTGCTCTGAGACAATATCCATTGTAAAAAGCGCTATACAAATAAAATCGAATTGAATTGAAAAAGCTCCAACCTGAGATCCACGAGGTGGTCTCACCTGCCGAGCTCCAGTTGGAGGTCAACGTGGCAACGTCCTCCCCAGAGTTCCAGCATGAGACCTATGAGGTGGTCTCACCAACTGAACACTTGTCTGAGGTCAATGTGGTGAACTCAGCTCCAGAGCCCCAGTTGGAGGTCAATAGGGCAACCTCCTTCCCAGAGCTCCAACATGAGACCCACGAGGTGGTCTCACCTACTGAGCTCCAGCCAGAGTTCAACATGGTGACCTCATCTCCAGAGCTCAAACCTGGAACCACGAGGTGGTCTCAGCTGCCGAGCTCCAGCCGGAGGTCAATGTGGTGACCTCCTCTCCAGAGCGCCAACCTGATGCCCACTAGGTAGTCTCAGCTCCAGAGCACCAGTTGGAGGTCAACGTGGTGACCTCCTCCCCAGAGCTCCAGCTCGAGACCCACAAGGTAGTGTCAACTCTAGAGCCTCAGTCGGAGGTCAATGTGGCGACCTTCTCCCCAGAGCCCCAGCACGAGACCCATGAGGTTGACTTATCACCAGAGCTCCAGCATAAAGTCAAGTTCCTGTCCGAGTTCGACAAGACGGCCTCCCAAGCCAAGTTCCTGTCCGAGGTCGACGAGACGGTCTCCCAAGCCAGGTTCCTGTCAGAAGTCGACGAGACGGCCTCCCAAACCAAGTTCCTGTCTGAGGTCAGCGAGACGGCCTCCCATGCCAAGTTCCTGTATGAGGTCAACGAGACGGCCTCCCAAGCCAAGTTCCTGTCCGAGGTCAACGAGACGGCCTCCCAAGCCAAGTTCCTGTCCGAATCATCGCGACCAACCCGGTTCTACTCACGCCTGAAGCCGACGTCGTGACCAACCAAGTTCTGCTCACGCCTGCGGCCGATGTCGCAACCAACCAGGTTCTGTTCATGCCTGAAGCCAACGTCACGACCAACCAAGATATGCTCATGCCTGAGTCTGTTGACACAGCCAACTAAGTTCAGCCTGCAGAGTCGATGAAGGACTTCCTGCTCCGCTGAGGATGTCGCTCTGCCTTCCTGCTCCACTCAGAACGTCGCGCCACACTCAAGAAAGGCTGACGAGATGGCCCACCAAGTCAAGCACCTGTCTGAAGCTGACAACACAACCTCCCAAGCCTGGGTCTTGCCTAATGAACCCGGCGAACCAGCCCCAGCCTCATGTCTGCTCCTCGGCTCCTTGAGGAACCTGCTACTTGTCGTAACCTTAGGAGCTGTGAAAATATTTTTGACAGAGGGCCTGGACCGCCAGGGCAGGGAGTGTATTTTGGCTCGCGCTTTTTCTGTCATATCACAGCTAACTAGTGACTATTGTGGCCTACAAGCATGGCCGCTGTGGACTGCAATTCCCAGAACACTCATATTCATTTCAATCACACACACCTGCATCAAATTGACAGTACTCACATCCACAGTATAAAGAAACTATTTGAATACAATGACATTGCAAATTATTGAGTGTATTCACCGTGCCAACCCTTTGTTTGTGTTGAGTTTCATGGTTTTTGAGCTTGTTTCTTGTTTCTCATTTTCATTTCTTACCTTGCCTGTTTTTGACCATGCTATTGTCTCATGATTTGTATTTGTCTGCCTGCCTCACTTTATTAAAAGCTCTTATCTGCAATTGCATCCATCCTAGTCTCCATCGATGCATACAACGATGCATAGACAGCTTCAGGTGGGTGGATGAGGATATATGTGGTTTCTGTTAGAAAGACAAATTAAATACAATAAATATATGTACCAATATTAATATGACATGGCAAAATAAACACTGTTAATGACTGTGCTTATACTGATAAGTTTAAACTCGTATAACACAACAGTAAACAAGAGCATATTGTAATCTATGAGTGCTAAATGCAGCTATATTAACTCTCCTATTATCATTGGGGTCAATTTGACACCATTCAATGTGTCACGATCTCGCTGGCAGATGGCGCTGTGGCGACAACTGTATGCTTGAAGTGCGCATGGATGCTAAGACTGTGTTAAGTGTTGCCAGCTGTCAGCAATTAAGAGAATGGTGACTGGTTATTTAAATGCCTCGCATTGCTGCACACGTCAGACGGTATTAAAGTAGAGAAAAAAAACTAACAGAGAAAAAGATGGAATGAGTAATGGCACCAGGTGGTAATGTTACCATACTCTGTCTATTTTCCTGTTCCTTAGTTCATGCTAAAGTTAGATGAGTGTTTCCTGCCATAGTTAGATGAGTGTTTCCTGCCATAGTTAGATGAGTGTTTCCTGCCATGCCTGAGTTTAAAGAAGTGTTCATGCCTGAGTTTAAAGAAGTGTTCATGCCTGAGTTTAAAGAAGTGTTCATGCCTGAGTTTAAAGAAGTGTTCATGCCTGAGTTTAAAGAAGTGTTCATGCCTGAGTTTAAAGAAGTGTTCATGCCTGAGTTTAAAGAAGTGTTCCAAGTAATAGGCCTGTTGTAAGTTTTGTGCTTCATGCCTCATTCCGAGTTAAGGGATAAGTGTTTAAGTTTCCGGTCCTTAGCTTAAGTCTAAATGAAGACGTCACTCCTGCGCTTACTTCCTGCTTGAGTTGTTTCGTAACAGAATACCGCTCCCACCATGGAAGTAGCAGGAGAGCACCTTTTTGGGAGACACTCGGACTATTGGCTGCATTTCCAGTCCGTGCAGTTCCTGAAGAGGTTCGCCGCCGAACTCCCACTGGCAACAGCCAGATTGGGGAATTGCCTGCTGGAATTCCTCTGCAGCTGCCAGGTTTATTTCTGCAGCCTGGCATATCCCAAGCCCACTAAGAGCCAGTGGATCGGGTTCTTGGTGTCCTGGTTTTGCAGCCCGGCCAGGGACTGGGCGGTGGAACTAGTGAGTACTAGGTCCCCCACTCTCCATGATGTCACCCAGTTCATGGAACTTTTTGTCGAGGAGTTCTACTGTCCAGGACATCTTCGTGGCCTGGATCTGCTGGGGTGGTGGGTCAATGGAAAGCCCCAGCCTGACCCGCCCTTCCACCTTTTCTACAAGTGGGTGGACATGCTAGACTCCGCAGCTCCCAAGTGGGTGAACATGGCCGAATCCGCAGTTTCGTGTCAGGTTCCAGTCGGCGTGGTGGAGAGGACACTGAGATGCATGTCTGAGGGCTGCGGGAGGGAGACTCCCCTACAATGCCCTACCTGCAAGAAACTGGGTCTCCAGGAAGCGTTCTTCTGTTCGAAGGAATGCTTCTAGAGTACCTGGCAGGAGCATAAGCAACTCCACTGGAAAGCCCGTGCAGAGATCCAGCCCGAGGTCAACCTGGCGACCTCTGGGCCCCTGTCTGAGGTTAACCTGGCGGCCTCAGAGCTCCAGCTTGAGAACTATGGGGAGGTCTCAGCTCCGGAGCTCCAGTCCGAGGTCAACTTGGCGACCTCGGAGCTCCAACCAGGGACTCGCGGGGAGGTCCCTGCCACTGAGAAAGCTGTCCCGCCCAGCCGGGGAGGCTGTCCCGCCCAGCCGGGGAGGCTGTCCCGCCCAGCCGGGGAGGCTGTCCCGCCCAGCCGGGGAGGCTGTCCTGCTGTCCAGTCCTGCTGGGGGCGTCCAGGTATCTGTTTCAGTTTCATTGTTGGGTATTTAAACCCCTCATGTGGTTGTGCACTTTGCGCAGTGTTTACATTAGTTATGTTGTATGAGTATGTGAATATTGAATACATTACGTATGCTAAATGGTCTTGTTTTCATGTCCTTTTTCAGTTCCTTGCTTCGCATCCAGTCTTGTGTTTAAAGCCCGTCTAGACCGTGTTACCTGCGTGTCTTCTGAGAAGTGACTAAGACTTTGATCTGCACCTGCTCCCACTTCCAGTCCCGTTCCGTGACACTTTCAGCTGTTTGCGATGAACAGATCAAACAAAAACAATTGAAATAGTTCAACACAATGAATGCTTCAAGAAGTTTCAAAGCAGGAAGCAGTGTCCCTCGAGTGTTCCTGGAGCCGTTTACAAATATCACTGATACCATTTTAGATAAAAACAATCGTAATGTTGCGCTGTTGCTAAGTTTCATTGGATCTTACAAACAAGTGCTGTTGGAAATGAAGACGTGGAGAAACAGATTCGCGGCCAACTTGGCAAGCAGGCCCAGCTGCGAGAGCAAAGAACCGTGCTGGAAACAGCTTGTGCTTTTGCTTAGAAATCCAAGGTAAGCACACAGCATGGTAATACCACTCCCAGTCCCTCTATGCCATGTGTTTCTCTGTGCAGGGACCATGCACCCAAGACGTATTCAGCCGAGGTCTCCGCCACGCCGGCGCCGACACACCATGGACCTTGGGTGCACCAGCAGCAGAAGGCGCAGGTCATACCCCAGGTGAGGACCTCTCCACCTCCACCACCTCCGTTGTTTGAGATCCCAGCCAGGAACTGCTTCGCCCCTCTCCGTCAGACCAGACTAAATGCTATGATCACCGGGGATTCCGTTGTGCGAAACATCTGCGTCGCTTCATCTAAAGGTAAGGTGTGCGCACACTGTTTTTCTGGTGCTCGTGTCCTTGATGACACTGCAAAGGTACCAGGAATCCTGAAGCATTGGACTGGTCGTCCTGCATGCGGGGGTGAATGACCTCAAGCTGCGGCAGATGGAGGTTCTAAAGAGGGACTTCACCAGCCTGATCGAGATGGTATGAGGCAGATCCCCCACCACGAAGATCGTCTCTGGACCTCTTCCCACATACAGACATGGAGCTGAAAAGTTCAGTAGACTTCTTGCTTTGAGTGACTAGTTAGTTTATTGGTGTAATGAACAGAATCTGCTGTTTGTTAATAACTGGAATCTGTTCTGGGAGTGTCTTAGGTTGTTTTGTCCTGATGGCCTGCACCCCAGCAGCCTTGGAGTGGAACTGCTGTCAGACAACATCTCCAAGGCGCTACACACCAAGTGACTGTCTACCGTAAGTACATCTGCCTACGATAACATTCGTCACAATCAATGTTCAATTAATAGTTAAGCACTTGTAATACATTCTATAGAGACTGTCTGTTCCCCAAACTATACAAATACATAGAAAATTTTGGAAAACTTGTTTTAGTAACCTAATTAACATAAAATTAGATCGTACCGAATGCACATCCAGCACCTTTGATCTAAAGCTAGGACTATTAAACATTAGATCTCTTATGTCTAAGGCTCTTATTGTTAATGAAATCATTACTGATCAGGAATGTAACAATGTGTTTAACGGAAACTTGGATTAAACCAAATGAGCATTAAATGAAGCCAGTCCTCCTGGGTAGTTATGTACATCAGCCTCATTTAACTGGTAGAGGAGGAGGTGTCGCACTCATCCATAGTCAAAATCTAGGAGTCACAGAAAAACCTAGTCATAAATTTAATTCTTTTGAAATTCAATATACCAGTATAACTTGTGTAGCCACAAAAAATAAGTAAATTCCTCTATTTACAGACCCCCTTAGTTTCCTCTAATTATTATTTACAGACTCCCTTAATTCCTTAGTGAATTTGCAGACTTTCTCAAACCTGGTTGTTTCTGTAGATAAAGCATTAATCGTCGCTGATTTTAATATTCATTTTGATAACCCGGAAGACCCTCTAAGAACAGCGGTTGTGTCCATCTTAGATTCAGTAGGTTTTAATCAGAATGTAATTGGACCTACTCATAATGGTGGTCACACTCTTGACCTGATGCTAACATACGGATTAAATATAGAAAATATTGTAATTTTTCCACAGTCTGAAGTTGTCTCAGATCAATCTTCTCATTCACAAGATGTATTGATAATATTTCCACCTCGCCCTACTACCTCGTAAAACATACTTTCACATCAGATACTGCACCAAGCTTCATAAATAACCTCCCAGAGACATCAATTAGATTTGGATCAACGAACGTCTGAGCCGATAGAACTTGATCAGGCGACTGAATGCTTTAAGTCACACGCTAGATAGTGGCTCCACTCAAAAGAAAATTGGAGAGAAAAAGCTAGCACCCTGGTATAACGATCAAACGCGTACCTTAAAACAGACCACTCAACAACTAGAACGTAAATGGCATCAAACCAAATTGGTAATATTTCAAACAGCAATACTCATTTTTACTTTGTAATAGTTTTGTTCTTGTTCTATTTCATTCTCATTAGAGGATAACACCTAAGAAGGCCATGTCATTTCACTGAGATCAGTACAGAATGTTTATCTGCTTACAGAGACAAACATGTTCTTCTGTTCAAGGCTCGTCTAAACATCTTCCAAGATCCTAAAACAAAGCCTGTTTGAACTGCCTCAAACTGCTTCTTATCGGTACACAGAATTGTCATGCTCTGCGTTTCATTCATATATATATATATATATATATAATATATATATATATATATATATATATATATATATATATATATATATATATATATATATATATTAATAATAATTAGTAGTGGTTTAGTAAAAGGGCTTAATTATTCTATCTTGCTTTATTCTATCCTGTATTAACCATCTTTCTGTAATAAACATTTTTACCTTCAGAGGACGAGTCTGCGAGTGTTGTGTAATTTCCACGACAATTTGGCATCTCCTGGCTGGGCTGCGTGAGTCTTTTCAGCTTTTCTGGACAACAGGCAAACCGGACGACGCCTGTTAAAGTTTCACCCTGAAGTCAGTGTTGATACAGGTGGCTTGCCCTTTGTTGTGCAGAGCGAAAGATTGAAGCAGCCTTACCACTGACCGGTAGGAATCATAAAAAAAATATATATCTTTTAATTATCTATTAAATTAGAATTTTATGAAGTCATTGTGTATTGCTGTCTGTATGTAAGGGAGTCAATGATGTAAGAAATGCGTGTATTACATTGAGCGATTTCTTATAAGAAGTTCGAGGAAGTTAGTCTCCGACGGTAGAGAGATTGATGTTTCTTAGATCACAGCTTCAAAACTAAGATATATATATATATATATATATATATATATATATATATATATATACCGATAGCTAGATAGAGGTGTGTGTGTGTGTGTGTGTGTGTGTGAGAGAGAGAGAGGATGATAATGGTAAAATTAAACAGTCTCTTTCGAGGAATAAATAAGTAAAGAGTACTTATTTAGAAGCGCAAGAGGCGCAGTATTTTTACGGCGGATTATCAAGTGGCATGCCCCATTGACTCATTCCATCATATCAGCGGTACGTGATATATTTGGCAAATTTAACGCACAAGTAAACTTTACTGAGATAAAAAAAGAAGGGAAGAGAAAACTAAGTCCTACCAAATTGCTGTATGTGGACTCACAGGTAAACTCTTTTACATTCTTAAAGTTTGCTCTATTGAATCTATAGGTTATATGATTAATTGAATTTCTAGAGATTTGGCACACATTTTGAACCTTTTTCTGTCTGTGCATGAGAATGCATATTCATTTGCGTTTCATAGCATGTTAAATTGATAAACTTTGAAAGTTATGGGGAAAAACATGTAGCAAAGCACATCCTGAGACGCATGCTATGGTATGTACAGGGTGCTCATATGTTGATCCTAATGTTTATGCGTGTGAACTATGGGGAAGGATGTTGGAATCAATATGATGTATGGGTTAAAGAATGTGCTTTCCCTGAAAAGGGTAGTTTTAGCCTCAGACAGTTGGCACAACTGAAATTTCATCTGGAGACAAAGGAGAGGGAGATTCCTAAAAGTTTAAAAAAAAAAAAAAAAAAAAAAAACAGTTTTTAGTTGACTGGAAGGCATTTGCTGAAACGACACAAAAGAGAAAAATGTCAGGCAGGGCCCTCATTTGTTTCTCAGTATGCTAAATTGCAGAAAGCCGATCCTGACCTGGACTCCACCCCACCTCAACGCCCACAGCCCGTAAGGAGGGAGGAACCTGCAGTTTCAGAGGCACCTCTTCACAATGAAGTGGCCCAGCTTATGCCACTCTATCAGAACCTGTCAGAACTGAGCCACCAACCCCCACCGAACTATGCTCACCTTACACCTGAGATCCCAAATGAAGGGACCAACAACATTGCTGCCTGAGGGCTTCAGACCAACAAAATCGGACAGAGAAAGGACAGTGCACACCGTGGTAAGTGCCCCAATGTTAGAAGTGGCCGGAGAAGGAGGCCCTATGTTAGTTCACAGACCCTGGAAATTGGAAGACCTCAGGAGCAGCATGACTCATCTGCTGGCGCTCCACGAAGTAGGAGGATGAAAATTTGGGGATGAACTTCAGATATTCTGCAGAGAATTTGGACCCACCACTCATGAACTACGACGACTGCTCATGGCAAAACTTGGCACGGACTGGGTCAAGGTTTCATGTGAATTCCCAGAGAACGATGTCCACCTGATCAACCCACACTGGGATGGTGGAGTCAACGCAAGGTACAGAGCACAAATCAGTCTCCAGCAGAGGCTAACGAACACCTTTCCTGTGTGACTGGACAGGACAAAAATAGTGACGTGTGAAACAAGAAGACTCAGACTGTATCACAGTATCTGTCCTGGCTCACTGAGATCCATGACGCAAACTCAGGCTTGGAGAAACCCGACGCTCTGGCAGATGGGCAGGCAGCCGTCAGAGCATGGGAGGCACATCAGAAACAGCTTTATGAACGGCATTAAACCAGAAATTGCCGCTATAATCAATGTATCACCTGGGCCACCAGAAACCTCACACGTGGAAAGGTATGCAATCCACGCGGAGAAGCTCCTACGAGAGGCAAAGGAAAGAAAGATGGAGAGGAGAGGAAGACCAAAAGCACACAGACAAGGAAGACCCGGTTGTCCGGAATGTGGATGAGGATTAAACTGTTTCATCTGTGGAAAAGTTGGACATTTTGCAAAAGACTGTCCAGAGCAGAAGCGAACTGACGGGTGGAGCTAAGGGAAGGGTGAGGCTCCTGGGAACAGAAGAGGTGACATCAGACACTTAAACTATCAGTTAGCTCACAAAGAACAGGAATATATGAGCACACCCACATCCAACATTAGTCAGACTGACAATTCACAAATGTCTCAACCAGTCACGACCCTTAACCTTTTAAAGTATAATGCCTCTCCTTTCACACAGTTACCATGTATATCTCTTGTAATAGGCAAAGTGTCACATTTTTGGTAGAGCAACATATTTATTATTATTATTATTATTATTATTATTATTATTATTGATTATTCAGTAATAAAACACTGCATATTAAAAGAATCCCCGAAAATGAGTTCATGGTCACTGCACTCCTTGGGTGTGACGGGACATTCACTATTAGAACGTTTCTCTGAACTGCTAGTTTGTGAATGTGAAAATGGGAAAAGAGTAACCCACAAATTCATAATTTCGTCTTCATGTCCAGTCAACCTTGCCAAAGAGGGACTTAATGTGTGTTTTACACTTAAATTTTATGTCTTCACCTCAGGGAGTAACTAACTGATGACTCCTCTATAGGAACTCCATTTGTTAGAGAAACAGAGCTCTGTATTTATCAATGGTCCATGCATAACAAGCCTAGAGCCTGTGCTTGCTTGTTGACGTTGGCACATAAGATGAAGGACAACTATGTTGATTTTATGCTGTCCTCTGCCCTTCATTGCACAGTGCAAGTACATGAAGGAAGAGACTTTAATTTTGAGAAAGAATGGTTTATGGATATCTCAAAGTGAAGATGAATACATGCTGAGGGACAGTCAGTAAATATCTAAAGACAGTAGATACGCCTTTTAGGTAGTACGTGATTTGGGGACTATTTGGAAACACAGGAACTTCCTGACGAGTTCAGGAAAACACCACACCACAAACTAGTCTCTGAGCTGCTGGATGCAGTCCTACTCCCCAAAACTATTGCAGTATGCAAATGTGATGCACACACTAACAAATTAGACCCTGTTTTCCTAGGAAATGCTCGAGTGGACAGTGCAGCAAAGCAAGCAGCTACATCTATGGTCCCAAAACTCAAAAGAAAATAATCACTCCTTTACAGCTTTCAGACCTCCAATTACGGGCTACGCGGATGAGGAAAAGGCTGTGTGGCGCAAAGCAGCCTGCATGATTGTTGACGGAGTTTGGCGATGCCCCCAGGGCTGTCCTTGTCTTCAAAGTTGACACATGGCAGGGCCCATGAGTCAAAAGGGGGAATGATAGCTGTGATAAAGCATTGCTTTATCTAATAACTCTTTAAAAAATAACTTTTTTTTTTTTTTTTTTTTTTTTTTTTTAAATTGTTTACACTGATTCTGCACCTCATAACGTGGGTTGTGGTTTGAAGGTAGAGAAGGCCACGTCCCTACGTCCAAACAGGACTCGGATGCGGTAGTGATAATCTCCAGTGATAATGGCACACTTTTTTTTTGTGAGCCACCTTTAAGTAGGTGGGTGAATATTTGGGTATTGAATTAAAGCAGCACTGTGCATATCATCCAGCTAGTGGTGGGGTGGTAGAGAGAGAAAATGGGACACTAAAAAACAGATTAAGCAAATGCTGTTCTGAAACAGGCTTAGGATGGGCTTAGCCCCTTTAGGATACTGTTTGGGAGACCCCCACACACAGGAATTGGACCTGTGACCGCTCCTCTTCCCGACGCTGCAGCATGTGATGATGTAATGTTAAATTATTGTGCAACCTTGTCCTCTGCTCTGCACTCTATCCACAAGCGGGTAAAAGCGGCATTTCCAGCCCTAGCCACGGTTCTACTGCATGCTCTGAAGCCTGGAGAGTGGATCATGATCAAGGACTTCCGCAGGACCAGGTGGAGCAAGCCATGGTGGTCTGGGCCATTCAAGATCCTTTTTGTCACTCGCTACATGGTAAAGGCCAGCCAGAGAGCCATGTGGATGCATGCGAGCCACTGCAGGAGGCTGCCAGAGCCGAGCACTGGGCTGGAGAAGACGGGACTTTGACAGGAGGACTAGAAAGTGATTCTCTATCAAGAGGCCTCTAGGAGGACCTACGCTCGTGAGCAATGACCTGCATATACACACCCACACATGATGCACTACACCCCGACATCTCTCATGCTCATTGAAATCACTAATGACCAAACACTGATAGTAGTTATATCATACACTTTCTGTCAAACTGTCAATCAAAGTAGTGTGTTTAATTTATGGCCCCTCTCTTTCCCTGACTGACAGGTCTGTAGGTACACTTTAATTATGACCGGTCTGGGGGGTAACCCTATCCACTGTATCAGTGGGTCAATCTGGCTAATTTGTGTCTGGTAGTGGTGGAGAGGGGTGTGTGGGGGGAATAGTCCCCCTCCCAACAAAAGGTGTTTGTTAATGAGTTTGGTTTTTTGGTTTGGGTGAAATACGTCTGAAAAGAAATAATGTTTTAATGTGGCCATGTGTTTGTATTACTGTGTGGGGTTTTTTGTGAAATAAATGAAAACAAATATTGATTACGTTTAGGGAGGCTGGTCTGCCTTTGAATAAAAAAAGTTTAGGAGGTAAAGTGTTTGTGTGTGTGTGTGTGTGTTTTTTTTTTAAAAAAAAAAAAAAGAGAATCTGCTTTTCAACTAGGGTGCCGGTGGAGCGCATGGTGAAAATCCATGTTCCTACATTCATACGTTATTATTAGATGAAAGACTCTCCTAGGTTGAAGGTACTTCATAAAAAATAATAATGAAATGAATTTTTTTTAAAAAATATGAAAATGAATCAAGACAGATCCAAATAAACAAAGTTCCAATGAACAGTAAAGCTACACGTTCTCTTCCTCTAACTTGTTCAGTACTCGTAATACAGATTAAATACGTGTGAGCAGATGATGTAAACTATGGATCTGGTCCAATGTTATTTTGGAACAAAGAGCAAGCTGAATTTTCTCAACATGAATGTTGTATGTAGTTTATCAGATTGTCTAGATGTACATCACACATCCGATGAACAAAGATTTCCTCTCCCGTGCTGTAATGATGGCTGGAAACTAGGACTTAATGTCATATGCTGTAGAAAGGGGGTCTATGAATTAGTTAATGGGCTATAAATCGCTATTAAAGTACTGCTTAAACAGATACATAGCAGACAAATATACATATAGACAGTTTTATTTTGTACATGCATATGAACTTAATCTTCACCTATCATCATTCCCTGTTAACCAAATCTGTCACCACCTAATAAAACAGTTTAAGACACTAACCAAAGTAAGTATACAAACTGAAGCTATGATAAAAGAACAAAAACAACAAACCTTTCTTTAAAAAAATTCTAAATCCTCTGACCAAGTATACGGCTGTGCCATCTGTCTATTAAATAAATGCCAGTCCTTCATGCTGAAAAAGAAGGATCAAAATATTCTGCCAGTAGTTTGGCACTGTGACTCAAAAAGTTGTCTTTCATCTGACATCTGAAACCTAACTACTCTCCCAACTGCCGTACAATGCTGATAACGCTCTTACACTTAAGAGGGCTGATTGTAAGACCTTGTTAAAAAATATTGTTTTTTCATTATAATGTCTTATATTTGATAAAATATATTCTTATACATCTCATATTACTTTTTGCCTTTTCTTATATGTTGACATGGTAGAAGACGTGTCAATGGGCAAAGCTGGTGCGAAAGTGATCCTGCACAAGGACATTTCTTTGTAACTGTAAGTGACTAGTCAACTTAATCCTTCACATGGTATTCATAAGGTGCCATAAGTTTCTGCTACTCTATGGATCACACTGAAGTTTGAACAAAATGGTTTGACTTAATATCCGCAGCAGTAGTGTACAAGTCATTTCTTCTTAATTTGTTTATTAACTTTTATTGCATGCCTAAATGGAATAAAAGTTATTTGCCAGATTCAGATGCTCCTAAACAACTTGTTATAAAGTATGAGTTTGTAACTGATCAACAAAGACTGTACTATGGTTTCTAATATGATGCCTTTAAAATGGAAAAATATTTTCACTGATATATTTCAGAGAATTTTTTTACCCTAGTTTACACTAAATGTCTATTATTCTGTTCTAGTCACGGGGGGAGTATGTACATTTTTCACACTACATTAATGGTGGGGATCCTTATAGACTGTGGAACAGAAATGTACTCGGTGTGTCTCCACCGATTTATTTCACATTGCAGTACAACCATTTTTTCTTTTTTACCATTATAGACGAAACACCCATTTCTTTTAAAACATCATCTTTAAATGTCTTTCTACCTCCTAAAAAAAACCCTCGGCCTTAAGACACGATCTTTGGAGTTGTTGGCGCCCTGCTCAGGGTTAAACAACAACGTCTTTACAATATCTTCATGAATAAATAGCCAAAGTAACATCTTGGTTTTTTTTCTTGGAGCAGAAGTCAGGTGCTCTCTCATTTCAACACGTCCTCTTGTTGGTGAATACACAGCATTCCTCTAGGGGTATAAGGATTTCTCGGAGCAGACATTGTAACAGAAAGTTGCAGAGATTCTTCTGTGTTTTAACTACAACTTCTTAACCATTATTTAAGCACTGAGATGCATGACTCTCTCCTTAATTCGTTAACATAAACACATTTGTAAGCATTCTGGTCAGCAAAACCCCCAGAAATCACATGTCTCCCTCACACACAGACAGACAACTGCCAGGAAAGATCACACATTCAGATCAAACAGTGTTACAGAGGGCCTAAATGTACACGACTTGAGTGTCAGCCAGCGGCGACATGGGATGTCAAAGCATAGACAAAATCGTATGTGTTTCAATTCAATTCAATTCAATTTTATTTGTATAGCGCTTTTTACAATAGACATTGTCTCAAAGCAGCTTTACAGAAATATCAACATGGTATACAGATATTAAAGGTGCGAATTTATCCCAACTGAGCAAGCCACTGAGTGGCGACGGTGGCAAGGAAAAACTCCCTAAGATGTTTTAAGAGGAAGAAACCTTGAGAGGAACCCGACTCAGAAGGGAACCCATCCTCATCTGGGTAACAACAGATAGTGTGAAAAAGTTCATTATGGATTTATATGAAGTCTGTATGGCCTTAGGAGCAGCCGTAGTCCCAGCAGTCTGGAATTAGAGAAGATTTGAGCTCCATCCAGAGGCAGAAAGGATCTGGATCTCTAGTATCTCCATAAATTCATGTGGGGCTCGGCGAAAGGAGAGAGGGAGAAAAAAGATTAGATTAGATGTGTTTAACGGCAGTTCTGTATAAGTATCCTCGTTGGCAAGCCATTTTCCAAAATCTTGTTTATAGTTGAAACAAAATGCACGATTCTTTTAAACAGCACTTTTAAACGTTTTACCTCCTAAAGGTTTATGTTTAGAATGTATGTAAAAACATTTTTTACATTTCTTTGGCCATATTGATGGTTTATCTGTTTCAGGGGTTTTATTTCAGTAAATGTTTATTCAAAGTCACGCCGTTCTCCCAAACACGTAATCAACAGTTGTTTTCATTTATTTCACAAGCAAACATTCTGCGCATATATATTCACATTCAACCATCATGCTTTTCTAACAATGTGTTTACACAAATGAAATAACCCACACAATAACAAAAACACATGCCCATATTAAACATTGATATTCTTTTCAGACAAATTTCATTCTCATTCTCTTATACCATAAAAAGGTATACATATATACATTGTGTGTGATTAATTCAGGGAGAAACACGTTTCACAACAGTGTCATTAACATAAACACATTTGTTGGGGGAGATCCCCCACAATACACCCCCCCCCCCCCAGGAAAGGAAGGACAGAACCTAGACATACAGGTGCCAAAATGACCCACTGATACAGTAGATAGGGTTACCCCCACCATCCCCACCACCCCTGGTCATAAATTAGGTGTACCTACAGAACTGTCGGTCAGGAAAAACACAAACCATAAATTAGTCCTACTACTTCTACCTCTACGATTGACAGCTTGACAGAACATACTGTCTACGATGAAAACACTTGTATGGGCGTGTTGAGAGAGAGAGAGAGAGAGAGAGACGTGTCTGAAAACACTTGTGTGGGTGGGGTTTAGCGAGAGAGTGAGGTGGGTTCGGTTTAACTTTCATTAATGCTTCACACAGCGAATGGAATGCACCTCTGGAAAAAAAACCTTATCTCCTAGTTTAAAACATTACGGAGATTCTTTTAGCCACCACTTTAACTTTTTACCTCGTAAGGATCTTTGTTTAGAAGTCATGTAATACGCACTATTCTTTTTAAACAACTCTTTTAAACATTTTTACCTCCTAATGGTTTTACGTGGTTTTTTTTTTTTTTTTGGTTTTTTTTTTGGAAGACATGTAATATGGATTTCTTTTTAAACAACTCTTTTAATCTTTTTAGTTCCTAAAGGTTTATGTTTTAGAAGGTATGTAATTCACGCGATTCTTTTAAACAGATTCTTTTTTTTGTTTTGTTTGTTTTTGTTTGTTTGTTTGTTTTTTTTAAAAAACGCTTTACCTCCTAAACTTTTTTATTCAAAGGCAGACCAGCCTCCCTAAACGTAATCAACATTTGTTTTTATTTATTTCACAAAACAAATATTCTACTCATATATGTACACATTTCAATCATAATGCTTTTCTAACAATGTGTTTACACAAACTAAATAACCCCACACAGTAACACAAACACATGCCCACATTAAAACGTTATTTCTTTTCAGACGTATTTCACCCAAACCAAAAAACCAAACTCATTAACATAAACACCTTTTGTTGGGAGGGGGACTATGCCCCCCACACACCCCTCTCCACCACTACCAGACACAAATTAGCCAGATTGACCCACTGATACAGTGGATAGGGTTACCCCCCAGACCGGTCATAAATTAAAGTGTACCTACAGACCTGTCAGTCAGGGAAAGAGAGGGGCCATAAATTATCAAACACACTACTTTGATTGACAGTTTGACAGAAAGTGTATGATATAACTACTACTGATGTTGACAAAGACTGATTACTATCCCTATGATGACCAACCTGACTGGGTATCAGATGCTCCCAGCGACACTAACGATGACGACCCATTGACCTCCATTTCACACCTATTGTAAATATTCCTTTGACCATGATGACTCTCATTTCACCCTAAATGAGCTTGCTTGATGACGGAATACTTTCTATCCGCAAAAACAGCCTTAGCGCCTTCATTATGACTGTATCATGTTGAATTCAGTTGAACTGTGAAAGGATTCTGAAGTTCTGATGTATTCACAGCATTGTAATTTCTCTGTGAATTTTAGTTATCATATTTTATAATGATAAAATGGGGGGAAATGTGAGGGAAATTACTCATTTTTACTTTGTAATAACTTTGTTCTTGTTCTGTTTCATTCTCATGTGAGGATAATGCCTAAGAAGGCCATGTCATGTCACTGAGATCAGTACCGAATGTTTATCTGCTTACAGAGGCACAAACATGTTCTTCTGTTCAAGGTTTGTCTCAACATCTGGATGGACTTTCCATTCCGTCATGTACAGCAGTAAAAGACCTTGTAGTGATTATTGACTCCAGTCTATCATTTGATGCTCATGTAGATAATATTACTAGGATAGTCTTCTTTCATCTCAGAAATATTTCTAAGATAAGAAATATTATCTCTACATGATGCAGAAATATTTGTTCATGCTTTCATCTCCTCTAGATTAGATTATTGTAATGCCTTACTGTCTGGATGTTCCAGTAGGAGCATAAACAAACTCCAGTTAGTCCAGAATGCAGCTGCTAGCATCCTAACTAGAACCAGATGATACTACCACATCACCCCGGTCTTATCAACACTGCATTGGCTCCCAGTGAAATCTCACATTGATTATAAAATACTATTATGAACCTATAAAGCACTAAATGATCTCGTGCCATAGTATCTAAGCGACCATTTGGTTTTCTATGATCCGCCATGCCTATTTAGATCAAAAGAAGCAGGCTATTCGACGGTACCTCGAATAGCCAAGGCTACAGCAGGGGGAAGAGCTTTCTCTTATAGAGCCCCACAGTTATGGATCAGCCATCCAATTAGTTCGGGACTCAGACACAGTCTCAGTGTTTAAGTCTAGGCTTAAAACGTATTTGTTTACTCAAGCTTAACATGATTAGACTTTCTGTTATGCTAAGCACAGTCCTAACAGTCCCTTTGAGACAATGACCATTGTAAAAAGCACTATGCACATAAAATTGAATTGTGTGTGTGTGTGTGTGTGTGTGTGTGTTCAGCTATCTCACATGCTCTTTTCTCTGTTGCTGGTTATGGAAGCTCCTAAAGGCTCACACAAGTGATCTTGGGGTAATAAGATACAGGTGAGAATCATCCTGCGTTACCTGCCTCCTCTCCATCCACAGCCGACGCTTGACCATGCCCCGCTGCGCCACACACTTCCTGTACAAGGGCAACACAGTACTGTTTATTTATAATACTGAACATTTTAGAATACAGAGTTCAATTAACTGTGTAACACAAACCTTCCAGTGCAGCGCTGAGTAATTAGCACATCAATGCAGTATCCCTGTTCCCTTTTTTAAAAAAACAATTCTGGTCTCAAGTAAAAGTTGTAAATATATTTGTATAGTTACTGAAAAACAACAAGGTTCACAACAACACCTGTAGAGGCAAAGTTGTTTATCAGAAACAGAAGGTGATGGTTATTGCAAAATAGTGCTTGGACCCCAATGATCGCCATTCTTCATTACATTCTACTTCCTCTTCTTCTTCCTGTTTTACTTCCTCTTCTGCTTCTTCTTCGTCTTCTTCTTCCGCTTCTTCTTCTTCCTCTTCTTCTTCCTCTTCTTTTTCTTCTTCCTCTTCCTCTTCTTCCTCTCTTCCTCTTTTCTTCTTTCTCTTCTTCTTCTTCTTGTAACCTTAAGCAGCGGCTGTTTCCTTGAGAGCAGGAGCTGATATGTATACAACACACACACTTGGACATATAAAACACCAATATGTATTCAGAAGGCAACACATAATCCTAACTTCCTGTGAGTGTGTGAGGGTCTTGCTAGTGTGTGAGGTTACTATATTTGTGTGTGTGTGTGTGTGTGTGTGTGTGTGTGTGTGTGTGTGTGTGTGTGTGTGATTGCGATGCTCAGTCTGTTACATTTCACACACACACAGCTGTCCTCACATCAATATGCGCAGTGTGGAAAAAAAAAACGACAGGCAGGAAATAAATAATGAAAAAGCGTGAGTGTTTCTCTCGCTTTCTCCCATTTTCTGTCGTTCTCTTATTATTTAATATCTACAGTTTTCTGCCCATTAGCACCTGTCTTACCCTCACTGTCTTTCTCTGTCTCTCTGAATTCATTTTTCAACCTCAGATAGCTTAACTGCCTTTCAAAATGAAAGCTTTAACCATAAGACAAGCGTCAACACCATCACCTCCAATTATACTACTACTACTAATAATAATCATCATCATCATCATCATCATATGTGGAAGTGGCGATCATCAAGGTCCAAGTAATGTTTTTCCTGAAAGCCCTACTTTGTCAGAGTATACCTCTCTTTCTAATCAAAAACTTTGTTTAGTTAACCTTCTTGTTTTTCAGTAACAATAATAATAATAAACAAGTAATTTTGCAACATTCTGAATTTACTCCTTTTTCATTACTAAGCTTTATATATATATATATATATATATATATATATATATATATATATATATATATATATATATATATATTAGTGTGTGTATTTATTCGGTCGCAATCAAAATTATTCACCCCCATTACAAATCAGGTTTATTGTCAAAATGTACAGACTTTCAGCTGTGTTTCAAGTGTTTCCCCAAATTCAACTGAAAATGCAAAAATGCAATAATTTCTCCAGTTTTAAAATTATTCACCCCCCTGAATAGAATCCCTCACAACAGCACAAATATGCAAAACAGGTGTTGTCTCAAGCACATCTGATGCTAAACAAATCAAGGGCTTCATTAGTTGCACCTGTCTGGAGGAAGAAGAACGAAGAAAGAACACTCTGTCCACAGTCAAGCATGGTGGTGGCTCGTTGATGCTCTGGGGTTGCTTTGCATCCTCTGGCACTGGAAACCGGCAGCATGTGGAATGCAAGATGGATTAATAAAGGGCTATTTAAGTAGTCAACAAAGACACAATTCACTTAAATTAAATTTTATTTGTATAGCATTTTTAACAATGGACATTGTTTCAAAGCAGCTTTACAGAAACATATAAACACAGGAGTAAACAAATACAAGAGGAACATATAAACTCAGGATAAACATATAACACACAAATTACCTGAGACATAAACATTTGTAAAAACAACAACA
Organism: Ictalurus furcatus; assembly: GCF_023375685.1. Taxonomy (NCBI): domain Eukaryota; kingdom Metazoa; phylum Chordata; class Actinopteri; order Siluriformes; family Ictaluridae; genus Ictalurus; species Ictalurus furcatus. The sequence continues at coordinate 37,442,136 of NC_071257.1, forward strand.
AAAAATCATATTCTGGAAGTTTAAATCGCTGGGATCAAAGTGGGGGGAAATGTTATCAGATTTGAGGGTAACAGGAGGGTTAAACAGACCGAAGCTGCCACTGTGAACAATTGTTGTCGGGTTACAAAAGGTGTGCAAGCTATGCTTTAGCACTGCTTAGTGCTTTTTATAATAGTTGTTAATTACTGAGGTATGAACGCACAACAATGCCACACAAAGAAAAAAACCAAAAGAAACAAAGACCAGGTGATTCTGTATAACTCCCTTACAGAGAAGCTGCCAAATTGAAACTTTCGCTCGTGTGCCAAACTAGTTTGAACCTGTTAGACTAGTGGAGAAAGGAACTCTGTACAGCGTGCATAAACACGGAACAAACTGTGCCATCTAGTGGATGATAAAGATATTGTTAAACACAACATAATCAAAGATAATATGATATTTAAAGAACTATCGTTGTTTTTGGAGATATGAGGTTGCCATCGCTCATGGTAACATACTGTAGTGTCCTCTTTGTGTGTGGCACGGATCAAGTCCAAGGCGAATGTTCTATTGATTTTTTGTACAGGAAATACACGCAATAGTTATTAATTCACCAATATGTAAATAGCTCTGCCAATTTTTATTTGATTCCTTATTGCTTATCACCTTGAACTGTGGCACATGATAACATTTTTGTAGTTTTGGACAAATTTTCAATGTTGGGGAAAATCTATCATCGCAGACAATTTGGGTCCCAAAGTCTTTTTTGTTCCCCATGAGAAATAAGGCATGTATACAAATTTTCAGACATTTTGGACTTATGCAGCAGAGAGAAAATCATGTAGAATTTGGGCGTGGCCTGTAGCGCCAACTATAGGCTCATGTGGGACATTTGTGGTGTGGCAGTTACTTGTTTCCTGTAGTATCAATGTGCCAAATTTAAAAACTTTTAGAGTTATTGGGAACTTTAAGGAGATGAGGAGAAAAATAATAATAATAATAATAATAATAATAATAATAATAATAATAATAATAATGTCCTCTCTTTCTTGTAGGTGTGTGAGTTGGGTGGGGGTGTTGGGTTGCTCACCGGCACTCCCCATCTGGTGGCGCCCTAGGCGACCGCCTATTTTGGCTATGCCTAGAAACAGCCCTGCTGTGATTATTTACAGTTCAATTCATTTTAACCATGGAAACTATTAATATAGTTAAACATTTTTAAACAATGCAATTGTTCAGCATGTAACCATATTTTTCACTACAACAGCATTTTTTATAAGTTGTGGCTTAATCACATTTAAGAGCTTTTTGTGCTTGCAGACACTTCTGGTGGGAGATGATGGAGTTGCATCACTGATCAATGCACACGCATGTTAAAATGAAGTTCTAAAACTAAGACAATATCTTTCCTTTCACATCCATGGACGAACTAGACAATCTGGAAAGACAATTATCTGAAAGAGGGATGATGCAAAAGATGGCAAGAATCATTGACATTTGTATGTTTAAGAATTGTAGTGTAGTAAATTTGTTACGAAACAGGAGGTGTTGCAGAAGCAGATGTAGATCAAAGTCTTTATTCAAATACTTCAAGCAATAAACAAGGAAACGCATTCTAGGCAAATCTGGCTTTAAACATGAACACTGGATACGAGGCAGGAAACAGAACAGGACACTTTAACAAGACCGCTTAGCATGCGTAGCGTATTCACACTCATTCAGCTACTAACGTAACCATCTACGAATAATACTGCGCGAAGTGCACAGCAACATGAGGGGTTTAAATAATCAACATACTCAAACTAAAATACAGACACCTAGAGTAAATTAAGACACACCCTCGAACATGAACCAACGCTTAACAAGTAGAGAATCAAAACAAACCACGGTGCGTGTCCATACACAAAAGTCTCGTGCACGCATGCACTCAGAAGTCGCGCCGCAGTGCCATCTGCCGGCGAGGGCGTGACAAAACTGTGTCCAGTATATTATTTGTGTTGTTACTTCTAATAGGTACATTCACAATGTCTTATAATATACATTTACATTACATTTACATTTATTCATTTAGCAGACACTTTTATCCAAAGCGACTTACAAATGAGAAAATACAAGCAAAGCGATATATCATGCAGAGAACAATACAAGTAGTGCTACCATACAAGATCCATTAGTTGAGTTCCAGAAGAAGCAAAGTGCGCAGTAGTGTAGAGGTGTAAGTGCCAGAGTTTTCTTTTCTTTTTTTTATGGGTTGGTTAGGTGTTCACGGAAGAGGTGGGTCTTTAGTTGTTTTTTGAAGATGGTGAGAAGGTTGGAAGTTCATTCCACCACTGAGGAACATCCATCTATCCATCTGCTACCGCTTACTCCTTCTTCAGGGTTGCGGGGGAACCTGGAGCCTATCCTATCATCCTATCCTATCATCGGGCACAAGGCAGGGTACAAACTGGACAGGGTGCCAGTCCATCGCAGGGCATGATTGATTGATTGATCGCAGATTGTGTGAGGATACATAATCCTTCAGGAGAGAGTTGAGGTAGGAGTGTGCTGTTCCAGACAAGGTCTTGTAGGTGAGCATCAAGGCCTTGAATTTGATGTGGGTGGCTATAGGAAGCCAGTGGAGGGAGATGAAGAGGGGTGTGACATGGGTGACACACACAGTACATGCAATAAATTTTAAAGGTGGAACTGTTTATACTTACTACATTAAAGATTACTTGTGAGCTTTTTATATAGACTCACACATATACATACATATACACATTATAATAATAATAATAATAATAATAATATATATATATATATATATATATATATATATATATATATATATATATATATATACACGTATGTATGTATGTATGTATGTATGTATATATACACACACATATATCAGCCACATGATGTTTAAACAGTGTAAAATGTTTTATGGACACAAGAGTGTTTTAGATATTGATCACGTATACATTTCAGCACAGTGAAATTCTTTTCTTTGCATACCCCAGCATGTTAGGAAGCTGAGGTCAGACCGCAGGGTCAGCCATGCGCCCCTGGAGCAGAGACAGTTAAGGACCTTGCTCAAGGGCCCAACAGTGGCAGCTTGGTAGTGCTGGGGCTTGAACCCCCAACCTTCCGATCAGTAACCCAGAGCCTTAACCACCAAACCACCACTTAAAAAAATCAGCCTTCATGACATGGGCTTGTGTATGTTCAGTAATTACAGATAAAATCATTTCCTTTGAAACTACATGTGTCAACAACCACATTTTCAGGTTATTTACATTACATTTATGGCATTTGGCAGATGTCCATCCAGAGCATCTTACAATTATCTTTTTTTTGTGTTAAGGGCCTTGCTCAAGTGCCCAGCAGTGGCAGCTTGGTGGTTTTGGGATTTGAACTTCTGATCAGAAGCTCAAACCACTAAGTTACCACGTCTCCTATTTGAATGCAGCATGGGTGTGGCAGCAGAAGTGGCAGGTAAAACCAGTTTTATGTACTTTAACACGTGTATAGAAGGGAGATGATGCACCACCACTGCCAGATGTTCTGTTTTGGTCTCAAAAATAGTCTTTTCCGTCAGCTTTCTGGCTTGTCCACGTGATCTTTAGCAAACTGCAGAAGGGCAGCAATGTTCTCTTTGGAGAGCATTGTCTTTCTCTTTGCAACCCTGCCATGCACATCATTGTTGTTCAGTGTTCTCCTGATGGGGGACTCATGAACATTAACAATAGCCAATGTGAGAGAGGCCTTTACTTGCTTAGAAGTTACCCTGGGTTTCTTTCTGACCTCATGGACTATTACACGTCTTTGTTGGTCTCCACTCCTGTGCAATGGTGTTGAATTTCCTCCATTTGTACACAATCTGTCTGACTGTGGATTGGTGGAGTCCAAACTCTTTAGAGATGGTTCTGTAAACTTTTCCAGTCTGATGTGCTTCAACAACTTTTTCTGAGCTCCTCAGAAATCTCCTTTGTTCGCGTCATGATACACTTCCACAAACGTGTGTTGTGAAGATCAGTCTCTGATAGATCCCTGTTCTTTAAAAGAAACAGGACGCTCACTCACTTACACCTGATCGTCATTCCATTGATGAAAAACACCTGACTCTAATTACACCTTAAAATTAACTGCTAATCCTAGAGGTGCACATACTTTTGCCACTCACAGATATGTAATATTGGATCATTTTCCTCAATAAATTAATGACCAAGTATAATATTTTAGTCTCTTTAGTATAATTTTTTTGTCTACTTTTAGGCCATATTATGCAGATATATAGAAAATTCTAAAGGGTTTACAAACTTTCAAGCACCACTATACATTACTTTATTGATCCCTGAGGGAAATTGTTTTGTCACAGCAGCAGACAATTACAGACATAACACATGACATTACAGACACCAAATACTAACCAGACACACCTGTAAGTCAATAAGTAAGGTAGATGCATACAGTGTCATGTGAAATAATGTGTCCAGGTAATAAAGTGACAGAAAAAAGATCCAAGCCTGAGGGTCACTGCAAAACACTTGAGCCCAGGGTGGAATGAATATCCAGGCCGTAATATCGAATGAATGTGTGTGGCATAGACTAACCTCCAGCAGCACAGACATCCTGTAAGGATACCTCGTTGGACAAAGCCATTGAGCAGGCGACCCCAGTAGTGGAATGAGCCCTTATGCCCAGAGGTGTATTGAGACCGTGTGCCTCATAAGCGATAGAGATTGTTTCTGCTATCCAATTAGAGATGTGCTGCTATGACACAGCATCACCGCTACTGTCACCGCCAAGCAGACCAGCAGCTGCTCCGACTTATGCCACTGGCCAGAGCGGTGGAAGTAAGTACAGAGAGCCCTTACTGGACACAGCAGGTGCATTGTCTCTTGTTGCGGTGTGAGGAACAGGGGAGGGCAGAAAGTCTGCATATAATCCAGCCTAGGATAAAGTCAGAAGCGTCTCAGAGGCTGACTCTGAGGGCTCAAATGGGGCACCTCAGGGTCCAGACCCACAGTTTTCATAGTTCCGGCTGAGGGTGAAAAATTAGCCCTCCAGCTTGAGACAGTAGATCCACCTTAAGGGCTCAAATGGAGCACCTGACAGACCTTCCAGGACCACAGAAAGGTCCCAGGAAGGTATGTGCGGCCTGCAGATGGGCCTCAGCCGCTTGACACTACGCATAAACCTCGAAGTTAGAGGATGTTTCCCCACAGAGGCTCCATCAACGGGGCGTGGCTGGCCAAAATGGCGGCCACATAAACCATGATTGTAGAAGGAGCCCACACCACTGAGAAATGTCTTTGTAAGAACTCCAGGACTGTAGCTATTGCGCAGTTCACTGAGTCTAGCTGACATTCCTCACACCACAAGAGAAAAAGCCACCACTTGAGCACATACAATTTCCTCATGGATGGTGCTCTAGTATTCAACATGGTCTCTACAACCTCAGTTGTGAGACCAGACTCTATGAGCTGGTGGCCCTCAGGGGCCAGACCCACAGATTCCATAGTTCGGGCTGAGGGTGATAAATCAGCCCTCTGGCTTGAGACAGTAGATCTCTGAGGATGGTAATCTCCCAAGGAGTGCCATCTAGCAGGGATATTATCTCTGAGAACCATACTCGAGCTGGCCAATACGGTGCTACCAGCAGCAGATGTAGACTGTCTTGGCAAACTCTCGCTAGAACTTGTGGGAGCAGAGCGATCGGGGGAAAAGCATACAGATGTGACCTCAGCCACATGTGTACCATGGCATCCAGCCCTAATTGTGGGGGAGGAGTGAGGGTGAACCATAGCGGGCAGTGTGTTGTGTCCTCGAAGGCAAACACATCCACTCCTGCTTGCCCAAACCTTGCCATATGTACTCCACCACTTGTGGATGGAGCCACCAATCCCTGGGCCTCAGCCCTCAACCAGATGTCTGCCCCCACATTCCAGTTGCTCAGAATGTACATTGCACTCACTGACAAAACCTTCCCTCTGCCCAAAAGAATTAGTTGTTCCTGCCTGAACAGGGGGCGCGGACATAATCCTCCCTGGTAGTCAATATATGAGACGACCGCTGTGTTGTCTGTAAACACATGGTGACCTCTCAACTGAGGAAGAAGGAATTTCAGTGCTAGAAATATGGCCCACATTTCTAGGCAATTTATATGCTACTCCAAAGACCATGAGCTGGACAGCTGTCTAAGACCGCGTTCCAGCCCATGAGGGAGGTGTCTGTCATTAGCGTCTTGCGCTAAGGAGACACCCCTAGAGTGTGCCCCAAGGCTAGAAACTGGTAGACTTCAAATTCTCAGAGCACGTAGGAATTGCCACATGACACTGATTACTCTCAGAGGTTTCATCCTTGGACGAAACCCCCAACTTCTCAGCCACCACTGAAACGGTCTCCTGTGCAAAAGGCCCAATGGTAAGACTTTGGCTGCTGCTGCCATAAGCTCCAGTAGTCTCCCATAGAGACTGGAGGGGATGCCAAGATCCAGCTTTATTTTGCTCAATGTTGATAGGATTGACCCTACACGTGTTGGGGATAGAAATGCCCTCATCGTTGTAGAATCCTTATAACCCCTAGAAAAGTTGTCCACTGCACTGGAGAAAGCATACTTTTCTGAGGTTCAACCTGAGCCCCAAGCCCCCTCGATGTTGAATCGCCAGTTCCCTGGATCATGCTAGAATTAACCAGTTGTCCAGGTAGTTTAGTACACAGATGCCCTGGAGTCACAGTGGAGCCAGAATGACATCCATGCACTTTGTGAAGGTGCAAGGGGTTTAAAACTAGCACGAAGGGAAGAACCCGATCTTGGTATGCGTCGCCACCAATGCAAACCACAGGAACTTCCTGTGACTGGGCGATATTTCTATGTGGAAATATGCACTGTTTAGATCTATCATCACAGACCAGTCTTCAAATTGAATTTGTGGAACGATAAGTTTAGGCATCAGCATCTTGAACCTGTATGTCTGAAGAGTACAGTTCAGATGACGCAGATGTAAAATTGGCTGCATACTCCTCTATTTTTTGCAGACCAGGAAATAACAGCTGTAAAAACCTCCCTCCCTCGGGGAACGGGGTACATGTTCTATGGCCCCTTTGTCCAAAAGGGATCTTACTTCCTGCACTAACGTTGGACTCTGGTCTGTGCTGAATACTGTGGTGAGCACACTTCTGTACTGGGGGGGTGGAGCTCTAAACTGGACCCGGTACCCTGTTCTACGGTAGACAGAACCCATGGAGACACATTTGGCAGTAGTTTCCACACTGCCAGATGGTCCTTTATTGACGTTAACTATTCCACATTCTATTGGAGGGAAAGCATCAGATGTTCGTTGCCCTGTGACAGCTCGCTGACCAGAGAACACTGAAAACTTGGGACAGCCTTGGCTAAGGGAGGCCCTACAGTAGCACTGGGGGCTAACTGCCCTAACAACCCCATGTCCCCTGATACATCCCTCCACGGCCCCTCAGGACCACTCCTCTTTGTCTGCTTGGCCTTTATGACCATTCTCAGATCAGGCCTAGTAGCAGGCCCGGTTCCCCTGGCTGTCCGTGGGGGTTGGCGGGCTGTCATACTCGCACTAGTGCTGGCCCGGGCTTCACTCATGGATGCCCCGGTGAACTCGATACAACACGGAAGGAACTGGCTGAATGCTGCCATATGTCGAGCTCACTCAGCAGGTCCGCTTGGTAGGCCTGCAACACTGTCATTGTCTGCAGTGACCAACAAGCAAGACTACTACTGCATAGTCCTTGCCCACCAATGCCACGGTTGCTTTACATGGTGGCTTGGATGGCAAAGCCGGCCCGCCTAAATTACCTGCCGTCGAGCGCCTCCTCCACATCCTCCGCAACATGCTTAATTGCCATGTCACCTGATCACGGCAGGCCTATAAATAGGCATGATTTTGCACAAACTTCAGGTGTCAGTTGTGCGCAAGGGCGCTACCATAGTGTTATGTTAAACACAACGTGGAGTTCCCTTTGAAAGCAAGCTGGGGGTACGTTACATTGCAATTTACCAAAGGCAAAAAAGTTTTTCCTTTGTGTTTTTGGAAAGTTTCGTGTACGGATGACAACACTGTCAAAACAATCCTACTTCTGTTTCCATTTACTTACAATCTCGATAGACTTGGAAAATGATTCATTGTCATAAGGAATTGTGAAAACTCACGCTTGTCAAGCATAGATTTGACTTATTTTTCTTAGTTAATAAATTAATAAATTTTTGTGAAAATTGATTTTTCTTGTTTTTAACCCATCTTTTATCTTTTCTTTTGCTCCAGGTCAGAATTCTGTTAACAAAGCTCGTTCATTTTTAAATACTGTAAAAAAAAAAAACAACTAAAAAAAAAACATTAAAAAAAAGATCATAGAAATAGTGCATCTTTAAGTGTGGTTTGAGTTTTTGGATAGTTCAATATAAATAAGACACTCAATATAGATGGGTAATAATGTTTGATATTTTTACATTATTTAAGGTTTTTATGCTAAGCATAATTCAAAATTATGTACAATTAAAGGTGCAGTATAATTACACTGAACAATTTATGTGATGTATGTGCACATATACTAATCATAGTTCAAAATATTGCTAAATTTGGTCGTAATAAATGAAGAGCCGTTTGGGAGCTGAAAGCCGGCTCCTGTTGCTGATCCAAATGAACTGGCTCAATAAAGAGCTGGAATTCCTATCACTAATTTGTGTAGCATATCTTTGATTTCTATACACATCTATAAGTCCTTATTTTTATTATTTAAAAAATGATAATTTTATTGAAATGTATGCAAAATTTACAATTTTACAGTACAGTCATATTCAGAAAAAAATACTTACACAGTCAAGATACCATTAAATATGCGTGTTTTTAGTCTCCTTAATTCTTTTTGAATGTCTTTGTCACCGCTGGATATGAAGAAGTCATTCTAGCTCTTTTTTTTTTTTTCCCAAAGCTTAGATTTAGTTAAACATATTATGAACCAGATGAAGTCATGCCAGGTTTTATAACAATTTTCTTTAAAGATACCATAAAAAAAAAATGTTCATATTTATTTCTATATTAAGACCAATTATTTTTAATTTCTCCCATGCATCCTTAGAGTGGTAACACTCTAGAAGGAAATGTTCAAGTGTTTCCTCTTCAACACTGTTGGGCACTTACTAGTTTTTACAAAGCAACTTTAACTACTGCTCTTACTGGAAGCCTTCTTACGGTGACTAACCACGTTGTATCTCTCAGATGTTTAGATATAATTTTATTCTGTAGATTTTTAAGACAATCTGTGTTTTGGTTTTTATCCAAATTTATAAAAGCCACAGAGTTTCCATAAACACAATCAACAATTAAAAGATATATTTTTTGCTTGAGTCTTCCACCCAATCAATTATCTTGTTATCCTGTATCAATTATTAAATCTTTATATTTATTTGTGAAGTTGGAAAAAATTAACTTATAATATGGTATACCTTTTCTTGAAGATCATTTTTTTTATTTCCAGTTGGAGATGTTCCATATCCATTCAGTCTGCCTGGTGATACCACTCGCAATTATTTTACACGCTGCATCACGCTGTATCAAGATACATGATAGAAATATTATTTTGAAAATATAAAAGTTTTAATAATATTTATTCTAGTTTTATAACTTAAATTGCATGATTTCCATTATCAAATTCATCTCGTGTTCTCTTCTTTTTTTTGACCAATTATGATCGACACAACCATTATTGTCTGTATGTAGGGAGGTGAAAAATATTGTGACGTGTGTACAGAGAAAAAAAGGGATGTAAAGGTGTAAGTTTAAATTATTTGTGTTAATGGACCAATCAGGAGTGAGTTACAGGTCACAGGATCGTCGGGGGAAAACAGCGCGAGAGAGAGCGTGCGTGTGGAAGGAGTGTGGATTCGCTAGCAGAGCACTATATGTGACTTTTGTGGTGGAAAAAGCTATCTGTGGAGAGTATAACTTCGGAGAGACATTATATTACCACGGAAATAATATAATAGCTAAGAGCTAGCTGTTAATACTTGAATGCTAGTGCACACGTGGACTTTGATAATAACTTAGCGAACAGCCGACTGGAGGTGCAGGGACTGTGTTTGTCACGGAGAAAGGAGCTGTGGACTTCGCGGATGACTACCTGTGTGTGAATCTCCTTTTCTTCTATCTTGCAACGACCCTGCGTGAGTGTGATGCCATTCTTGATCAAAGTACCATTTATTTGTTTTTGCCCTCGTGGTGAAGCAGCCATTTTGTTTGAGGCTTCTACGTACACCAGCTACATTCAGTCCTGAAACGGGGAACTTGGCAGTATTATTTTGTTTGTTTATGGGGTAATGCTGGCTTTTGTTGGTTAATCTGGGCGAATAGCCTATATCTTTTGAGTGTTGTGCACACATTTTCTGATGTTTAATGTGTCATGTTTAAAACTTCTTAAGGGATTCTGAGAACAGTATATGATATAAAACAAGCTGAATGTCCAATGCCTGAAATTTCTTGTTAAATACTTCGTGTCTACATTAGTAAAAAAAGGTTAAAGATTTAAACATTGGTTTGATTACTGACTTAAAAGTTAAACATAAGTGTCCACACTTTAAGTTAGTCTATTTTCCTAAGATCATAGATAGTTAATCAGTGAGAAGAGATATTATCATTGTATGATGGGATATAGTGGGCATTTCATAATGAGTATATTTACTAATTGGATAATTCTGGAATGCATGGGTAACCCAACGCATTAGCCAAGTAACACAAAGAAGAGTAAGCATTCAGTATTTCTCTTGATAAATAGAAAAGAACTCAGGGTAGCTCCCTCAAGTAAAAGGTATTACACCAAAGGGGCACTACATATATATTTAGCTTTTTTGATGGGATTCCAGTTCAGTGTCCACGTGTACCCCCACTGCATATTACAGTAAATCACCTGATGATTATTCATCTTGATCTGATGCATAAATTGAATGTCACTCACATTTAATGATGGGTTTTGCAGTTGTGTGTTCCCAGTTGTTTGTCTCTAGTTTCAAAATCTGACAGCGATGGTGGCATCCCTCATCCTGAACTCGCTAACATAACTGGCACATTATGGGCTGTATGGACAGGTAACACGTACACCGTATCAAGCTAAAGTGAATCATAGACTTCCTGTGTTTTGTAAACAATACCCTCCATCCCTCAGTAGGGAAGGGATACACCCAGTAATTTTTTTACAAGCATAATTACAGAAGGGTGTGATTGTGCCAACAGTTCCACTATATAACACATCTACTAACTACTCTAAGGCTGGAGGAAGAGGATGGTATCCATCCATCCATCTTCTACCACTTACTCCTTTTCAGGGTCACGGGGAACCTGGAGTCTATCCCAGGAAGCATCGGGCACAATGCGGGGTACACCCTAGACAGGGTGCCAGTCCATCGCAGGGCACAATCACACACACACCCATTCATACACTACGGACACTTTAGCCAATCAGCATGCTTTGGAGGAAACCGGAGTGCCCGGAGAACATGGCGGGACTCGAACCCCAGACCCTGACCCCAGACCCTGGAGGTGTGAGGCGAACGTGCTAACCACTAAGCCACCGTGCGCCCGAAGAGGATGGTAACTACATTAGTGTACTGTAGTGTTAATGTTACCTCACCCATTCCACATGATAATCATTATTTTTCTGTTGTTGACCTGTGTTCAGCTCTTTTCCCAGTGTGCCTGCACAATGTGAAAGCACAATGCCATTACTCACCTTAACATTCCAAAATCAACAATACACCTGGATGCGTCTCCCTCTGGGGCTGTGGGCTCCCCTGTGGTCTCCTCCTCTGTGATCAGAGACTCCCTCGAATTTCCCACACTCCCAATGCCGACAGAACATGATTGGGGTTATCCTCCGCCCCATACAACACAACAAATACTAAGCTTCCTGGACATTATCACTGGACATGGATCATTCCTGGACATGGATCACTGATTGCTCGGGTCATGACAAAATCCTGAGAGCTGAGTGTTCTAAGGAAAAACCTGAGATTGAGTGGACTTATGACGTGGAAATATACCATATGCTCTGCACGTGTACTGCGGCTGTCTAACTACAACAAAGACTTTCACTTATCTGTGACTACCGGGGGGGAGCCGCTGTGGGGGTCCTGGCTCAGGAGTGTGGTGGTGCTTGCAGGTATTTAGCTTATTTATCAATACCATTGGATTTGATGGCACAGGGATTGCCAACATGTTTGCGTGCCATGGCTGGAGCTGCTCTCTTAGTGTAGACCACTGGGAAAATTGCTCTTTCTCACACATTGATCTTACACTCATCACACCAGGTCACTGCCATTTTGAATTGCAACACATGACAACGACAAAGAATGGGATATGAAGTTATTCTATGTGCCGCCCAAAATATAACTATTAAACCTACTAGTGTGCCTAACACACCAACTGTATTGTTGTATTGCCTAATTAATTCTGTTGAGCGAGTCACTGAGAACACTTATGATCGCCCAGCCGAAATTCACATTTCCTCAGGCCTATGTTTGAGCTTTTTAGACATTTCATCTGAAAAATTTTGTGTCTGAAATTTCACAAACATAATGAGCACCCCTGCTCTGCTCAATTGGCTGAATTAAAAGCTGTACAGAGTTCCAACTGGTTAAGGGTAGGATTACTAACATGATATATATATATATATATAGAGAGAGAGAGAGAGAGAGAGAGAGAGAGAGATAGATGATAGATAGATATATTGTTAAATGTCAGGCACACAAAAAGGCATTGACTTTGTTATCAAAGGTAATAACATTGCAGATATGGAGGCCAAGAAGGTCGCTGCCAAGTAACAGTGATGGCACCAATGGTTCTTATTCAGCTTCAACCTAGTGTAGACGCATTGCCTGCTCACAACATCAGGCGAATGCTTATGAATAAGCAATGTGTTTACAGAGCGGTGACACTAGAGATGAAAATGGCATTTGCATGAAGGACATATGATTGTACCTACTGCACATCTCACTGTACTCATTTCAGATATGCATGGTTTTGAACATTACATGAGGGGGAAATTATGAGAACAATAAAACAGCAAGGGTATTGGTCTCCATACTTACAGGCAATGGTGGACTTTTTGTTATCTGAAGGTGAAATTTTTGCTCAAAACAATGTCAGGAAGTGAACATCAGCACCAATAGGGCACATACCAATGCCAGAAGGGCCGTTCAAGCACTTGGTCACAGACCACGTATCAGCAGACCAAGCTGCAGGAACAGTGATTACATTTTTGACCAGAGAGGTTATTCCTAGAGTTGGCATACAATCTCAAATTAGCTCTGACAATGGCTCAGCGTTTGTTCAAAAAGCAGTGAAAACAGTGTTACAGTAACTGTGAATAAAGTAGAGATTGGGATGTGTTAATCACCCTCATTCACAGGGAATGGTGGAAAAGGTAAGTATTACCTTTAGGGCTAAGCTTAATGCAATTTGTGCCGACACTACACTCATTTCGGTAGATGCTCTACCTCTTGCACTAATGAACTATCACATGCAGACTAACAAAATTACGCATCTAACACCGCATGAAATGCTTACGGGTCGACCCATGTCTGTGCCATATCTGAGAGGTCCTTATGAAGGACTGCCGCTGGAATAATTGCAGATTGAACTGAGAGCATGTATGCAATAACTAACTGCTATGTATGAAGCTATCTATTCACAGGAACAGAGCAGGGGACTGAGAGTGGAGACAGATGTTCCTTGTCCAGTGGCTCCTGGTGTACTTAGGGGTGTTCAGGTTCATAAGGGAAGAACCATACAAGGTTGGCCACCAAAGCCAGATGAGGTCTCAGAACAACTGCAGCAGGATGAAACCTATTCCAGTTCCACAAGTGAGGACAAAGAAGAATGATGACCCATGCCCTGGGTGTAAGTCCTAGCCTAAATTCTACACAAGCTATCAAGCACCTGTGTGTGTGTGTGTGTGTGTGTGTATGTGTGTATATATATATATATATATATATATATATATATATATATATATATATATATATATATATATATATATACACACACATGATAAACTTCCTTACACACACAGTTACCATTTAAAGACATGTAGGCTAATTAGTCTTCTTTAAGAAAAATAATTATGTGGTTATGTACTCTTTACACCAGCGTGTGAATGTGTTTGAGATGTAGAATGATCAGTGTGTGCTTGTGTATAGGTGTGTAAGTGTGTGTAACACAGAAAGAGTGGGAGGTTTGGCATGTGGACACACCTTGAACAACATGTAATTACTGCATTCATGACATACTTTTAATGTTTTTCTTTGTGTGTGTATAAAACAGTGACGCAGTACAACAACGTCTTTTAGTGCCACAACGTCAACATGTTGCAATTAAATATTTTTAGAAGTTGTTGGGTTTTTTCCACACATTTTACATACAATTTTCTTATTTTCTTTTTACGTCACCAGTTATACACACATCTGGTCTTTCTTATTAGTCCCTTATTAATAATGAAAAAAGAGAGATCATAAGAATTACATTTTGTTTTTTATGTAGTACTGCTAGCTTATGTGATGCTATTTCACATAAGAGATATTTACATATAGTCCACCAGACAAAATAATAACTGAATTTACACAAATGAAATAGTTCAAAAGTTTACATACCCTTGATTCTTAATATTGTGTGTTGTTGCCTGGATGAACAACGACTGTATGTTTTGTGATAGTTGTTCATGAGTCCCTTGTTTGTCCTGAGCAGTTAAACTAACCAATGTTCTTCAGAAAAATCCTCCAGGTGCTGCACATTCTTTGCTTTTCCTGCTTTTTCCAGCATATTTGACCCCTTTCCAGCAGTGGCTAATGATGTTGAGATCTGTCTTTTCACACTGAGGACAACTGAGGGATTCATACACAACTATTACAAAAGGTGCAAATATTCATTGATTCTCCAGAAGGCAACACACTACATTAAGAGCCAGCTGGCTGTACACTTTTGAACAGAATGATCGGTGTAAATTATTAATATTTTGTCTTTTGGAAAACATATAAATATCTTAACTTCTGAAGGAAAAAAAAACATTATCTCTAAACAAAATATATAATACAATATACCAATGTGTAGTTATCTTCATGTTTGACTAGTCATGAATTATTGAATGCATCGCAGTAGTTACACTGGATATAAAATACAGTCTGTTAACATGCAATATTTGATGGACCAACAATCCAAATGTTTTTTTGTTGTTTTTTTTTTTTTACAATTAGATCTTCCTCATGGATTGAGACTTTTTTTGATATAAAAGGGTTATTTACTTGCCTGAACTTCAGGGTTAGGTCACCAGGAGCTTAGTGTTCTTAACAGGGCTGCCTTGTTGAACAGGTATGAAGAAGATGTCAGACAAATGTGATCCCCATGAAATGTAAAAAAAAAGACTAAGTATAATCTGCCTGGATTATTGTTACCAAGACCCACCCCATGAGCCAGGCCTGATGGTGGTGTCTGCAGCCGAGTATTGGGTTGACCGAGTCATACATCTATCCTGAAATGGTGACTTGGAGCCATCTTGAGAGTTCATCGCCTATAAATGGTAAATGGTGGACTTATATAGTGCTTTTATCCAAAGCGCTTTACACTGTGTCTCATTCACCCATTCACACACACACTCACACACCAGTGGTAGCAGAGCTGTCATGCAAGGTGCTAACTTGCCATTGGGAGTAACGTGGGGTTCAGTGTCTTGCCCAAGGACACTTCGGCATATGGAGTCACGTGGGCCGGGAATCGAACCACGAACCCTACGATTAGTGGACAACCCGCTCTACCAACTGACAACCACCTCACTATACAGGTGCATCTCAGAAAATTAAATATCATGGAGAATTACATTTTTTTCAGTAATTTGATTCAAAAAGTGGAACTTTCATATATTCTAAATTTATTACACATAATAAATAATTAATTTCAATTTCAATAAATAATTTCAAGCCATTTTTTGTTTTAATCTTGAAATCAAAAATCCAGTATCTCAAAGTATTAGAATAAAGAATTTATAATACAGAAATGTCGACCTTCTGAAAAGGATGTTAATTTATGCACTGATACATGGTCGGGGCTTTAATCCTTTTGCATGAACTACTGCATCGATGCAGTGTGGCACGGAGGGAACCAGCCTGTGGCACTTCTGAGGTGTTCTGGAAGCCCAGGTTGCTTTGATAGTGGCCTTCAGCTCATCTGTATTGTTGGGTCTGGTGTCTCTCATAGATTCTCTATGGGGTTCGGGTCAGGCGAGTCGGCTGTTCAATCAAACACAGTAATACCATGGTCAGCAAACCAGTTACTAATAGTTTTGGCACTGTGGGCAGGTATCAAGTCCTGCTGGAAAAGGAAATCCGCATATCCATAAAGCTTGTCAGCAGATGGAAGCATGAAGTTCTCTAAAATCTCCTGGTAGATGCTGCATTGACTCTCCACTTGAGAAAACACAGTGGACCAACACCAGCAGATGATATGACACCTCAAATCATCACTGACTGTGGAAACTTCACACTGGACTGCAAGCAACGTGGATTCTGTTCCTTTCCACTCTGGGACCTTAATTTACAAATTAAACGCAAAATTTGCTTTCATCTGAAAAGAGGACTTTGGACCACTGAGCAATGGTCCAGTTCTTTTTAAAGGCTCAGGAAACTTTTGCAGGTGTTTTGAGTTAATTAGCTGATTAGAGCTCTTCTCAGGTCGATATATCTGTATTATAAATTCTTTATTCTAATATTTTGAGATGCTGGATTTTTGATGTCCTTGAGCTGTAAGCCGTAATCATCAAGATTAAAACAAAAAAAAAGCTTGAAATTTTTCACTTTATTTGTAGTGAATCTAGAATATATGAAAGTTCCACTTACGGAAAAAAATATTCTGTTTCCACGATGTTCAAATTTTTTGAAATGCATCTGATGAAGGATGGAGAATCTTCTAAATGGACTAGACCCTTGGAAATGTTACTGGCTTTGGGAACGTGGAATGTCACTTAAGAGGTATAGGAGAGCCAGATTAGCTGAAGTGAAAACATTTCAAGAAGCAAAAAGTCTAGCTTGGGAGGAGTTTCAATAGACAAAGACATTTGAGTGGCCCCAAAGAATATTCACCTTACCTGTGGTCACTAGCTGTGAGTATTGAACAAATGAATTAGGTCCTAAGTACAGGCAGCACAACTGACATTTTCTCTGCAGACTTAATCTTTGTGATAAGGTGAGGAGTTAAACAATCTGGGAGAGCCTCAGAATAGAGATGCTGCTCCTCTGAATCGAAAGAAGCCAGTTGAAATGGTTTAGTCTTCAAACAAGGTGACTAAATCTGCTAGAGCTGAATAAGACATGTTCCACTGGATGGAGACTCTGGAGCAGACCCATAAGTTATGTGCTTCATACATTGTGGCAACAGTTTGAGGAAAGCCAGCATATGTGGGTGATGATCATGTCTCCACATATTTATGGCCATATAGTATATTTTATTGGTTACCAGTTTTACCTGTTTAAATTTTATTTCTCATGAGTTGCATTTTAATTAATTTCCATAACTCACCATTTAAATTTTATTTCCAATATTATTTTAATATTCACATAAAAACATTATCTTATCATTTTTACATATTTGTGGAATAAATATACCTTTTTTTTTTTTTTACATTAAATAACTTTTTAAATGCATTTCTATTTTTTTATTCAATCCAATTTTAATTCGATAAAGGTTCTAACAATAGACAAGATCATAAAGCAGCTTTACAGAAATTTTAAATGTAGTCCATTAATGTATATTGTACAGAAAACATATCACTATTAATCTGAGTCAGTTTTAAAATTAAGAAGTAATGCACTGTAGTCTGGACTACATGTAATTTAAAAGTTAAATACAGATTCAAAATGGTTCTCTTTAACTTTTTGTTAATGTGGAAAACTGATGAAAAACTGTGTTACATAATTCTATTTCTGATCATCTCTCTATGAAGAAACACCCACTATTGTCAAGTTGCATAAAAATAGCTTTTGTCATGAGCATGTGAATATGATTCCTGAGTCACACCTTGTTACACCTTATAAAAGTAGCTTAACTTTTGGGTAAATCATCTTCCAGAGAGACAGAGCCTGTTGTCATTAAGGATATTGCTGAGAGAGTTACAGGGAACAGATTATTGTTTGAGATCAGATGGTTATGACTAAAATAAGGTAATATATCTCTTTATGTTTGTTTGTACTCTCAGTTTAGCTTCTAATCATCAATTTGCACCTTTCCCCCTCACATTTAGTGAAATAAAGCAACAGTTAAACTGCAAATTCATATATTCTGGTTTTGTTTGTAAAAATGCATAATTTTTATTATTATTATTATTATTATTATTATTATTATTATTATTATTATTATTATTGGGATGCTATTGTGATATTGTAGAGTTGTTGCATTATTGACATTTTCTAATTGCTATATTGAACATTTAAAATAATTAAAAATCCAATTTGATTTAATTGTTTATTGACAGGTTTGCCTTTTTAAAAAAGAATGGCACCAGTAACACTACTGCCTTCACAATATGTAAGTAAACCTAATTTTTCACTTTAAAATGAAATGTATGTTTATCCCATATCCATATCTTATTATTAGGGGCCAAGCACCAAAGGTTCCTATTATTATTATTATTATTATTATTCCTTCTTTTTCTCATGGCAGCCCATAGAACCACTTGTGGTAAAGTTATGACATTTGGCACACAGATAGAGGACAGTGTGATGTGTTACTACAACATATTTGGAGTCTCTAACTCAAACATTCTAGTGCCACTAACTGTCCAAAATTGCACTCACGTTTATACTAATACCTTTTGACCCGTAAGAGCTAGAAACAAAATTTATTTTCCCCGATTCCTTGGCTTGTGCCAATTCGAATGGACCGAAAACCTACTTTTTTGAACTCCTCCTAGACCATTCATCTGATTGTCATGAAATTCAAAAGAGATCATCAATCAATCAATCATATTTTCATAGAGCAAATTTAAAAACAACCAAGGTTGACCAAAGTGCTGTACAATATAAAAATAACCGCATAAACATACAGCAGGGTGAAGGCAAGTACTATAGTAAAAAGAAAATAAATCACAGTGATCACAGAATATTGAAAGCCAGGGAAAATAAGTATGTCTTAAGGGCAGATTTAAAAGTTGAGATAGAAGGGGCAAGTCTGATATGGTAGGGAAGACTATTCCAAAGCTTCGGACCAACAATCAGGAAGGCGCGGTCGCCTTGTTTTTTGTGTCTAGATCTGGGCACAGTGAGTAAACCAAAGTCACAAGATTGCAGATTATGTTATTGAGGGCTTTGTAAACAAACAATAAATTTTTTAAATCAATTCTGTACTTAACAGGGAGCCAGTGTATATTGATTAATATAGGTGTAATGGGCTCGTATTTGAGTCCCTGTGAGAAGTCTGGCAGCTGCATTTTGCACCAGCTGTAAACACCATAAAAAGCTGTAGACACCGTAGTAAAGCGAACCAAGGTCAAGGTCAACAACACAATTTTCCTTCAGTCCAAATAAGATTAATTAAATTTTGTTATCATTTAGGTTTAGAAAGCTGCTAGAAAGCCATAGCTTGAGTTCATTTAAACAGGCCACCAGTGGTTGTAAAGCGCATCTATCATTTTGTTTTAAAGGAAGGTAGATCTGGGTATCATCAGCATATAAATGAAAAAATACTTATCTTCAGGCTATACTGGCAAAAAAAAAAGCTTTTTGATAGACTCAACCGTTCTCGAACAATGTGCAAACGAATCCGGGGGCGAGCAAGCCAAAATGAACATGAGGCAATATCTCTGAAACGCTTTAGCGTATTCATACCAAACTTGGTGCATGTCATAGCCATCATGACTTGAGGGTACCTGTACAGTTTCCACCTAGTGGTCATGAGATATGAATAAAGTACATTTTTGTTTATAACTTCTGAATGGCTTATCCTAAAATCATGAAACTGTGGGACATAAGTCATTTGATATTACATTTTTTGAATATCAGCTATTTTGGTGGTCAGCCATTTTGAATTTAGTCTTAAATGTATTTTATGAACGACTTGGCACATTGTTAGAAAAATTGGTAAACGTCATCAGGCTTGTGCCCCAAAAGTACTCAAAAAGTTTCAGGACAGTACCACCTTGTGGTCAACAATTATAATGCAAATATAAAATGCGAATAGCTTTTGAATACTTTTGCGCATTGTCATGAGATTCATCTTGACAGATTCCCTGGGTCATGCAGAGAACAATGATCCCAATTACGCCTGCCGTTTGGACTTTGATGAAAAACCTACTTTTTCAATCTAGTCCCAGATCATTCATCCAATTTTGATGAAATTGGTAAGAGATCATCTTCAGACCATGCTGGTAAACTGTTTTCAAAGCTTTTTGATAAACCAAACCGTTCTCAAATAACATGCAGACGAATTAGATTTCGATCATGCTGAAACAGATGTGAAGCTATATCTCCATAGTGCATTAGCATATTCAGAACATAATTAATACCTGTGATATACATCATGACTTGAGGTACCTGCATTGTACCTGCAGTGCCACCTTGTGGTAAACAATTATAATGCAATTTCAAAAATTATAATAGCTTTTGATGACCTTTGCCCATTGTTATGATTTTCTCACAAATGCAGCTAAGAACCTTCCTCTTTCAAACCAACAGATGGTGCTATCGGTCAATTTGCACTAGTCACCCGAGAGAAGCATTACAACATGCATTACACTACACCACAATAAAGTGCAATAAATATATTTTTTTATTTATTTATATTTTTATTTAAATTTTTGTGCAATAAATAACAAAAGTGTGAAGATACAGCTTTCAATCATACACATACAATACATATAATCCCAAGCAATTATATATGCATAAACAGTAACTGTACTGCCAAGAACAAGAAAAAAAAAGAAAAAAAATTATATATATATATATATATATATATATATATATATATATATATATATATATATATATATATATATATATAACCAGAAAAAAAATTTAATCAATAAAAGTTAAAGACAAAACAACCACGTTACTCATGGCACATGAACGATTTCATCATAGCATAGTACAAAAAAATAGTAACTGCAATGATTTAATCAAATACTCCATTTCAGGTAAAATTGTGCCACAAGAATAAATAAATTCACCATAGCTTCTAGAAACTTGTTTTTATTTTCAAAATGACAAATAATGTCCTTTATGCTTAAATCATAACTTTAATTAACTTTATACAAGGAGTAATTACTCTATTCGCTACAAAAAAGAACAAATGTCTGAGGTTTTCATGTACTTTTTTTTTTTTTTTTTTTTTTTTTTTTTTACATTTTATGGCATTTGGCAGACACCCTTATCCAGAGCAACTTACATTTATCTAATTTATACAACTGAGCAATTGAGGGTTAAGGGTCTTGCCCAAGGGCCTAACAGTGGTAGCTTGGCAGTGCTGGGGCTCCTGACCTTCTCATCAGTAACCCAGAGCCTTTAACCACTGAGCCACCACTTTTCACTCTCACCATTACAAGAGGTACATGTATCAGTTACATCACAATATCTAGATAGTGCGTTGCATAGATAGATTTTGTGCAGGATTCGGAAATGAACTTCTTTGTGTGCAATACTTATATATACCAAGTTCCTCCACTGAAGGTTATCAATAAGAGACATCCAATATAATATTCCTCTTGGGGCAATTGAGGATTGAGATTGGTATAATTGGCACATACACTTATTATTGTCATAGAATAAAATGTGTAAATATATTGAGCTTGTGTTAATCACAGACCTTATTTCAGAATTTAATTGTAAAAAAACAAACAAACTATTTACTGCACTCTATAGTGGTGTAATGTGTGTTGTAATGCTTCTCCTGGGAGACTAGTGTAAATTGACCAATAGTGCCATCACATTTTTCTCTAAAAAACAAACTTTTCTTAACTCCTCCCAGATTTTCACAAAAATCTAATCAGATCATCTTCAGACCATGCCGAGAAATAGTTATGGAATTCAAGTTGATTAGTCAACCCGTTCTCGAATAATACGTGAATGAATTTGACGAAGAGCACGCTGAACTGGACATGACGCTATATCTCCACAATGCTTTTGCCTATTGAGGCAAAACTTGGTACCTCTTATCACAAGCATGACCTGGTCAGGAAATATGAAAAAAGTTTGACTCCGTATGACATTCTGAGACGAAAGATTCCATGATCCAATGTCAGCCATTTTGAATTTTGTCACAAAATGCTATATTTTTCGAAGGCATTGGCTTATCATTTCGAAACTCTATATGTGTCTTTGTCACAATGCCCTGAAGGTACAATTTTTTTTTTTTTTGGACAGTGGCACCTTGTGGTCAAAAATTATAATGACATTTTAAAAAATGCCAATATCATTTGAATAATTTTGCCTATTGTAATGAAACTGGTCTTGTTAGATTCCACGTGTCATGTTGAGAACAGTGATATCAATTATGCCATAGTCGATTGAACTTCCTGTCCACCATTTTGAATTTTAAAACTAATTTTGAGACCATTGGGCGATTTTCAATAAATTTGATTAGATATTCGGCAAACCATGCTGGCAAAAAATTATGGATTTTATGTTGATAAACCAAACTGTTATCATTTAACACATCAAGAAATTTGATGGCATGATGCCAAAATGATTCTGAGGCTGTATCTCTGCAAGGCTTTGGCATTTCATTGTGACCCCAGCCTGACCACACCACATGAATGTGGTCACAGTGCCAGTTATTGGTCAAACATGATAAGCAATTAAATAGTATAACAATTAATTGGATTCATGAATGTTCAACCATTTTGCCTAAAATCATATACAAATATCTAAAATTGCTTTTTTTTTTTTTACAGTTGGTCTTGATGCTCACTTCCATGCTTGTTTAGTTCCTTGTTTAGCTTCTTTTGTGCTTGGCCCCTTAATTGCTGATTGCAGCTGCTATAATAATAATAATAATAATAATAATAATAATAATAATAATAATAATAATAATAATAATAATAATAATAATAATAATAATAATAATAAGTCCCTTTGCCAAATTTAGTCTCTTTTGCTTTTATGTGAGATAAATGTATGCTTATATGTATACATTTATTTTGTGAGATAGTTAAATGGCTAAAATGTATGATTGTTAAATTGTTAGATGTTAGATTATAAATTATGTCTAATATAAGAGAATCATTTGATTTGGGGGTAGGCGACAGCAGTGGATTAGTGGCTAAGGCTCTGGGTTACTGATCGGAAGGTCGGTGGTTCAAGCCACAGCACTGCCAAGCTGGGCCCTTCAGCAAGGCCCGTAACCCTCTCTGCACCATGGGTGCTGTATCATGGCTGACCCTGCGCTCTGACCCCAGCTTCCTAACATGCTGGGCTATGCATAGAAAAGAATTTCACTGTGTTGTACTGTATATGTGACCAATAAAGAAACATTATCAATACCATAAACATATATTGCATCATGTAATGACTGTAATAGTGAGCTAAGAAAATAAATGGTTTTTAAATAAATGAAGAAAAAATTAAGTGAAATTACCTATACTTGTGACAGTATGTCTATGGATGCTGCTTAGTGGGATTGCAGCCCAAAGTACAATACCATTTACAACAGAAACCGCAGAAGGGACAAACACAACTGAGAAAACTACGACAGCTACAACTGTACCAACAACAATAAAAGTAACAGAACTGACCAGTACTACTGAGTACACAACACAGGCTACAAAAAACAAACAGCTCACAACAATAGAATCAACTGCATCTACAACAACTGTAGCCACAACCACTTCAAACCAGGAACCAAGTGCTACTGATGAAACAACCACAGCTACAACTGTACGGACAACAGCGCAAACAACAGAACTATCAACTACACAGGCTACAACGAGCACAGGACCAACAACAGTAGAAACAACTGCATTTACATCTACACCAGCTCCAACCACAACAATTGAGGAAGCAACAACTATAGAGGAAACAACCACAGCTACAACTAGAACTTTAACTACAGCAGTAACAACAGAATTTACCAGTTTCACACAGGCTGCAACAAGCACAGGACCAACAACAGTAGAAACAACTGCATCCACAGCTACTTTACCTCCTCCATCCACTACAACTGAGGAAGCAACAACAACAGAGGAAACATCTACAACTTTAACTACAGCAGCAACAAGAGAATTTACCACTTCCACAGTATCAGCTACACAGGTAACAACAAGCACAGGACCAACAACAGTAGAAACAACTGCATCCACAGCTACTTCAGCTCCATCCACTACAACTGAGGAAGCAACAACTACAGAGGAAACAACTACAACTTTAACGCCTGCAGCAACAACAGAATTAACCACTTCCACAGTACCAACTACACAGACTACAACAAGCACAGGAGCAATGACAGTAGAAACAACTGCATCTACAGTTACTTCAGCTACAACCAGTACAATTCAGGAACCTACAACTACAACAGTACCGACAGCAACAACAGAACTGACCACTAGCACTCTATCCACAACAGAAGCGATAACAAGCACACAGCCAACATCTGAACAAACAACTGCATCTACAACAACTGTAGCCTCAACCACTACAACTCAGGAACAAACAACAACAGTGGAAACAACCACAGCTACAAGTATACCATTAACTACAACACCAACAGAACTATCAACTACACAGGCTACAACAAGCACAGGACCAACAACAGTAGAAACAACTCCATCTACAACTACTCCAGCTCCAACCACTACAATTGAGGAAGCAACAACTACAGAGGAAACAACTACAAGTTTAACTACTGCAGCAAAAACAGAATTTACCACTTCCACAGTATCAACTACACAGGCTACAACAAGCACGGGACCCTCGACAGTAGAAACAATTGCATCTACAGCTACTTCAGCTCCAACCACAACAAGTGAGATAGCAACAACTACAGAGGAAACAACCACAGCTACAACTACAACTTTAAATACAGCAGCAACAACAGAATTACCCACTTCCACAGTACCAACTACACAGACTACAACAAGCACAGGACCAACGACAGTAGAAACAACTGCATCTACAGCTACTTCAGCTCCAACCAGTACAATTCAGGAAGCTACAACTACAACAGCACCTACAGCAACAACAGAACTGACCACTAGCACTATATCCACAACAGAAGCTACAACAAGCACAACCCCAACAATAGAAGAAACAACTGCATCTACAACAACTGTAGCCCCAACCACTACAACTCAGGAACAAACAACAACAGTGCAAACAACCACAGCTACAAGTATACCATCACAAACAACAGAACTCACCAGTACAATAGTGTCCACAACACAGGCTGCAACCACTTATGAAACAACTGCATCAACAACAACTGTAGCCCCAAGCACTAAACCCCAGGAACCTAGTACTACCGAGGAAACAACTACAGCTACAACTGTACTGACAACAGCACAAACAGAACTATCAACTACACAGGCTACAACAAGCACAGGACCAACAACAGTAGAAACAACTCCATCTACAACTACTCCAGCTCCAACCACTACAATTGAGAAAGCAACAACTACAGCGGAAACAACTACAAGTTTAACTACTGCAGCAAAAACAGAATTTACCACTTCCACAGTATCAACTACACAGGCTACAACAAGCACGGGACCCTCGACAGTAGAAACAAGTGCATCTACAGCTACTTCAGCTCCAACCAGTACAATTCAGGAACAAACAACAACAGTGCAAACAACCACAGCTACAAGTATACCATCACATACAACAGAACTCACCAGTACTATAGTGTCCACAACACAGGCTGCAACCACATATGAAACAACTGCATCAACAGCAACTGTAGCCCCAAGCACTACAACCCAGGAACCTAGTACTACCGAGGAAACAACTACAGCTACAACTGTACTGACAACAGCACAAACAGAACTATCAACTACACAGGCTACAACAAGCACAGGACCAACAACAGTACAAACAAATGCATCCACAGCTACTTCAGCTCCATCCACTACAACTGAGGAAGCAACAACTACAGAGGAAACAACTACAACTTTAACGCCTGCAGCAACAACAGAATTTACCACTTCCACAGTATCAACTACACAGGCTACAACAAGCACGGGACCCTCGACAGTAGAAACAACTCCATCTACAACTACTCCAGCTCCAACCACAACAAGTGAGACAGCAACAACTACAGAGGAAACAACCACAGCTACAACTACAACTTTAAATACAGCAGCAACAACAGAATTACCCACTTCCACAGTACCAACTACACAGACTACAACAAGCACAGGACCAACGACAGTAGAAACAACTGCATCTACAGCTACTTCAGCTCCAACCAGTACAATTCAGGAAGCTACAACTACAACAGTACCTACAGCAACAATAGAACTGATCACTAGCACTATATCCACAACAGAAGCTACAACAAGCACAACCCCAACAATAGAAGAAACAAGTGCATCTACAACAACTGTAGCCCCAACCACTACAACTCAGGAACAAACAACAACAGTGCAAACAACCACAGCTACAAGTATACCATCACAAACAACAGAACTCACCAGTACTATAGTGTCCACAACACAGGCTGCAACCACATATGAAACAACTGCATCAACAGCAACTGTAGCCCCAAGCACTACAACCCAGGAACCAAGTACTACCGAGGAAACAACTACAGCTACAACTGTACTGACAACAGCACAGACAGAACTATCAACTACACAGGCTACAACAAGCACAGGACCAACAACAGTAGAAACAACTGCATCCACAGCTACTTCAGCTCCATCCACTACAACTGAGGAAGCAACAACTACAGAGGAAACAACTACAACTTTAACGCCTGCAGCAACAACAGAATTTACCACTTCCACAGTATCAACTACACAGGCTACAACAAGCACGGGACCCTCGACAGTAGAAACAACTCCATCTACAACTACTCCAGCTCCAACCACAACAAGTGAGACAGCAACAACTACAGAGGAAACAACCACAGCTACAACTACAACTTTAAATACAGCAGCAACAACAGAATTAACCACTTCCACAGTACCAACTACACAGACTACAACAAGCACAGGACCAACGACAGTAGAAACAACTGCATCTACAGCTACTTCAGCTCCAACCAGTACAATTCAGGAACCTACAACTACAACAGTACCGACAGCAACAACAGAACTGACCACTAGCACTCTATCCACAACAGAAGCTACAACAAGCACACAGCCAACAACTGAACAAACAACTGCATCTACAACAACTGTAGCCTCAACCACTACAACTCAGGAACAAACAACAACAGTGGAAACAACCACAGCTACAAGTATACCATCAACTACAACACCAACAACAGAACAATCAACTACACAGGCTGCAACCACATATGAAACAACTACATCAACAACAACTGTAGCCCCAAGCACTACAACCCAGGAACCTAGTACTACCGAGGAAACAACTACAGCTACAACTGTACTGACAACAGCACAAACAGAACTATCAACTACACAGGCTACAACAAGCACAGGACAAACAACAGTAGAAACAACTCCATCTACAACTACTCCAGCTCCAACCACTACAATTGAGGAAGCAACAACTACAGCGGAAACAACTACAAGATTAACTACTGCAGCAAAAACAGAATTTACCACTTCCACAGTATCAACTACACAGGCTACAACAAGCACGGGACCCTCGACAGTAGAAACAAGTGCATCTACAGCTACTTCAGCTCCAACCACAACAAGTGAGACAGCAACAACTACAGAGGAAACAACCACAGCTACAACTACAACTTTAAATACAGCAGCAACAACAGAATTACCCACTTCCACAGTACCAACTACACAGACTACAACAAGCACAGGACCAACGACAGTAGAAACAACTGCATCTACAGCTACTTCAGCTCCAACCAGTACAATTCAGGAAGCTACAACTACAACAGTACCTACAGCAACAACAGAACTGATCACTAGCACTATATCCACAACAGAAGCTACAACAAGCACAACCCCAACAATAGAAGAAACAACTGCATCTACAACAACTGTAGCCCCAACCACTACAACTCAGGAACAAACAACAACAGTGGAAACAACCACAGCTACAAGTATACCATCAACTACAATACCAACAACAGAACAATCAACTACACAGGCTGCAACCACATATGAAAAAACTGCATCAACAACAACTGTAGCCCCAAGCACTACAACCCAGGAACCTAGTACTACCGAGGAAACAACTACAGCTACAACTGTACTGACAACAGCACAAACAGAACTATCAACTACACAGGCTACAACAAGCACAGGACCAACAACAGTAGAAACAACTCCATCTACAACTACTCCAGTTCCAACCACTGCAATTGAGGAAGCAACAACTACAGCGGAAACAACTGCAAGTTTAACTACTGCAGCAAAAACAGAATTTACCACTTCCACAGTATCAACTACACAGGCTACAACAAGCACAGGACCAACAACAGTAGAAACAACTGCATCCACAGCTACTTCAGCTCCAACCAGTACAATTCAGGAACCTACAACTACAACAGTACCTACAGCAACAACAAAACTGACCACTAGCACTATATCCACAACAGAAGCTTCAACAAGCACAACCCCAACAATAGAAGAAACAACTGCATCTACAACAACTGTAGCCCCAAGCACTACAACCCAGGAACCTAGTACTACCGAGGAAACAACTACAGCTACAATTGTACTGACAACAGAACAAACAGAACTATCAACAACACAGGCTACAACAAGCACAGGACCAACGACAGTAGAAACAACTCGATCTACAACTACTGCAGCTCCAACCACTACAACTGAGGAAGGAACAACTACAGAGGAAACAACCACAGATACTACTACAACTTTAACTACAGCAGCAACAACAGAATTTACCACTTCCACAGTATCAACTACACAGGCTACAACAAGCACAGGACCAACAACAGTAGAAACAACTGCATCTACAACTACTCCAGCTCCAACCACTACAATTGAGGAAGCAACAACTACAGCGGAAACAACTACAACTTTAACGCCTGCAGCAACAACAGAATTTATCACTTCCACAGTATCAACTACACAGGCTACAACAAGCACAGGATCAACAACAGTAGAAACAACTCCATCTACAACAACTGTAGCCCCAACCACTACAACTCAGGAAGAAACAACAACAGTGCAAACAACCACAGCTACAAGTATACCATCACAAACAACAG
This sequence comes from Ictalurus furcatus, assembly GCF_023375685.1. Taxonomy (NCBI): domain Eukaryota; kingdom Metazoa; phylum Chordata; class Actinopteri; order Siluriformes; family Ictaluridae; genus Ictalurus; species Ictalurus furcatus. Next base: position 37,471,475 of record NC_071257.1, read on the forward strand.
AACTCACCAGTACTATAGTGTCCACAACACAGGCTGCAACCACATATGAAACAACTGCATCAACAGCAACTGTAGCCCCAAGCACTACAACCCAGGAACCAAGTACTACCGAGGAAACAACTACAGCTACAACTGTACTGACAACAGCACAGACAGAACTATCAACTACACAGGCTACAACAAGCACAGGACCAACAACAGTAGAAACAACTGCATCCACAGCTACTTCAGCTCCATCCACTACAACTGAGGAAGCAACAACTACAGAGGAAACAACTACAACTTTAACGCCTGCAGCAACAACAGAATTTACCACTTCCACAGTATCAACTACACAGGCTACAACAAGCACGGGACCCTCGACAGTAGAAACAACTCCATCTACAACTACTCCAGCTCCAACCACAACAAGTGAGACAGCAACAACTACAGAGGAAACAACCACAGCTACAACTACAACTTTAAATACAGCAGCAACAACAGAATTAACCACTTCCACAGTACCAACTACACAGACTACAACAAGCACAGGACCAACGACAGTAGAAACAACTGCATCTACAGCTACTTCAGCTCCAACCAGTACAATTCAGGAACCTACAACTACAACAGTATCGACAGCAACAACAGAACTGACCACTAGCACTCTATCCACAACAGAAGCTACAACAAGCACACAGCCAACAACTGAACAAACAACTGCATCTACAACAACTGTAGCCTCAACCACTACAACTCAGGAACAAACAACAACAGTGGAAACAACCACAGCTACAAGTATACCATCAACTACAACACCAACAACAGAACAATCAACTACACAGGCTGCAACCACATATGAAACAACTACATCAACAACAACTGTAGCCCCAAGCACTACAACCCAGGAACCTAGTACTACCGAGGAAACAACTACAGCTACAACTGTACTGACAACAGCACAAACAGAACTATCAACTACACAGGCTACAACAAGCACAGGACAAACAACAGTAGAAACAACTCCATCTACAACTACTCCAGCTCCAACCACTACAATTGAGGAAGCAACAACTACAGCGGAAACAACTACAAGATTAACTACTGCAGCAAAAACAGAATTTACCACTTCCACAGTATCAACTACACAGGCTACAACAAGCACGGGACCCTCGACAGTAGAAACAAGTGCATCTACAGCTACTTCAGCTCCAACCACAACAAGTGAGACAGCAACAACTACAGAGGAAACAACCACAGCTACAACTACAACTTTAAATACAGCAGCAACAACAGAATTACCCACTTCCACAGTACCAACTACACAGACTACAACAAGCACAGGACGAACGACAGTAGAAACAACTGCATCTACAGCTACTTCAGCTCCAACCAGTACAATTCAGGAAGCTACAACTACAACAGTACCTACAGCAACAACAGAACTGATCACTAGCACTCTATCCACAACAGAAGCTACAACAAGCACACAGCCAACAACTGAACAAACAACTGCATCTACAACAACTGTAGCCTCAACCACTACAACTCAGGAACAAACAACAACAGTGGAAACAACCACAGCTACAAGTATACCATCAACTACAATACCAACAACAGAACAATCAACTACACAGGCTGCAACCACATATGAAAAAACTGCATCAACAACAACTGTAGCCCCAAGCACTACAACCCAGGAACCTAGTACTACCGAGGAAACAACTACAGCTACAACTGTACTGACAACAGCACAAACAGAACTATCAACTACACAGGCTACAACAAGCACAGGACCAACAACAGTAGAAACAACTCCATCTACAACTACTCCAGTTCCAACCACTGCAATTGAGGAAGCAACAACTACAGCGGAAACAACTGCAAGTTTAACTACTGCAGCAAAAACAGAATTTACCACTTCCACAGTATCAACTACACAGGCTACAACAAGCACAGGACCAACAACAGTAGAAACAACTGCATCCACAGCTACTTCAGCTCCAACCAGTACAATTCAGGAACCTACAACTACAACAGTACCTACAGCAACAACAAAACTGACCACTAGCACTATATCCACAACAGAAGCTTCAACAAGCACAACCCCAACAATAGAAGAAACAACTGCATCTACAACAACTGTAGCCCCAAGCACTACAACCCAGGAACCTAGTACTACCGAGGAAACAACTACAGCTACAATTGTACTGACAACAGAACAAACAGAACTATCAACAACACAGGCTACAACAAGCACAGGACCAACGACAGTAGAAACAACTCGATCTACAACTACTGCAGCTCCAACCACTACAACTGAGGAAGGAACAACTACAGAGGAAACAACCACAGATACTACTACAACTTTAACTACAGCAGCAACAACAGAATTTACCACTTCCACAGTATCAACTACACAGGCTACAACAAGCACAGGACCAACAACAGTAGAAACAACTGCATCTACAACTACTCCAGCTCCAACCACTACAATTGAGGAAGCAACAACTACAGCGGAAACAACTACAACTTTAACGCCTGCAGCAACAACAGAATTTATCACTTCCACAGTATCAACTACACAGGCTACAACAAGCACAGGATCAACAACAGTAGAAACAACTCCATCTACAACTACTCCAGCTCCAACCACTACAATTGAGGAAGGAACAACTACAGTGGAAACAACTACAATTTTAACTACTGCAGCAAAAACAGAATTTACCACTTCCACAGTATCAACTACACAGGCTACAACAAGCACGGGACCCTCGACAGTAGAAACAACTCCATCTACAACTACTCCAGCTCCAACCACAACAAGTGAGACAGCAACAACTACAGAGGAAACAACCACAGCTACAACTACAACTTTAAATACAGCAGCAACAACAGAATTAACCACTTCCACAGTACCAACTACACAGACTACAACAAGCACAGGACCAACGACAGTAGAAACAACTGCATCTACAGCTACTTCAGCTCCAACCAGTACAATTCAGGAACCTACAACTACAACAGTACCGACAGCAACAACAGAAGTGACCACTAGCACTCTATCCACAACGGAAGCTACAACAAGCACACAGCCAACAACTGAACAAACAACTGCATCTACAACAACTGTAGCCTCAACCACTACAACTCAGGAACAAACAACAACAGTGGAAACAACCGAAGCTACAAGTATACCATCAACTACAATACCAACAACAGAACAATCAACTACACAGGCTGCAACCACATATGAAAAAACTGCATCAACAACAACTGTAGCCCCAAGCACTACAACCCAGGAACCTAGTACTACCGAGGAAACAACTACAGCTACAATTGTACTGACAACAGAACAAACAGAACTATCAACAACACAGGCTACAACAAGCACAGGACCAACGACAGTAGAAACAACTCGATCTACAACTACTGCAGCTCCAACCACTACAACTGAAGAAGGAACAACTACAGAGGAAACAACCACAGATACTACTATAACTTTAACTACAGCAGCAACAACAGAATTTACCACTTCCACAGTATCAACTACACAGGCTACAACAAGCACAGGACCAACAACAGTAGAAACAACTGCATCTACAACTACTCCAGCTCCAACCACTACAATTGAGGAAGCAACAACTACAGAGGAAACAACTACAACTTTAACTCCTGAAGCAACAACAAAATTTACCACTTCCACAGTATCAACTACACAGGCTACAACAAGCACGGGACCCTCGACAGTAGAAACAAGTGCATCTACAGCTGCTTCAGCTCCAACCAGTACAATTCAGGAGGAAACAACAACAGTGCAAACAACCACAGCTACAAGTATACCATCACCCACAACAAAACTCACCAGTACTATAGTATCCACAACACAGGTTGCAAACACAGATGAAACAACTGCATCAACAACAACTGTAGCCCCAAGCACTACAACTCAGGAACAAACAACAACTGTGGAAACAACCACAGCTACAAGTATACCATCACCCACAACAGAACTGACCAGTACTATAGTGTCCACAGCACAGGCTGCAACCACATATGAAACAACTGCATCAACAACAACTGTAGCCCCAAGCACTACAACCCAGGAACCAAGTACTACAGAGGAAACTATTACAGCTACAACTGTACTGACAACAGCACAAACAGAACTATCAACTACACAGGCTACAACCAGCACAGGACCAACAACCGTAGAAACAACTCCATCTACAACTACTCCAGCTCCAACCACTACAATTGAGGAAGCAACAACTACAGTGGAAACCACTACAACTTTAACTACAGTAGCAACACCAGAATTTACCACTTCCACAGTATCAACTACACATGCTTCAACAAGCACAGGACCAACAACAGTAGAAACAACTGCATCCACAGCTATTTCAGCTCCATCCACTACAACTGAGGAAGCAACAAGTAAAGAGGAAACAATCACAGATACTACTACAACTTTAACTACAGCAGCAACAACAGAATTTATGGTTTCGACAGTATCAACTACAGAGGCTTCAACAAGAACAGGACCAATGACAGAAACAACTGCATCTACAACTACTCCAGCTCCAACCTCTACAATTGAGGAAGCAACAACTACAGATGAAACAACTACAACTTTAACTCCTGAAGCAACAACAGAATTTACCACTTCCACAGTATCAACTACACAGGCTACAACAAGCATTGGACCCTCGACAATAGAAACAAGTGCATCTACAACAACTGTAGCCCCAACCATTACAACCCAGGAACAAACAACAACAGTGAAAACAACCACAGCTACAAGTATACCATCAGCTACAACAGAACTCACCAGTACTATAGTGTCCACAACACAGGCTACAACCGCAGATGAAACAACTGCATCAGCAACAACTGTAGACCCAAGCACTACAACCCAGAAACCAAGTACTACCAAGGAGACAACTACAGCTACAACTGTACTGACAACAGCCCAAACAGAACTATCAACTACACAGGCTACAACAAGCACAGGACCAACAACAGTGGAAACAACTCCATCTACAACTACTCCAGCTCCAACCACTACAACTGAGGAAAGAACAACTACAGAGGAAACAACCACAGATACTATTACAACTTTAACTCCTGAAGCAACAACAGAATTTACCACTTCCACAGTATCAACTACACAGGCTACAACAAGCACGGGACCCTCAATAGTAGAAACAAGTGCATCTACAGCTACTTCAGCTCCAACCAGTACAATTCAAGAGGAAAAAACAACAGTGCAAACAACCACAGCTACAAGTATACCATCACATACAACAGAACTCACCAGTACTATAGTGCCTACAACACAGGCTGCAACCACAGATGAAACAACTGCATCAACTACAACTGTAGCCCAAAGTACTACAACCCAGGAACCAAGTACTACCGAGGAAACAACTACAGCTACAACTGTACTGACAACAGCACAAACAGAACTATCAACTACACAGGCTACAACAAGCACAGGACCAATGACAGTAGAAAGAACTGCATCTACAGCGACTTCTGCTCCAACCAATACATTTCAGGAACCTACAACTACAACAGTACCTACAACAACAACAGCACTGACCACTAGCACTATATCCACAACAGAAGCTACAACAAGCACAACCCCAACAACAGTAGAAACAACTCCATCTACAACTACTCCAGCTCCAACCACTACAATTGAGGAAGCAACAACTACAGAGGAAACAACTACAACTTTAACTACAGCAGCAACAACAGAATATACCACTTCCACAGTATCAACTACACAGGCTACAACAAGCACAGGACCAACAACAGTAGAAACAACTCCATCTACAACTACTCCAGTTCCAACCACTGCAATTGAGAAAGCAACAATTACAGGGGAAACATCTACAACTTTAACTACAGCAGCAACAACAGAATTTACCACTTCCACACTATCAAGTACACAGGCTAGAAGAAGCACGGAACCCTCGACAGTAGAACCAAGTGCATCTACAACAACTGTAGCCCCAACCACTACAACTCAGGAACAAACAACAACAGTGAAAACAACCACAGCTACAAGTATACCATCACCTACAACAGAACTGACCAGTACTATAGTGTCCACAACAAGTGCATCTACAGCTACTTCAGCTGCAACCACTACACCTGAGGAAGCAACAACTACAGAGGAAACAACCTCAGATACTGCTACAACTTTAACTACAGCAGCAACAACAGAATTTATGATTTCCACAGTATCAACTACAAAGGCTTCAACAAGCACAGGACCAACAACACTAGAAACATTTGCATCTACTACTGCTCCAGCTCCAACCACAACAACTGAGGATGCAACAAATACAGAGGAAATAACCACAGCTGCAACTACAACTTTAACTACAGCAGCAACATCAGAATTTACCACTTTTACAGTATCAACTACACAGGCTACAACAAGCACAGGACCAAGGACAGTAGAACCAACTGCATTTACAATTGTTACAGCTCCACCCACTACAATTGAGGAAGCAACAACTAGGGAGGAAACAACCACAGCTACAAGTATAACATTAAATACATCACCTACAACAGAACTGACCAATACTATAGTCTCCACAATACAGGCTGCAACAACAGATGAAACAACTGCATCAACAACAATGGCAGCCCCATCCACTACAACTGAGGAACCAACAACTACAGAGGAAATTTACACAGCTAAAACTGTTCTGTCTCCAGCACCAACAACAGAACTAACCACTACCACAGTATCAACTACACAGTCTGCAACAAACACTGATACAACTGCATCTACTCCAACTCCAATCTGTACACCTGAAGAACAAACAACTACTAAGCAAGCAACCACAGCTACAACTGTACCTTTAACTACAATACAAGCAATAGAACTGACCACTCCCACTATGTCCACAACACACGCAATAATCACAACTACACAGACTACAAAAAAAACCCAAATAACAGCAGAATTAACTACGTCTTTGACTAGCCCAGCACTAAGTAGTTCAGTTGATGTGTCAACCATTACAGAGCAAACATCAACCACATATTCAACTATACCATCAACTGCAACAGAAGTGACAAATAGCACTGTAATATTACCACAGGCATCAACATTGGTCACAAAACCAACAAGTGAAGCAACAACTACTCCAACAAAAAGTACAGTGTATTTTACTAAAGCTGAAGAATCAAGATCTACAGAGCAAAGTCCACCTACATCACCCAGAATGTCACAACCAATAATGACAACTGTTACTGAGTTCACAACACTCTCTCCAAGTTCAACAGCAACAACTTCAGTAATGTATGTTACTTTCTCACACATAAATGAATAAAGAATTATATATTCATACTGAATTATGATTAAAAAAAAAATGTGTAACGCTTTATTTATTTTAGATCTGGTTCAGCTGTAGTTCAGACCTGGATGGTCTTCAATTCCTCCTCTCCTGTTCCCAGTGAAAATTTGGTCCTCAGCACAACCTACTCGCTTCTCAGTGCTCAATTCACAAACCTCTCTGACTCTGTAAAAGTGCTGAACTTCACCTACGAGAGTATGTTTTTTTTACTAATACATATTTCAGCTACAACCCTTCACACCATTGTCCTATCCTTATGAGAGCTAAAACATTCTTATGGACATTTGATTTGTTCCACAGAAATTTCAGACAGTTCCTATGCAGTCATCTTCACATTTAGCATCAGTAATATCAGCATGTCTAAGAACAGTGACCTCAGGAACGACACCTACGACCAAGTGGAGACCATCATCAATAAAGCTGTGAGTGTACATGACCAGGCACATATGAACATTCTAACAAATATCCAGAGATAGCATTGGATCCCATTGCAGCGTTTAATAAAAACAGTTGCAAAAATCAAAAAGTGTAAAAGTCAACACAGTAACCCCTGGGTTGTATGAGGCAGGGCAGACTCACAGTGGGGTAATCATCAAAGGTCAAAACACTAGGAAGCAGATGCAGACAAAGAAGCAGATCAAGATCATAAATCAGTAATCAAATATTAGGACACTAATGGGGGACTTAAAGGGTCAGGAACATCCATCCTACATATAAAACATGATGTCTATATTCTTCAATTGAAAACCAATGAAACGGTTTTTTATTTGTAATAGACAAAATGGTTACACAAACGGTACAATGGAATGTTCTTATATCTCACAGAAAAACTGATTAATTATCTTTCCTTCTCCAGCTAAACACACTTCTAAATGAACCTGGTGCAGAACCATTCGAACCCCAGAGCTCTTTCATCACGTAAGTTCACAGCAGTATTCATTTTTCCTCTGAAAATACCTTTTGGTAATTCTTATTGTAAAGTGAATTGTGTTGTGATGTTTGTGATTTCTTCTACTGGTAACAGGAGTTCAGGAAACCAGGTTAATGGTGATATGGATTACTACTTCCAAGATGGAGCCACCAAAACACCAGCAGCCTTCCAGAATGAGCTAACACCTGTGTAAGTGTCCTGATATCAATTTCACAAGTTTCTATTTAATCAATGTGTTCTCACACTCTGTGTTTAATATCTGATTATGAATGTATATTTAATAACACATCATTTCAACCATGTGTATGTAATGGAAAATGGAATTATCATCCGGATTGTGAAGAATAATCAGCATAAAGCTTTGTATATGCAAATTACAATGACGCTCTGTCTTTTCAGATCTGGTTCAGCTGTGGTTCAGACCAGGATGGTCTTCAATTCCTCCTCTCCTGTTCCCAGTGAGAGTTTGGTCCTCAGTGCGATCCAGACTCTTCTCAGTGCTCGCCTCACGAACCTCTCTGACTCTGTAAAAGTGCTGAACTTCACCTATGAGAGTATGTTTTCTTTACTAATACATATTACAACTTTTCACATCCTTGTCCTATCCATATTCGAGCTAAAACATTATTATGGACATTTGATTTGTTCCACAGACATTTCAGACACCTCCTATGCAGTCAACTTCACATTGAGCATCAGTAACATCAGCATGTCTAAGAACCCTGACCTCAGGAACGACACCTACACCCAAGTGGAGAACATCATCAATAACGCTGTGAGTGTACATGACCAGGCACATATGAACATTCTAACAAATATCCAGAGATAGCATTGGATCCCATTGCAGCGTTTAATAAAAACAGTTGCAAAAATCAAAAGTGTAAAAGTCAACACAGTAACCCCTGGGTTGTATGAGGCAGGGCAGACTCACAGTGGGGTAATCATCAAAGGTCAAAACACTAGGAAGCAGATGCAGACAAAGAAGCAGATCAAGATCATAAATCAGTAATCAAATATAGGACACTAATGGGGGACTTAAAGGGTCAGGAACATCCATCCTACATATAAAACATGATGTCTATATTCTTCAATTGAAAACCAATGAAACGGTTTTTATTTGTAATAGACAAAATGGTTACACAAACGGTACAATGGAATGTTCTTATATCTCACAGAAAAACTGATTAATTATCTTTCCTTCTCCAGCTAAACACGCTTCTAAATGAACCTGGTGCAGAAGCATTTGAACCCCAGAGCTCTTTCTTCACGTAAGCTCACAGCAGTATTAATTTTTCCTCTGAAAATACCTTTTGGTAATTCTTACTGTAAAGTGAATTGTATTGAGATGTTTGTGATTTCTTCTACTGGTAATAGGAGTTCAGGAAACCAGATTAATGGTGATATGGAGTACTACTTCCAAGATGAAGACACCAAAACACCAGCAGCCTTCCTGAATGAGCTTAAATCACAGAGCTTACCTATGTAAGTGTCCTGATATTAAAATCACAAGTTTCTATTTAATTAATGTGTTCTCACACACTGTGTTTAATAACTGATTATTAATGTATATTTAATAACACATCATTTCAACCATGTGTATGTAATTTAGAATTACATTTTCATTCGGATTGTGAAGAATAATCAGCATAAAGCTTTGTATATGCAAATTACAATGACGCTCTGTCTTTTCAGATCTGGTTCAGCTGTGGTTCAGACCAGGATGGTCTTCAATTCCTCCTCTCCTGTTCCCAGTGAGAGTTTGGTCCTCAGTGCGATCCAGACTCTTCTCAGTGCTCGCCTCACGAACCTCTCTGACTCTGTAAAAGTGCTGAACTTCACCTACGAGAGTATGTTTTCTTTACTAATACATATTACAGCTACAACTCTTCACATCATTGTCCTATCCGTATGAGAGCTAAAACATTCTCATGGACATTTGATTTGTTCCACAGAAATTTCAGACACCTCCTATGCAGTCAACTTCACATTGAGCATCAGTAACATCAGCATGTCTAAGAACCCTGACCTCAGGAACGACACCTACACCCAAGTGGAGAACATCATCAATAACGCTGTGAGTGTACATGACCAGGCACATATGAACATTCTAACAAATATCCAGAGATAGCATTGGATCCCATTGCAGCGTTTAATAAAAACAGTTGCAAAAATCAAAAAGTGTAAAAGTCAACACAGTAACCCCTGGGTTGTATGAGGCAGGGCAGACTCACAGTGGGGTAATCATCAAAGGTCAAAACACTAGGAAGCAGATGCAGACAAAGAAGCAGATCAAGATCATAAATCAGTAATCAAATATAGGACACTAATGGGGGACTTAAAGGGTCAGGAACATCCATCCTACATATAAAACATGATGTCTATATTCTTCAATTGAAAACCAATGAAACGGTTTTTATTTGTAATAGACAAAATGGTTACACAAACGGTACAATGGAATGTTCTTATATCTCACAGAAAAACTGATTAATTATCTTTCCTTCTCCAGCTAAACACACTTCTAAATGAACCTGGTGCAGAACCATTCGAACCCCAGAGCTCTTTCATCACGTAAGTTCACAGCAGTATTCATTTTTCCTCTGAAAATACCTTTTGGTAATTCTTATTGTAAAGTGAATTGTGTTGTTATTTTTGTGATTTCCTCTACTGGTAACAGGAGTTCAGGAAACCAGGTTAATGGTGATATGGATTACTACTTCAAAGATGGAGCCACCAAAACACCAGCAGCCTTCCAGAATGAGCTAACACCTGTGTAAGTGTCCTGATATCAATTTCACGAGTTTCTATTTAATCAATGTGTTCTCACACTCTGTGTTTAATATCTGATTATGAATGTATATTTAATAACACATCATTTCAACCATGTGTATGTAATGGAAAATGGAATTATCATCTGGATTGTGAAGAATAATCAGCATAAAGCTTTGTATATGCAAATTACGATGACGCTCTGTCTTTTCAGATCTGGTTCAGCTGTGGTTCAGACCAGGATGGTCTTCAATTCCTCCTCTCCTGTTCCCAGTGAGAGATTAGTCCTCAGTGCGATCCAGACTCTTCTCAGTGCTCGCCTCACGAACCTCTCTGACTCTGTAAAAGTGCTGAACTTCACCTACGAGAGTATGTTTTCTTTACTAATACATATTACAGCTACAACTCTTCACATCATTGTCCTATCCGTATGAGAGCTAAAACATTCTCATGGACATTTGATTTGTTCCACAGACATTTCAGACACCTCCTATGCAGTCAACTTCACATTGAGCATCAGTAACATCAGCATGTCTAAGAACCCTGACCTCAGGAACGACACCTACACCCAAGTGGAGAACATCATCAATAACGCTGTGAGTGTACATGACCAGGCACATATGAACATTCTAACAAATATCCAGAGATAGCATTGGATCCCATTGCAGCGTTTAATAAAAACAGTTGCAAAAATCAAAAAGTGTAAAAGTCAACACAGTAACCCCTGGGTTGTATGAGGCAGGGCAGACTCACAGTGGGGTAATCATCAAAGGTCAAAACACTAGGAAGCAGATGCAGACAAAGAAGCAGATCAAGATCATAAATCAGTAATCAAATATAGGACACTAATGGGGGACTTAAAGGGTCAGGAACATCCATCCTACATATAAAACATGATGTCTATATTCTTCAATTGAAAACCAATGAAACGGTTTTTATTTGTAATAGACAAAATGGTTACACAAACGGTACAATGGAATGTTCTTATATCTCACAGAAAAACTGATTAATTATCTTTCCTTCTCCAGCTAAACACACTTCTAAATGAACCTGGTGCAGAACCATTCGAACCCCAGAGCTCTTTCATCACGTAAGTTCACAGCAGTATTCATTTTTCCTCTGAAAATACCTTTTGGTAATTCTTATTGTAAAGTGAATTGTGTTGTGATGTTTGTGATTTCTTCTACTGGTAACAGGAGTTCAGGAAACCAGGTTAATGGTGATATGGATTACTACTTCCAAGATGGAGCCACCAAAACACCAGCAGCCTTCCAGAATGAGCTAACACCTGTGTAAGTGTCCTGATATCAATTTCACAAGTTTCTATTTAATCAATGTGTTCTCACACTCTGTGTTTAATATCTGATTATGAATGTATATTTAATAACACATCATTTCAACCATGTGTATGTAATGGAAAATGGAATTATCATCCGGATTGTGAAGAATAATCAGCATAAAGCTTTGTATATGCAAATTACAATGACGCTCTGTCTTTTCAGATCTGGTTCAGCTGTGGTTCAGACCAGGATGGTCTTCAATTCCTCCTCTCCTGTTCCCAGTGAGAGTTTGGTCCTCAGTGCGATCCAGACTCTTCTCAGTGCTCGCCTCACGAACCTCTCTGACTCTGTAAAAGTGCTGAACTTCACCTATGAGAGTATGTTTTCTTTACTAATACATATTACAACTTTTCACATCCTTGTCCTATCCATATTCGAGCTAAAACATTATTATGGACATTTGATTTGTTCCACAGACATTTCAGACACCTCCTATGCAGTCAACTTCACATTGAGCATCAGTAACATCAGCATGTCTAAGAACCCTGACCTCAGGAACGACACCTACACCCAAGTGGAGAACATCATCAATAACGCTGTGAGTGTACATGACCAGGCACATATGAACATTCTAACAAATATCCAGAGATAGCATTGGATCCCATTGCAGCGTTTAATAAAAACAGTTGCAAAAATCAAAAAGTGTAAAAGTCAACACAGTAACCCCTGGGTTGTATGAGGCAGGGCAGACTCACAGTGGGGTAATCATCAAAGGTCAAAACACTAGGAAGCAGATGCAGACAAAGAAGCAGATCAAGATCATAAATCAGTAATCAAATATAGGACACTAATGGGGGACTTAAAGGGTCAGGAACATCCATCCTACATATAAAACATGATGTCTATATTCTTCAATTGAAAACCAATGAAACGGTTTTTATTTGTAATAGACAAAATGGTTACACAAACGGTACAATGGAATGTTCTTATATCTCACAGAAAAACTGATTAATTATCTTTCCTTCTCCAGCTAAACACACTTCTAAATGAACCTGGTGCAGAACCATTCGAACCCCAGAGCTCTTTCATCACGTAAGTTCACAGCAGTATTCATTTTTCCTCTGAAAATACCTTTTGGTAATTCTTATTGTAAAGTGAATTGTGTTGTGATGTTTGTGATTTCTTCTACTGGTAACAGGAGTTCAGGAAACCAGGTTAATGGTGATATGGATTACTACTTCCAAGATGGAGCCACCAAAACACCAGCAGCCTTCCAGAATGAGCTAACACCTGTGTAAGTGTCCTGATATCAATTTCACAAGTTTCTATTTAATCAATGTGTTCTCACACTCTGTGTTTAATATCTGATTATGAATGTATATTTAATAACACATCATTTCAACCATGTGTATGTAATGGAAAATGGAATTATCATCCGGATTGTGAAGAATAATCAGCATAAAGCTTTGTATATGCAAATTACAATGACGCTCTGTCTTTTCAGATCTGGTTCAGCTGTGGTTCAGACCAGGATGGTCTTCAATTCCTCCTCTCCTGTTCCCAGTGAGAGTTTGGTCCTCAGTGCGATCCAGACTCTTCTCAGTGCTCGCCTCACGAACCTCTCTGACTCTGTAAAAGTGCTGAACTTCACCTACGAGAGTATGTTTTCTTTACTAATACATATTACAGCTACAACTCTTCACATCATTGTCCTATCCGTATGAGAGCTAAAACATTCTCATGGACATTTGATTTGTTCCACAGACATTTCAGACACCTCCTATGCAGTCAACTTCACATTGAGCATCAGTAACATCAGCATGTCTAAGAACCCTGACCTCAGGAACGACACCTACACCCAAGTGGAGAACATCATCAATAACGCTGTGAGTGTACATGACCAGGCACATATGAACATTCTAACAAATATCCAGAGATAGCATTGGATCCCATTGCAGCGTTTAATAAAAACAGTTGCAAAAATCAAAAAGTGTAAAAGTCAACACAGTAACCCCTGGGTTGTATGAGGCAGGGCAGACTCACAGTGGGGTAATCATCAAAGGTCAAAACACTAGGAAGCAGATGCAGACAAAGAAGCAGATCAAGATCATAAATCAGTAATCAAATATAGGACACTAATGGGGGACTTAAAGGGTCAGGAACATCCATCCTACATATAAAACATGATGTCTATATTCTTCAATTGAAAACCAATGAAACGGTTTTTATTTGTAATAGACAAAATGGTTACACAAACGGTACAATGGAATGTTCTTATATCTCACAGAAAAACTGATTAATTATCTTTCCTTCTCCAGCTAAACACACTTCTAAATGAACCTGGTGCAGAACCATTCGAACCCCAGAGCTCTTTCATCACGTAAGTTCACAGCAGTATTCATTTTTCCTCTGAAAATACCTTTTGGTAATTCTTATTGTAAAGTGAATTGTGTTGTTATTTTTGTGATTTCCTCTACTGGTAACAGGAGTTCAGGAAACCAGGTTAATGGTGATATGGATTACTACTTCAAAGATGGAGCCACCAAAACACCAGCAGCCTTCCAGAATGAGCTAACACCTGTGTAAGTGTCCTGATATCAATTTCACGAGTTTCTATTTAATCAATGTGTTCTCACACTCTGTGTTTAATATCTGATTATGAATGTATATTTAATAACACATCATTTCAACCATGTGTATGTAATGGAAAATGGAATTATCATCTGGATTGTGAAGAATAATCAGCATAAAGCTTTGTATATGCAAATTACGATGACGCTCTGTCTTTTCAGATCTGGTTCAGCTGTGGTTCAGACCAGGATGGTCTTCAATTCCTCCTCTCCTGTTCCCAGTGAGAGATTAGTCCTCAGTGCGATCCAGACTCTTCTCAGTGCTCGCCTCACGAACCTCTCTGACTCTGTAAAAGTGCTGAACTTCACCTACGAGAGTATGTTTTCTTTACTAATACATATTACAGCTACAACTCTTCACATCATTGTCCTATCCGTATGAGAGCTAAAACATTCTCATGGACATTTGATTTGTTCCACAGACATTTCAGACACCTCCTATGCAGTCAACTTCACATTGAGCATCAGTAACATCAGCATGTCTAAGAACCCTGACCTCAGGAACGACACCTACACCCAAGTGGAGAACATCATCAATAACGCTGTGAGTGTACATGACCAGGCACATATGAACATTCTAACAAATATCCAGAGATAGCATTGGATCCCATTGCAGCGTTTAATAAAAACAGTTGCAAAAATCAAAAAGTGTAAAAGTCAACACAGTAACCCCTGGGTTGTATGAGGCAGGGCAGACTCACAGTGGGGTAATCATCAAAGGTCAAAACACTAGGAAGCAGATGCAGACAAAGAAGCAGATCAAGATCATAAATCAGTAATCAAATATAGGACACTAATGGGGGACTTAAAGGGTCAGGAACATCCATCCTACATATAAAACATGATGTCTATATTCTTCAATTGAAAACCAATGAAACGGTTTTTATTTGTAATAGACAAAATGGTTACACAAACGGTACAATGGAATGTTCTTATATCTCACAGAAAAACTGATTAATTATCTTTCCTTCTCCAGCTAAACACACTTCTAAATGAACCTGGTGCAGAACCATTCGAACCCCAGAGCTCTTTCATCACGTAAGTTCACAGCAGTATTCATTTTTCCTCTGAAAATACCTTTTGGTAATTCTTATTGTAAAGTGAATTGTGTTGTGATGTTTGTGATTTCTTCTACTGGTAACAGGAGTTCAGGAAACCAGGTTAATGGTGATATGGATTACTACTTCCAAGATGGAGCCACCAAAACACCAGCAGCCTTCCAGAATGAGCTAACACCTGTGTAAGTGTCCTGATATCAATTTCACAAGTTTCTATTTAATCAATGTGTTCTCACACTCTGTGTTTAATATCTGATTATGAATGTATATTTAATAACACATCATTTCAACCATGTGTATGTAATGGAAAATGGAATTATCATCCGGATTGTGAAGAATAATCAGCATAAAGCTTTGTATATGCAAATTACAATGACGCTCTGTCTTTTCAGATCTGGTTCAGCTGTGGTTCAGACCAGGATGGTCTTCAATTCCTCCTCTCCTGTTCCCAGTGAGAGTTTGGTCCTCAGTGCGATCCAGACTCTTCTCAGTGCTCGCCTCACGAACCTCTCTGACTCTGTAAAAGTGCTGAACTTCACCTATGAGAGTATGTTTTCTTTACTAATACATATTACAACTTTTCACATCCTTGTCCTATCCATATTCGAGCTAAAACATTATTATGGACATTTGATTTGTTCCACAGACATTTCAGACACCTCCTATGCAGTCAACTTCACATTGAGCATCAGTAACATCAGCATGTCTAAGAACCCTGACCTCAGGAACGACACCTACACCCAAGTGGAGAACATCATCAATAACGCTGTGAGTGTACATGACCAGGCACATATGAACATTCTAACAAATTTCCAGAGATAGCATTGGATCCCATTGCAGCGTTTAATAAAAACAGTTGCAAAAATCAAAAAGTGTAAAAGTCAACACAGTAACCCCTGGGTTGTATGAGGCAGGGCAGACTCACAGTGGGGTAATCATCAAAGGTCAAAACACTAGGAAGCAGATGCAGACAAAGAAGCAGATCAAGATCATAAATCAGTAATCAAATATAGGACACTAATGGGGGACTTAAAGGGTCAGGAACATCCATCCTACATATAAAACATGATGTCTATATTCTTCAATTGAAAACCAATGAAACGGTTTTTATTTGTAATAGACAAAATGGTTACACAAACGGTACAATGGAATGTTCTTATATCTCACAGAAAAACTGATTAATTATCTTTCCTTCTCCAGCTAAACACACTTCTAAATGAACCTGGTGCAGAACCATTCGAACCCCAGAGCTCTTTCATCACGTAAGTTCACAGCAGTATTCATTTTTCCTCTGAAAATACCTTTTGGTAATTCTTATTGTAAAGTGAATTGTGTTGTGATGTTTGTGATTTCTTCTACTGGTAACAGGAGTTCAGGAAACCAGGTTAATGGTGATATGGATTACTACTTCCAAGATGGAGCCACCAAAACACCAGCAGCCTTCCAGAATGAGCTAACACCTGTGTAAGTGACCTGATATCAATTTCACAAGTTTCTATTTAATCAATGTGTTCTCACACTCTGTGTTTAATATCTGATTATGAATGTATATTTAATAACACATCATTTCAACCATGTGTATGTAATGGAAAATGGAATTATCATCCGGATTGTGAAGAATAATCAGCATAAAGCTTTGTATATGCAAATTACAATGACGCTCTGTCTTTTCAGATCTGGTTCAGCTGTGGTTCAGACCAGGATGGTCTTCAATTCCTCCTCTCCTGTTCCCAGTGAGAGTTTGGTCCTCAGTGCGATCCAGACTCTTCTCAGTGCTCGCCTCACGAACCTCTCTGACTCTGTAAAAGTGCTGAACTTCACCTACGAGAGTATGTTTTCTTTACTAATACATATTACAGCTACAACTCTTCACATCATTGTCCTATCCGTATGAGAGCTAAAACATTCTCATGGACATTTGATTTGTTCCACAGACATTTCAGACACCTCCTATGCAGTCAACTTCACATTGAGCATCAGTAACATCAGCATGTCTAAGAACCCTGACCTCAGGAACGACACCTACACCCAAGTGGAGAACATCATCAATAACGCTGTGAGTGTACATGACCAGGCACATATGAACATTCTAACAAATATCCAGAGATAGCATTGGATCCCATTGCAGCGTTTAATAAAAACAGTTGCAAAAATCAAAAAGTGTAAAAGTCAACACAGTAACCCCTGGGTTGTATGAGGCAGGGCAGACTCACAGTGGGGTAATCATCAAAGGTCAAAACACTAGGAAGCAGATGCAGACAAAGAAGCAGATCAAGATCATAAATCAGTAATCAAATATAGGACACTAATGGGGGACTTAAAGGGTCAGGAACATCCATCCTACATATAAAACATGATGTCTATATTCTTCAATTGAAAACCAATGAAACGGTTTTTATTTGTAATAGACAAAATGGTTACACAAACGGTACAATGGAATGTTCTTATATCTCACAGAAAAACTGATTAATTATCTTTCCTTCTCCAGCTAAACACACTTCTAAATGAACCTGGTGCAGAACCATTCGAACCCCAGAGCTCTTTCATCACGTAAGTTCACAGCAGTATTCATTTTTCCTCTGAAAATACCTTTTGGTAATTCTTATTGTAAAGTGAATTGTGTTGTGATGTTTGTGATTTCTTCTACTGGTAACAGGAGTTCAGGAAACCAGGTTAATGGTGATATGGATTACTACTTCCAAGATGGAGCCACCAAAACACCAGCAGCCTTCCAGAATGAGCTAACACCTGTGTAAGTGTCCTGATATCAATTTCACAAGTTTCTATTTAATCAATGTGTTCTCACACTCTGTGTTTAATATCTGATTATGAATGTATATTTAATAACACATCATTTCAACCATGTGTATGTAATGGAAAATGGAATTATCATCCGGATTGTGAAGAATAATCAGCATAAAGCTTTGTATATGCAAATTACAATGACGCTCTGTCTTTTCAGATCTGGTTCAGCTGTGGTTCAGACCAGGATGGTCTTCAATTCCTCCTCTCCTGTTCCCAGTGAGAGTTTGGTCCTCAGTGCGATCCAGACTCTTCTCAGTGCTCGCCTCACGAACCTCTCTGACTCTGTAAAAGTGCTGAACTTCACCTACGAGAGTATGTTTTCTTTACTAATACATATTACAGCTACAACTCTTCACATCATTGTCCTATCCGTATGAGAGCTAAAACATTCTCATGGACATTTGATTTGTTCCACAGACATTTCAGACACCTCCTATGCAGTCAACTTCACATTGAGCATCAGTAACATCAGCATGTCTAAGAACCCTGACCTCAGGAACGACACCTACACCCAAGTGGAGAACATCATCAATAACGCTGTGAGTGTACATGACCAGGCACATATGAACATTCTAACAAATATCCAGAGATAGCATTGGATCCCATTGCAGCGTTTAATAAAAACAGTTGCAAAAATCAAAAAGTGTAAAAGTCAACACAGTAACCCCTGGGTTGTATGAGGCAGGGCAGACTCACAGTGGGGTAATCATCAAAGGTCAAAACACTAGGAAGCAGATGCAGACAAAGAAGCAGATCAAGATCATAAATCAGTAATCAAATATAGGACACTAATGGGGGACTTAAAGGGTCAGGAACATCCATCCTACATATAAAACATGATGTCTATATTCTTCAATTGAAAACCAATGAAACGGTTTTTATTTGTAATAGACAAAATGGTTACACAAACGGTACAATGGAATGTTCTTATATCTCACAGAAAAACTGATTAATTATCTTTCCTTCTCCAGCTAAACACACTTCTAAATGAACCTGGTGCAGAACCATTCGAACCCCAGAGCTCTTTCATCACGTAAGTTCACAGCAGTATTCATTTTTCCTCTGAAAATACCTTTTGGTAATTCTTATTGTAAAGTGAATTGTGTTGTTATTTTTGTGATTTCCTCTACTGGTAACAGGAGTTCAGGAAACCAGGTTAATGGTGATATGGATTACTACTTCAAAGATGGAGCCACCAAAACACCAGCAGCCTTCCAGAATGAGCTAACACCTGTGTAAGTGTCCTGATATCAATTTCACGAGTTTCTATTTAATCAATGTGTTCTCACACTCTGTGTTTAATATCTGATTATGAATGTATATTTAATAACACATCATTTCAACCATGTGTATGTAATGGAAAATGGAATTATCATCTGGATTGTGAAGAATAATCAGCATAAAGCTTTGTATATGCAAATTACGATGACGCTCTGTCTTTTCAGATCTGGTTCAGCTGTGGTTCAGACCAGGATGGTCTTCAATTCCTCCTCTCCTGTTCCCAGTGAGAGATTAGTCCTCAGTGCGATCCAGACTCTTCTCAGTGCTCGCCTCACGAACCTCTCTGACTCTGTAAAAGTGCTGAACTTCACCTACGAGAGTATGTTTTCTTTACTAATACATATTACAGCTACAACTCTTCACATCATTGTCCTATCCGTATGAGAGCTAAAACATTCTCATGGACATTTGATTTGTTCCACAGACATTTCAGACACCTCCTATGCAGTCAACTTCACATTGAGCATCAGTAACATCAGCATGTCTAAGAACCCTGACCTCAGGAACGACACCTACACCCAAGTGGAGAACATCATCAATAACGCTGTGAGTGTACATGACCAGGCACATATGAACATTCTAACAAATATCCAGAGATAGCATTGGATCCCATTGCAGCGTTTAATAAAAACAGTTGCAAAAATCAAAAAGTGTAAAAGTCAACACAGTAACCCCTGGGTTGTATGAGGCAGGGCAGACTCACAGTGGGGTAATCATCAAAGGTCAAAACACTAGGAAGCAGATGCAGACAAAGAAGCAGATCAAGATCATAAATCAGTAATCAAATATAGGACACTAATGGGGGACTTAAAGGGTCAGGAACATCCATCCTACATATAAAACATGATGTCTATATTCTTCAATTGAAAACCAATGAAACGGTTTTTATTTGTAATAGACAAAATGGTTACACAAACGGTACAATGGAATGTTCTTATATCTCACAGAAAAACTGATTAATTATCTTTCCTTCTCCAGCTAAACACACTTCTAAATGAACCTGGTGCAGAACCATTCGAACCCCAGAGCTCTTTCATCACGTAAGTTCACAGCAGTATTCATTTTTCCTCTGAAAATACCTTTTGGTAATTCTTATTGTAAAGTGAATTGTGTTGTGATGTTTGTGATTTCTTCTACTGGTAACAGGAGTTCAGGAAACCAGGTTAATGGTGATATGGATTACTACTTCCAAGATGGAGCCACCAAAACACCAGCAGCCTTCCAGAATGAGCTAACACCTGTGTAAGTGACCTGATATCAATTTCACAAGTTTCTATTTAATCAATGTGTTCTCACACTCTGTGTTTAATATCTGATTATGAATGTATATTTAATAACACATCATTTCAACCATGTGTATGTAATGGAAAATGGAATTATCATCCGGATTGTGAAGAATAATCAGCATAAAGCTTTGTATATGCAAATTACAATGACGCTCTGTCTTTTCAGATCTGGTTCAGCTGTGGTTCAGACCAGGATGGTCTTCAATTCCTCCTCTCCTGTTCCCAGTGAGAGTTTGGTCCTCAGTGCGATCCAGACTCTTCTCAGTGCTCGCCTCACGAACCTCTCTGACTCTGTAAAAGTGCTGAACTTCACCTACGAGAGTATGTTTTCTTTACTAATACATATTACAGCTACAACTCTTCACATCATTGTCCTATCCGTATGAGAGCTAAAACATTCTCATGGACATTTGATTTGTTCCACAGACATTTCAGACACCTCCTATGCAGTCAACTTCACATTGAGCATCAGTAACATCAGCATGTCTAAGAACCCTGACCTCAGGAACGACACCTACACCCAAGTGGAGAACATCATCAATAACGCTGTGAGTGTACATGACCAGGCACATATGAACATTCTAACAAATATCCAGAGATAGCATTGGATCCCATTGCAGCGTTTAATAAAAACAGTTGCAAAAATCAAAAAGTGTAAAAGTCAACACAGTAACCCCTGGGTTGTATGAGGCAGGGCAGACTCACAGTGGGGTAATCATCAAAGGTCAAAACACTAGGAAGCAGATGCAGACAAAGAAGCAGATCAAGATCATAAATCAGTAATCAAATATAGGACACTAATGGGGGACTTAAAGGGTCAGGAACATCCATCCTACATATAAAACATGATGTCTATATTCTTCAATTGAAAACCAATGAAACGGTTTTTATTTGTAATAGACAAAATGGTTACACAAACGGTACAATGGAATGTTCTTATATCTCACAGAAAAACTGATTAATTATCTTTCCTTCTCCAGCTAAACACACTTCTAAATGAACCTGGTGCAGAACCATTCGAACCCCAGAGCTCTTTCATCACGTAAGTTCACAGCAGTATTCATTTTTCCTCTGAAAATACCTTTTGGTAATTCTTATTGTAAAGTGAATTGTGTTGTGATGTTTGTGATTTCTTCTACTGGTAACAGGAGTTCAGGAAACCAGGTTAATGGTGATATGGATTACTACTTCCAAGATGGAGCCACCAAAACACCAGCAGCCTTCCAGAATGAGCTAACACCTGTGTAAGTGTCCTGATATCAATTTCACAAGTTTCTATTTAATCAATGTGTTCTCACACTCTGTGTTTAATATCTGATTATGAATGTATATTTAATAACACATCATTTCAACCATGTGTATGTAATGGAAAATGGAATTATCATCCGGATTGTGAAGAATAATCAGCATAAAGCTTTGTATATGCAAATTACAATGACGCTCTGTCTTTTCAGATCTGGTTCAGCTGTGGTTCAGACCAGGATGGTCTTCAATTCCTCCTCTCCTGTTCCCAGTGAGAGTTTGGTCCTCAGTGCGATCCAGACTCTTCTCAGTGCTCGCCTCACGAACCTCTCTGACTCTGTAAAAGTGCTGAACTTCACCTACGAGAGTATGTTTTCTTTACTAATACATATTACAGCTACAACTCTTCACATCATTGTCCTATCCGTATGAGAGCTAAAACATTCTCATGGACATTTGATTTGTTCCACAGACATTTCAGACACCTCCTATGCAGTCAACTTCACATTGAGCATCAGTAACATCAGCATGTCTAAGAACCCTGACCTCAGGAACGACACCTACACCCAAGTGGAGAACATCATCAATAACGCTGTGAGTGTACATGACCAGGCACATATGAACATTCTAACAAATATCCAGAGATAGCATTGGATCCCATTGCAGCGTTTAATAAAAACAGTTGCAAAAATCAAAAAGTGTAAAAGTCAACACAGTAACCCCTGGGTTGTATGAGGCAGGGCAGACTCACAGTGGGGTAATCATCAAAGGTCAAAACACTAGGAAGCAGATGCAGACAAAGAAGCAGATCAAGATCATAAATCAGTAATCAAATATAGGACACTAATGGGGGACTTAAAGGGTCAGGAACATCCATCCTACATATAAAACATGATGTCTATATTCTTCAATTGAAAACCAATGAAACGGTTTTTATTTGTAATAGACAAAATGGTTACACAAACGGTACAATGGAATGTTCTTATATCTCACAGAAAAACTGATTAATTATCTTTCCTTCTCCAGCTAAACACACTTCTAAATGAACCTGGTGCAGAACCATTCGAACCCCAGAGCTCTTTCATCACGTAAGTTCACAGCAGTATTCATTTTTCCTCTGAAAATACCTTTTGGTAATTCTTATTGTAAAGTGAATTGTGTTGTGATGTTTGTGATTTCCTCTACTGGTAACAGGAGTTCAGGAAACCAGGTTAATGGTGATATGGATTACTACTTCCAAGATGGAGCCACCAAAACACCAGCAGCCTTCCAGAATGAGCTAACACCTGTGTAAGTGTCTTGATATTTATTTCACAAGTCTGTTTCAAAAATTTTTAATCTGTGTGTTCTCAAACCATGAGATGAATGTCATGGAGTTAAAATTCATGATAGATTTTGTTATTTAGATTTTTACTCAATGTTCATTATCCCTTATTTACTTTATTCTTTTAATGAGTGGCTCACTCTTCTTCTTTATCTCCTTATTCTTGATTTCTTTCATTAATTATTTTGTATTTTTTCCTCCTACTTCAGATTGGGGAATGTCCTGATACGTATTCGTCTAGTTTTTAAGAACTTGACCAGAGTACCTAGTGAGGCTGATGTTCTCAATGCTGCTAATGCTCTGCTGGACTCAAAGATCAGAAGAGCACGAGCTCTTGTAACACAAAAACTGAGTGATCCTGTGAGCATACAGAATGTCGTCTATGAAAGTGAGTCTTGAAATTGTAATGAAAAATGTTTTAAATATAATGTATTTTCTCTGAAGGTCTCATTTATAATTTTGTTATATTCCTTTCAGAAATTGGAAACAACTCCTACATTATAAGCTTTGCATTTCAAATCAGCAATGTGACCATCTTCAAAGACTTTCAGCTGAGGAACGAAACATATGTTTTAATTCAAAACACCATCAACAGCCTGGTAAGTGTAAGCCATTGTTCTCTGTCCCAGAATTACTTTACACAGTAAAATAAGATTTACTTTGACTATGTTCATGTAAACCTTATTTTTACCCCCTTTTATTAGCTGAACACTATTCTGAATGTGAAAGATGCTCCTGCATTTGTCTTTCCACAAGCAAACTACACGTAAGTGCCTTCTTTTCACAAGTTTCTCTGAATACACCTTATATTTACTGACATCTACTTAATATCATTGCACCTTTCTGCATATTGAAATCACCTCAATATACCACATCCCCTTCACAAACATATAAACTTGTACCTGACTACAACAGGTACACCACTTACAATACCACCTACCCAGGAGCAGTGACGTCTCCGTGGTTAAGGCTGTGTTTACTGATCCGAACCAGTTCCTTAACTTTAAACTCAACTCTCTCGAGTAGAAATGAATGCGTAATTGCTTTAGCATGTTTACTTGGGTCCTGGCAAGATACATACACTAACATTGTTAGCCAGATTTCTAGACAGGAGAGCAGCACCTCTTTAACAGACCAGGTCTACTAAAAAGTGCTCTAAGGAACCTGATCCTATTTGCTGGACAGCACTTACACAACCTTCCACTCAGCAACATTCTCCTGCAATACATTTTGTCACCACACCATGCAGCGGTGGCACCAGAGTATACTTCTGACTGAGATAAAATTAGATATTGTTGATTCCTGATTGGTGAATCCACACATCACTAACAACATACATAATGACTGTAGTGACTATATTTTCAACTTGCTTTGATGTTGTGATTTGATGATTAGTGTCCCTTTGATTTGGTTTTCAACTATCCAGTTGAACACCACCCCTCTTGTGAAGAATCAGAGTCTGATCCTCCACTAATCAGTATGAATTGGATTAAAATCTATAAAGCTAGGAAGCAGTGTTGCGTCTAATACTGGAACAAAGCCAGGAATGAAAACAATAGTAAAACTGGGGAACCTTTTAAATACCACATGCCTTTAATACCACAATAGACAGCTGTGATTTGTACAGAAGAGACTACAAAGACCATCAGAGCAGCTATGTCTATAGAGGCATGAATCCCCACAACAATGTAGAGTAGGATTTGTACAGTTTATTCTGGAAGATTCCATCACTGACCAGAGGAGCTTTTTCAGTGAGAGACAGTTCAGTGTAAATAGTTCTTTGTCAAAGCCATGGGACAAAGGACACCATACATAACATACATCGGAACTGAATACAGACTCTTTTAAAACCGTTTTCTTTTCCTCCAGGTTTAATGGTACAGCAATTGAGGCTAATTCCGAATACATCTTCGTGGAAGGTGAAACCAAGTGGACACCAAGTGGATTTCTTTCTGCAATACTCAACATTAGTGGTTTGTCGACCTTCACCACTCCTGCTGCTCAAACCAATCCCCCTGTCCTGGGGCCCACAGTGCAAGCACACAGCAACACCACCACCACTGGAGGAAATTCTGCATGGATCCTGGGAATCATTATCCCCTGCAGTATAGTCATTATTCTCATACCATGCTGGATTCTACTCTGTGTAAGTGTCACCAAAATCTCTTCTAAACCCTAAATTTAGGGTAATATTTGGCATGAGATATACTCTGTATTCAGAGTATATCCCATGATCAGTTACATGTACTGAATAAGTTATTTTTATTTATTTATTTAATTACAGCAACAACTGAATAGTTAATCAGAATCTCTCCTCTAATCCCCCTTGTGTCTCTTGTTTCTCTCTGTCTCATTCAGTGTCTGCTGTGTGGTTGCTGTGCTGGTTTAAGGAGACGCTACAACAGAAGACGGTCCTACAATGTCCAATACACAACACGAAATGGACTCTTTTAAAAACAGTTAGAGTGTAAAATAATTTCACGAAAATATTATTTGCAACTCCATTAGACTATATTTTATTATATAGTTTATTTTTTAATCTGTTTCATTATATAGTTTATTTTTTATTTGTTTACCTATTTAATTATTTCATCCATTTAATTCTATCTTATTTAATCTTTATACATAATTAATTTTATTTCAACTACATACATAAAAATGAAGCTACATATGGTCTATTAAAGTGAATTATTAAACAGGATAATGTATATATTCTTTCCAAACTAATGTTCAGTTATGTTGTAATTTAACTTATTTATTAATTTAACTTATTTATTAAAGCTATTTATAATAAAGTTTGTCAAATATTGCTTGCTCAATTGAGATTAATCCACACAATTAAAATCTGTATCCTGTGTTTATATTTTTCTGTAAAGCTGCCGAGACAGACCGTTGTAAAAAGCACTATACAAATATAATTGAATTGAAATATCTGTGAATGTCTTGTGTTTCACCCCGATTATGTTTGTCATTTAAACAACTCGTATATCTTTGCACATCGTGTAGTATTGCATGTATTCTCCTTACCAAGCAGTTGTACCTTGTTTCTCATTTTTGATTCATGTGTATTGACTTTGTTTCTCGTTTCCTGTTCTGGATTATAGCCTTGCCCAGTTTACAGTGCATCCGGAAAGTATTCACAGTGCTTCACTTTTCCCACATTTTGTTATGTTACAGCCTTATTCCAAAATGGATTAAATTCATTATTTTCCTCAAGATTCTACAAACAATACCCCATAATGACAACGTGAAAGAAGTTTGTTTGAAACTTTTGCAAATTTATTAAAAATAAAAAACAAAAAAGCACATGTACATAAGTATTCACAGCCTTTGCCATGACACTCAAAATTGAGCTCAGGTGCATCCTGTTTCCACTGATCATCCTTGAGATGTTTCTACAATTTGATTGGAGTCCACCTGTGGTAAATTCAGTTGATTGGACATGATTTGGAAAGGCACACACCTATATAAGGTCCCACAGTTAACGATGCATGTCAGAGCACAAACCAAGCCATGAAGTCCAAGGAATTGTCTGTAGACCTCCGAGACAGGATTGTATCGAGGCACAGATCTGGGGAAGGGTAGAGAAACATTTCTGCAGCATTGAAGGTCCCACTCTATCATCCGTAAATGGAAGAAGTTTGGAACCACCAGGACTCTTCCTAGAGCTGGCTGCTCGGAAAAAATTGAAAAATCGGGGGAAAAGGGCCTTAGTCAGGGAGGTGACCAAAAACCCGATGGTCACTCTGACAGAGCTCCAGCATGTCTCTGTGGAGAGAGGAGAACCTTCAAGAAGAACAACCGTCTCTGCAGCACTCCACCAATAAGGCCTGTATGGTAGAGCGGCCAGACGGAAGCCACTCCTCACTAAAAGGCACATGACAGCCCACCTGGAGTTTGCCAAAAGGCACCTGAAGGACCCTCAGACCAAGACCAAGACAAAGATTGAGCTCTTTGGCCAGAATGGCAAGCGTCATGTCTGGAGGAAACTAGGCACCACTCATCACCTGGCAAATACCATCCCTACAGTGAAGCATGGTGGTGGAAGCATCATGCTGTGGGGATGTTTTTCATCGACAGGAACTGGGAGACTGGTCAGGATTGCGGGAAAGATGAATTCAGCAATGTACAGAGACATCCTTGATGAAATCCTGCTCCAGAGCGCTCTGGACCTCAGACTGGGGCGAAGGTTCATCTTCCAACAGGACAACAACCCTAAGCACACAGCCAAGATAACAAAGGCGTGGCTACAGGACAACTCTGTGAATGTCCTTGAGTGGCCCAGCCAGAGCCCAGACTTGAACCCGATTGAACATCTCTGCAGAGATCTGAAATTGGCTGTGCACCGACGCTCCCCATCCAACCTGATGGAGCTTGAGAGGTCCTGCAAAGAAGAATGGGAGAAACTGCCCCAAAATAGGTGTGCCAAGCTTGTAGCATCATACTCAAAAAGACTTGGGCTGTAATTGGTGCCAAAGGTGCTTCAACAAAGTATTGAGCAAAAGGTGTGAATATTTATGTACATGTGCTTTTTTTGTTTTTTATTTTTAATATATTTGCAAAGATTTCAAACAAACTTCTTTCACATTGTCATTATTGGGTATTGTTTGTAGAATTTTGAGGAAAATATTGAATTTAACCCATTTTGGAATAAAGCTGTAACATAACAAAATGTGGGAAAAGTGAAGCGCTGTGAATACTTTCCGGATGCACTATACAGCCGGATTTTTTTTCCTTTTTTGCAGAGAAAGGAACCGTTTTGCTTTTCAAGTACTCGGTCCCGGGTGACAACCTTTGGGGCAGTGCTACTGAGAGCGTAGCTTTTAACGAGGGTGACTGGAAAAAGTTCAGAAAATGGTGCAAGGATCTTGACTACTTTGTTAGTATGGACTTCTTTTCCCTGGATGCGTACATCCTGACTAATCAGAACAAAAGACATCTGTTTAAATAATTAGGTCATAGCTAATCAGTTATTACCAGTAGTAAAATTTAAATCCGATTCCAGTGCAATCCCACGCGCGCACACATATTGTATTCATACTTTCCCATGTATTGTATTCATACATAGTATGGTGTATTCCCATGCATATCCCCTGTTTAGGCTGTTATTTGCTTTCCTGAGTTACGCCTACATCAAAAGGTTAATGATCATTATTGTCACATGCTCTTTCCTATAGCTTTCCGGTGCAATTCCACACAACCACACATGCATACGACCCTGTCTATTAAAGCACACACACATCCAACCAAAATTATGTCACACACACACATCCAACCAAAATTATGACACACACACATCCAACCAAAATTATGTCACACACACAGATCCCAACCAAAATTATGACACACACACACATCCAACCAAAATTATGTCACACACACACATCCAACCAAAATTATGACACACACACACACACACATACTCACTCACATCCAACCAAAATTATGACACACACCTCCAACCAAAAATATGTCACACACACATCCAGCCAAAAATATGTCACACACACACATCCAACCAAAATTATGACACACACACATCCAACCAAAATTATGTCACACACACAGATCCCAACCAAAATTATGACACACACACACATCCAACCAAAATTATGTCACACACACACATCCAACCAAAATTATGACACACACACACACACACATACTCACTCACATCCAACCAAAATTATGACACACACCTCCAACCAAAAATATGTCACACACACATCCAGCCAAAAATATGTCACACACACATCCAACCAAAAATATGTCACACACACAGATCCCAACCAAAATTATGACACACACACATCCAACCAAATATTTGTTACACACACACACCACTCACACACACACATCCAACCAAAAATATCACACACACACACACACACACACACACACACACACACATACACACACACATGTTCTTTCACATAAAATGTATTCATACATAGTTTGGCCATATGCATTCCACACACACATACACACACACTTTTTTCACATTATTTAAAAGGAATTTAAGTGTTATGTACTTATTTACCATAATTATGAACACAAGTTAAGTTGACAATCATTTTTCATTAGAACTCCAATTAGATTTTCTCCAGTAGAATACAGTCTTTTAAACCAGGAAAAATTACTAATTTTAAGTTGTATAACAATAGTAACTAAAATCCGGTGTGATTTACACTACAAATATCATACCTAACATCTCTGCAGGATTTATAGACATAAAAGCACTGAATGAAATGAACAATATAGACAAAAAAGAAACACTCTGCGTCTACTACTTTTATCCCTCTCATAGAACTATCCACAGTCCAAAGGCTGCTAATTCTGCTCAAAGAGCAAACTGACTACAATGGAGCTAGAAGGTTATATGTCTGAATAACAAAAGCTAAAAAAACCCAATAAAACATATCAATACATGAAATTAGATAACACAATGTAGTTGATGTTTACACGAATAAGCAGAAATGTAATCATGCTTTTCTTTCCTATAACACAAATGAAAAGCCCTCACTAGATGAGCAGATTTGTCAAATGAAACTTTATCATTCTTTTCCACTGCTACAGTAAACTAAAGAATAGATTTTAAAATTACACTGCTAAATATGACTAGCATTAGCTATGTGTAGTAGTGCAAAATAGTCCATCAACTGTATTAGCAGGTGTAGCCTATACACGAGTGCACTATTGGTCAAATCACAATTGAGAATATTCCCAAATTCATTGCTTTAGCAGAATATAATTGTAAGTGAAATGATACACTGAACCGTCCTTTGTATAGTATTTGTTCAGTCTACAGGTCCCCTAACACAGTCTTAACTGTCTGAATTTGTCCACACATGTTAAATGGGTAGGGGAGGGGACTTGACATTAGTGACTTGAAGTTATCAAAACTTAATTTCGTTAAGTTACTACTTACTTCTAGAACTCAATTAATAGATCTTGTACAGTAGCACTACTTGTATTGTTCTCTGCTTGATAGATCGCTTTGCTTGAATTCTCTCATTTGTAAGTCGCTTTGGATACAAGCCTCTGTTAAATGAATAAATGTAAATGTACTCTAACTTAAATTTTGTTTTAAACCAATTAATGTAGAAATTTTAGTTTAAATTAGACACAATATTAAGTTGATGTAATTATCAACATTATTATGTCAACACATCTCATCAAAATAATGTTTACAACTTTAAATATTTAATTAAATCAATAAATTAGAATTTTTATCTTGCAAACCACACATTTAATAAGAACGTGTAGCTTTACTGTTCATTGGAACTTTATTGTTTATTTGGATCTGTTTTGATTCATTTTCATATTCAGGTTTTTTTATTCATTTTATTATTATTATTATTATTATTATTATTTTATGAAGTATCTTCAATCTAGGAGAGTCTGGCATCTAACATAACGTATGAATGTAGGAACATGGTTTTTCACCATGCGCTCCACCGGCACCCTAGTTGAAAAGAAAGTCAAACATGTTAAATCTTCAAAGGTCAGGCAGTGCAGGAGTAAGGAAAATAAAAGCACATCACCTATTCAGATCATATCTATGATTAAGTTCACATTCAATTAAGAAATTAAGTTCATGGTAAGGCTATTTCTTCCTCAGATGTCTTCAGAAGAAATTGATGACCGATTCCCTAGGTATTGTGTCTCAATTTAAAATAAACACTCACATGCAGATACAGAAGGTATGATATTGTGCACAGAGGCAAGACAGACAGGAATATTTGAAAGGAAATTTAGGAAGGGATGTAGATATTAGCTAGGGCAGCAGATAGAAACAGACAGAAGCTCATTGAGGCATAAGAAGGGAGTGTTGCTCAGGGAGAACCAAACAAAAAAAAGACTCTGAGTGAAATCTTTTTTTAAAAAAAGAGAAACCTTGTCCTCATAAAACCGTTTCAAGAAAAACAAATAACTGCGCATGCTCCACAAATTTTAGATAACATATAGACATGAATAAATAATTGTAGCGAAAAAGACTGGTCTGTTTTTAACGAGGAAAGGCAAAACCCCACCTAAGATGAATACACTGTGGAGAAAGGTATAAAGTTGTGTTTGCATAATTTGGACCTTCTGACGACTGTCTCACTTTATTGTTTCAATAAAGTTTAATTACTTTTTGATATCTTGAAACCCTCTGTCACTGAAGTTTTTTGACTTAGGCTGGAAAGATTGTTTGCCATGACATTTTTGGTGATCCCTGAGCGTGATTGGAAGAAGCAGAGAGGAAGCCATGAGGGTTGGCCCAGGGGAAAACTTTGCAAGCGTCACCACTCATTTTAAACTAAGCAGTTTGCTTTTCTGGGTTTTTTTTTTTAGATAAATACTTGCATGGTTTCCCTACGGGTCGGCCTGAGACGGTGTTTTTTCCCCTCATAAAAGCTCCTCCAAATTATGAACTAAATTAAGAAAAGAGGGTTTTTAGATCTCAAAAAATCAAAACTGCATGCAGAATATACAGTATCTCACAAAAGTGAGTACACCCGTCACATTTTTGTAAATATTTGATTATATCTTTTCATGTAACAACACTGACACTTTGCTACAATGTAAAGTAGTGAGTGTAACACAAGCTGTGTAACAGCTTGTGTTACAGTGTAAATTTGCTGCCCCTCAAAATAACTCAACACACAGCCATTAATGTCTAAACCACTGGCAAGTGAATACACCCCTAATTGAAAATGTCCAGATTGGGCCCAATTAACCATTTTCCCTCCCCGGTGTCATGTGACTTGTCAGTGTTACAAGGTCTCAGGTGTGAATGGGGAGCAGGTGTGGTAAATTTGGTGTCATCGCTCTCATACTCCCTCATACTGGTCAGTGGAAGTTCAACATGGCACCTCATGGCAAAGAACTCTCTAAGGATCTGAAAAAAAGAATTGTTGCTCTACATAAAGATGGCTTAGGCCTTTGGTTTTCAAAGTGGGGGCTGCGGCCCCCTTGGAGGCCGCCAGGGGGCACCCGGGGGGCCTCAACAATTTGGTATGAAAAATAAATAAATATATGATTTTCTTTTTCTCACTCACAGACAAGCACACACACACACACATACACACACAATCAATTCCTAATGTAATGTAGTGCAAAGATGCAAGATGTAATTATTAATTTTAAAAAAGCGGGATCTATTCAGAAGTCTGTATTTTTAATGTGTTTTAAAGACATCTTGCAAAAGGGGGGCCTCGGTCAAATGTTAATGCCATTTGGGGGGCCTTGCCCTAGAAAAGTTTGGGAACCACTGGCCTAGGCTATAAGAAGATTGCCAAGACCCTGACACTGAGCTGCAGCACAGTGGCCAAGACCATGCAGCGGTTTAACAGGACAGGTTCCACTCAGAACAGGCCTCACCATGGTAGACCAAAGAATTTGAGTGCACGTGCTCAGCATCATATCCAGAGATGTCTTTGGAAAATAGACATATGAGTGCTGGCAGCATTGCTGCAGAGGTTGAAGGGGTGGGGGGTCAGCCTGTCAGTGCTCAGACCATACGCCGCACACTGCATCAAATTGGTCTGCATGGCTGTTATCCCAGAAGGAAGCCTCTGCTAAAGATGATGCACAAGAAAGCCCGCAAACAGTTTGCTGAAGACAAGCAGACTAAGGACATGGATTACTGGAACCATGTCCTGTGGTCTGATGAGACCAAGATAAACTTAGTTGGTTCAGATGGTGTCAAGCATGTGTGGTGGCAACCAGGTGAGGAGTACAAAGACAAGTGTGTCTTGCCTACAGTCAAGCATGATGGTGGGAGTGTCATGGTCTGGGGCTGCATGAGTGCTGCCGGCACTGGGGAGCTACAGTTCATTGAAAGAACCATGAATGCCAACATGTACTGTGACATACTAAAACAGAGCATGATCCTCTCCCTTCGGAGACTGGGCCACAGGCAGTATTCCAGCATGATAACGACCCCAAACACACCTCCAAGACGACCACTGCCTTGCTAAAGAAGCTGAGGGTGAAGGTGATGGACTAAACCCTATTGAGCATCTGTGGGACATCCTCAAATGGAAGGTGGAGGAGCACATGGTATCTAACATCCTCCAGCTCCGTGATGTCATCATGGAGGAGTGGAAGAGGACTCCAGTGGCAACCTGTCCTTTAAGGCAGTGCTGGAAAATAATGGTGGCCACATAAAATATTGACACTCTGGGCCCAATTTGGACATTTTCACTTAGGGGTGTACTCACTTTTGTTGCCAGTGGTTTAGACATTAATGGATGTGTGTTGAGTTATTTCGATGGGACAGCAAATTTACACTGTTACACAAGCTGTACACTCACTACTTTACATTGTAGCAAGTGTAATTTCTTCAGTGTTGTTACATGAAAAGATATAATCAAATATTTACAAAAATGTGAGGGGTGTACTCACTTTTGTGAGATACTGTATGTGTATATTGTAGTGTCTTTTTTTAGCAGTGTGTTTGCAAGCCTGCAGTGTCTAAGTGTAAAAAAAGAGTCTGATTGGATACTGAGGAATGTGGATTGACATTCAAGGCCTAATAGATAGTTCTAGGCAGAACTAAGTGTTTAAGTATTGTGCCCGGGAAATCCTATGGAAGAGGATTTCATTAATCATAATCATAATCCCATGGAAGAGGTGTGTTAAAGAGTGAAATAATTTGGGGTGTACGTCTTGTATTGTTAAATGTTATATGTGCTAAAGTGTTGCTTTAAACATTTTGCAAACTGCTGATTGTTATGCTGGGTACTTCTTTAAATATTTTATATGTGCTGATTGCTGTTTTATGAATTTTGACTTCTGGGTTGTTTTATTTTTATTTTTTATTATTTTTCATTATTATTTTTGTTGAGTGATCAATCCTAGTTTGGGAGCTGTACAGTCACTGTTGCCTTTTCTTGAATGAGTTTTTGGCAGTCTGGCCACCTGGTTCTAGTCCATCCATGGCTCTCTGTGGGCATGATCTGTATCAAACACCACCGACCCATGGTATCATAAACTCCACACTGATCTGAGCAGGAAAACGCTCCAAATCTGTTGAGTCAGCGTGTCTGATTTCTTCATTTTTGAGTGACGTTCTCCTATGGTAAGGATCGTGGTGTCGTGAGGTTCAAAAACTACGGCAGTGCAAATTTGTTAGACTCTCCCCGGTAAGTGAGTGGTGGGGGAGTTCATGGGATTGTCCATGCCAAGCAAGATTACACTTAGGTGAGGGGCAGCTTCCGGGAGCCTTACGTTAGGAAGATATCACTGTTATTACATGTTTGAATCTGGTTTGAGTGATTACATCATTTGTACAGACTGTGGGGGTGTGAGTCCAGTGGGACTGTTTGTATTATAATAACTGCTTAGGTATCAACAACTGCTGTGAGTGTTTTAAAAATTGTGGCACAGCCAAGAACTTGGCATTGTAAATATTTTGGACGTCTGTCTGATTGCCCATTGTGTAAATCACTTAGAACTTCTAGGCCTGTAATATATAAAAATATTCCCAGAAATTGGATGTGTATGCTTTTTGGTCACCTACCTACATGTAGATTGTGTGATCCAGCTGGGGAGACACAACCTTGGTTGAACAATTCATGATCTGCTGTGTGTCTGCTAATTGAGCTGGGGTGTCACATATTTTGTGAACTCACAATTTGTTATTTAGGCTCAGTGCTATATATTCAGTTTGCTCTTTTTATTTAGACCGAGTGCTATACATTGTCTTTGGCATTTAGGTCAAGTGCTATATATTAATTTTACTCTAGGATTTTTGTAGGTTGAATTAAGAATAATATATTCAATATACTCTTGTATCTTTGGTATTTGAGTCAAGTTATGAATCTTCAGTAGCCTATGACCCATTTTGCACTGTATAGAAAAGGGAATCGATCCAAACCTATATTTAATCTTGCAATAATGGCGGAGATCAGTGTGATAGAGCCATATAACAACACCTTTGCTGATAATTCCGTGAGAGTGGTTTTTGACTATTTGCCATAGTGTCTGGTTGTAGATATTAGGCCAGTTAGACATACAGATAGTGAGTATGGCTGGATGTGGGTGACACAAAAGAAATTAATATCAGGAAAGAAAATAACGAAAGTGAGAAGTCAACATTTTTATCCCCTAAATTAATTGCCTGTTATCCCTTATTAGGTTTTAGGGCTGAAGTTGGGCAGCAGCAATAGAGAAGGGGTTACTTTAATGCAAGGGCGTAACCATGGCATGGACATTGGGGGGGGGGGGTCCAACGAACTCGGCGGGAGGATATGCAAGTGAATGTAATGTTAATGGTCAAAAACTGGAACTGACGTTAGCCTAGCCTACTTCGTGGGTGTGCAAGTATCAAAAGTTAATTGACGTTCTTAAGAACAAACCAAGCCATGGTATGATGCCTTCTATACTAAGCTAACGTTACCTACTATTTAGGTATCTAGTTACTTAGTGTCTGGAAAAAAGCTTGTATGCTCTGCTGAACTTTTCTACACTTGGCTGCTGTCTCCATTTTTCACAGACTGAGCTGCTAAAATATATCAACCAACTTGCGTTGAGTATGGGCACAACCAAGTGTACAATTGGAGGGGGGGGCACACACCTATTTTCCTTAACAAACGGAAATATATTAAAAAGGAATAGACATAAATAAATAGAATAGATGAAGAAAAGACAGATCCGTTGGCAGGGTTCATTAAATGGGGACATATAGAAAATATTTTGTACTGTATATTTGGGGGACAGATTGGTATTTCCTCAGCATTGGGGGGACATGACCCCCCCCCCAAAGAATGCGTGGTTATGCCCATGCTTTAATGCCTAGATACCAGCCTTATATATTATAATTTTCAGTTCCACATTATTGGAATTGTAATTCACTAATATCACTTGGCTTTAATCAAATCCAATTAGTGTATGCCACGGATAGTCCCCACGTACCAGAATGTTCTCCATCCACCACCCAAATATTAAGAAAAGCTATACAGAAAGGCGGAAGGATTAATATCTGCTGTCTGAAGTTTAATTTTTGTGGACATCAGGCCAAGGATCATTTTAGACAGCTGAGCATTTACGAGTATAAAAGAAAGCATGTTCATGAGCATACATACTCATTCAACTACAGAAGCACATTAAATTAAGAATTAAAGTGTTTTATGGAAGCAGAGTTAGTTACATTGCTCCAAGTAACAGAGGGAGTCAGCAATCATTTCTAGAAGAGGCGATTTTATTTTGATCTCAGAGGGTCGAGGCAGCCTTTAACAGAGCAAAGAAAAAACACATTTTTGCTGCAAATAACTAATATATTAAATCATATTAAAACAGAAGAACAAGAAGAATTTCCCTAGGTTAATTGGCGGAGGCTGATAGAAAATACCTGGAGAGTTGATCATTTGGAAAAACTGCTAGACAAGTTTTTCCAACCTGATTCTCCATGGTATTTTGCCTAGGCATCCATAGCTCCCCAGGTTGAGCCATACCTCAGATTAGGGGAAGAAAGAGGTTTTGAAAGAGGAAGAGGGGGAACTGGACAGATTATAAGTGATCCCGTAATAGAGGCATCCGCACTATTGAGACAAGTTTTTTGGTAAAACAAACAGCAGAGGGTGGAATCGAGTTATTAGATAAACACATGATTTGTGGTAAATTGTGGGGAATTGTAGTAAAAATTATACCAAACAGATATGAGCATCATCTGTCACTCAGACTGGCTCAAGGAAGCGTTAAGAGTTGGGGCAGATAAATTATAAGTTGGAGTTCCTGTGGCATTAAAAAGGGTGACTGATTATCTAGGCTTAAGTACTTTTGGTATTTCGGAAGTGTGACAAATGGCATCTACCTCTGTAGAACAAATGATATCTACTCTTGTACAATTGTTGGGGTCCAAGTACCCACTGTGTAAGGAGTACATTGCCAAAATCTCAGAAAAATGGCACAAAAGAACTAAGCTCTTGAAAACAAAGTGGCCAAAAGAAGGGACATTTGACGTGGCATTGTGGGAAGAGATGGAAACATTGATAAAAAAAATTATAAGGCCAAAGACAAAAGTAAGCTGAGAGAACAAAAGCAGGAAAAAGAGCAAGAGGTTCTGAGGCTGTTCAAAAAAGAAGGAGAAGACTCATGGAAAAGCATTAAACAGGCGAGGCAGTTGATAAGAAAAGATGGTAACAAATCAGATGAAAAAGCAGAGGTGGTGGTTAGGCCACCTCCTTATGCGTTATTCGGGCCATCAAATCCATTTGCATCCTCTAACCCGTCTGCGCCTCCTAAATCAGTTGTGTCCCATAATCCTTTTTTGCATGTTGAAGGTCAGTACCCAATGATAAAGGGGTGCAGGTAGCTGCGGATGTAGAGATGGTTGAGAAAGAGAGAAGCATGTCTGGGAAAAGGAGAAGGAGCTCAGACGGAAGGAATGAAAGACAGGGTAGGGAAAACAAGAAGAAATATATAGATGCTTATTCTCAGATAAACACTGCTGTTGGAGAATCAACAGGTATTGCAGAGCAGGGGAAGACTATCCGAAAAAAGCTGTGATAATTTAGCTAAAAACCTGTGGAAGAGTAGAGGAGTCAGATTATGCCGGGGATGATGAAACAGATTCTGAAAAGGTGAGAGAGGAAATCAGTCTAGATAGGGCCGAGGGGGGAACGGAAGATTCACACAGACACCACAGTATGGTAGGAAAACCCTCACTAGAACAGTGTAGATCACAAGAAGTAGAACACAGGGAATTGTAGGCGGAGACTTGTATTTTGGGAATGTTGAGGAAGAAAATACTCCATCAGGGACACTGCTCAGACCAAGCGATATAACTCCCCGTTGCCAGATGAGATCTCAGAAAAACTGCAGCAGGATGAAACATATTCCAGTTCCACAAGTGAGGACAAAGAAGAATGATGAGCCTTGCCCTGGGTGTAAGTGTTAGCCTAAATTCTACACAAACTATCAAGCACCACTGTGTGTGTGGGGGATTGTGTGTGTGTGTGTGTGTGTGTGTGTATATTATATTTTATATATATATATAAGAAAATAAGAAAATTGTGTGTGTGTTTGTGTGTGTGTGTAAGGAAGTTTGTCACATATTATATATATATGTTTTGTGATAGTTGTTCATGAGTCCCTTGTCTGTTCTGAACAGTTAAACTGTCCAATGTTCTTCAGAAAAATCCTCCAGGTCCTGCACATTCTTTGCTTTTCCAGCATATTTGACCCCTTTCCAGCAGTGGTTAATGATGTTGAGATCCGTCTTTTTACACTGAGGACAATTGAGGGACTCGTACATAACTATTACAAAATGTGCAAACATTCCTTGATTCTCCAGAAGGCAACACACTACATTAAGAGCCAGGGGGTTGTAAACTTTTGAACAGGATGATCAGTGTAAATTATTAATATTTTGTCTTTTGGGAAACATGTAAATATCTTAACTTTTGAAAGAAAAAAAAACATTATCTCTAAACAAAATTTGGTTATGTACTTGCCTGAACTTCAGGGTTAGGTCACCAGGAGCTTAGTGTTCTTAACAGGGCTACCTTGTTGAACAGGTATGAAGAAGATGTCAGACAAATGTGATCCCCATTAAATGTAAAAAAAAAAAAAAAAAAAAAAAGACTAAGTCTAATCTGCCTGGATTAGGGTTACTAAGACCCACCCCATGAGCCAGGCCTGACGGGGTGTCTGCAGGCAATTACTGGGGTGACCGGGTCATCCATCTATCCTGAAATGGTGACTTGGAGCCATCTTGTGAGTTCATCGCCTATACATTTGCATCTCAAAATATTAAATATCATGGACAATTAAATTTTTTTCTGTAATTTGATTCAAAAAGTGGAACTTTCATTTATTCTAAATTTATTACACATAAAGAGAAATATTTAGAGCCTTTTTTTGTTTTAATCTTTATGATTAAATGATGTGGCATGGAGTCAATCAGCCTGTGGCACTGCTGAGGTGTTCTGGAGATCCAGGTTGCTTTGAAAGTGGTCTTCAGCTCGTCTGTATTGTTGGATCTGGTGTCTCTCATAGATTCTCTATGGGGTCCGGGTCAGGCGAGACGGCTGGCCAATCTAACACAGTAATACCATGGTCGAAAACCAGTTACTAATAGTTTTGCCACTGTGGGCAGGTGAAGAGTCCTGCTGGAAAAGGAAATCAGCATCTCCATAAAGCTCATCAGCAGATGGAAGCATGAAGTGCTCTAATATCTCCTGGTAGATGCTGCATTGACTCTCAACTTGAGAAAACACAGTAGACCAACACCAGCTGATGACATGGCACCTCAAATCATCACTGACTGTGGAAACTTCACACTGGACTTCAACCAACTTGGATTCTGTTCCTCTCCACTCTTCCTTCAGACTCTGAGAGCTTGATTTCCAAATGAAATGCAAAATTTACTTTCATCTGAAAACAGGACTTTGGACCACTGAGCAATGGTCCAGTTCTTTTTAAAGGCTCAGGAAACCTTTGCAGGTGTTTTGAGTTAATCAGCTGATTAGAGCTCTTCTCAGGTCGATATTTCTGTATTATAAATTCTTTAATCTAATATTTTGAGATGCTGGATTTTTGATGTCCTTGAGCTGTAAGCCGTAATCATCAAGATTAAAACAAAAAAAAAAAGCTTGAAATTTTTCACTTTATTTGTAGTGAATCTAGAATATATGAAAGTTCCACTTATGGAAAAAAAATTCTGTTTCCACGATGTTCAAATTTTTTGAGATGCATCTGATGAAGGATGACCAATCTTCTAAATTGCCTAGACCCTTGGAAATGTTTTGGGAATGTGGAACGTCACTTCAGTGGCAGAGAAAGAGATTGATAAAGACAAAAAGGTATGTACTACATATAGTTGGCCTTACATTCACACACAGTAAAGGGCTCCAGTCTTGTTCAGGTTGCTCTTGCTCCTTCTGCAGCATGGTTGTAGAGATGCTCACCAGTTGCACATCTTCACTCTAGGATTTTTTTCTTTCACAGTGGACAAGAGATTTGCCTTTGTGAGATTTTGAGTCACAGGAAGCAAATCTCTGGCTCTTGTTTGTGGGTATGCACTCAATAGCAGCTTGGAATAGTCAGTCCTTTTTGAGTAGGTGGAGAGGTGCTTACTACTGACTCCAATGTGATCAATGGTAATAATGATATATGATGGGATACCAGATTTACCTGGTAAACCCAGGTGAGCCTTCCAAGCTCCTTGGGAGAATCTTTGATGAAAGTTACTTTACAGCAACAGTAGGAGGCCTTCCATGTAATGCTCATGAAGGGCTCTCATTATTCAGTTAAGAGGTATAGGAGAGCCAGTATGGAACATT
Organism: Ictalurus furcatus; assembly: GCF_023375685.1. Lineage (NCBI taxonomy): Eukaryota > Metazoa > Chordata > Actinopteri > Siluriformes > Ictaluridae > Ictalurus > Ictalurus furcatus. Next base: position 37,512,709 of record NC_071257.1, read on the forward strand.
CATGAAAACATTTCAAGAAGCAAAAAGTCTAGCTTGGGGGGAGTTTCGAAAGACAAAGACATTTTGAGTCTCCCCAAAGAATTTTCACCTTACCTGTGGTCACTAGCTGTGAGTATTGAACAAATGAATTAGGTCCCAAGTACAGGCAGCACAACTGGCATTTTCTCTGCAGAGAAGGTGAGGAGTTAAACAATAAGGTGAGGAGTTAAACAATCTGGGAGAGCCTCAGAATAGAGATGCTGCTCCTCTGAATCGAAAGAAGCCAGTTGAAATGGTTTAGTCATCAAACAAGGTGATTAAACCCGCTAGAGCTGAATAAGACATGTTCCACTGGATGGAGACCCCTGAGCAGACCCAGAAGTTGTGTGCTTCATACAATTTGGCAACAGTTTGAGGAAAGCCAGCATATGTGGGTAATGATCATGTCTCCACATATTTATGGACATATAGTGTATTTTCTTGGTTACCAGTTTTACCTGTTTAAATTTTATTTCTCATGTGTGGCATTTTAATTAATTTCCATAACTCACCATTTAAATTTTATTTCCAATATTATTTTAATATTCACATAAAAACATTATCTTACTATCATTTTTACATATTTGTGGAATATCTATCTATCTATCTATCTATCTATCTATCTATCTATCTATATATATATATATATATATACATACATATACACACACTGTATATATATATACTGTGTATATATATATATATATATATATATATATATATATATATATATATATATATATATATATATATATTACATTAAATAACTTTTTAAATGCATTTCTATTTTTTTTATTCAATCCAATTTTAATTCGATAAAGGTTCTAACAATAGACAAGATCATAAAGCAGCTTTACAGATATTTTAAACGTAGTCCATTAATGTACATTGTACAGAAAATCATATCACTATTAATCTGAGTCAGTTTTAAAATCAAGAACAAGTAATGCACTGTAGTCTGGACTACATGTAATTTAAAAGTTAAATACAGATTCAAAATGGTTCTCTTTAACTTATTGTTAATGTGGAAAACTTATGAAAAACTGTGTTACATAATTCTATTTTTGATCATCTCTGTATGAAGAAACACCCACTATTGTCAAGTTGCATAAAAATAGCTTCTGTCATGAACATGTGAATATGATTCCTGAGTCACACCTTGTTGCACCTTATAAAAGTAGCTTAACTTTTGGGTAAGTCATCTTCCAGAGAGACAGAGCCTGTTGTCATTAAGGATATTGCTGAGACAGTTACAGGGAACAGATTATTGTTTGAGATCAGATGGTTATGACTAAAATAAGGTAATATATCTCTTTATGGTTTTTTGTACTAATACCTTTTGACCCGTAAGAGCTAGAAACAAAATTAGGACCGAAAAAATGGACCGAAAAACCTACTTTTTTGAACTCCTTCTAGACCATTCATCTGATTGTCATGAAATTCAAAAGAGATCATCAATCAATCAATCATCTTTTTATAGAGCACATTTAAAAACAACCAAGTTTGACCAAAGTGCTGTACAATATAAAAATAACCGCATAAACATACAGCAGGGTGAAGGCAAGTACTACAGTAAAAAGAAAATAAATCACAATGATCACAGAATATTGAAAGCCAGGGAAAATAAGTATGTCTTAAGAGCAGATTTAAAAGTTGAGATAGAAGGGGCAAGTCTGATATGGTAGGGAAGACTATTCTAAAGCTTCGGACCGACAATCAGGAAGGCGCGGTCGCCTTGTTTTTTGTGTCTATATCTGTGCACAGCGAGTAAGCCAAAGCCACAATATTGCAGTGTTCTAGAGGGAGTGTACGGGTGTAGCAAATCACTCAGATACTGTGGGGCCACATTATTGAGGGCTTTGTAAACAAACAATAAAATTTTTTAATTAATTCTGTACTTAAAAGGGAGCCAGTGTATATTGAATAAATAGGTGTAACGGGCTCAAATTTGAGTCCATGTGAGAAGTCTGGAAGCTGCATTTTGCACCAGCTGTAAACACCATAAAAAAGCTGTAGACAGCGTAGTAAAGCGAACCAAGGTCAAGGTCAACAACACAAATTTCCTTCAATCCAAATAAGATTAATTCAGTTTTGATATCATTTAGATTTAGAAAATTGCTAGAAAGCCATAGCTTGAGTTCATTTAAACAGGCCACCGGTGGTTGTAAAGTGCATTTATCATTTTGTTTTAAAGGAAGGTAAATCTGGGTATCATCAGCATATGAATGAAAAAATACTTATCTTCTGACTATACTGGCAAAAAAAAAAAAAAGCTTTTTGATAGCCCCAACCATTCTTGAACAACATGCAAATGAATCCGAGGGCGAGCACGCCAAAATGGACATGAGGCAATATCTCTGAAACACTTTAGCGTATTCATACCAAACTTGGTGCAGGTCATAGCATTCATGACTTGTGGGTACCTGTACAGTTTCCACCTAGTGGTCATGAGATATGAATAAAGCACATTTTTGTTTATAACTTATGAATGGCTTAGGGTTAGGGTAAAAAAGGGTTAGGGTTAGGATTTTCCTTAAATCATGAAACTGCAAAATCGAAAAATTGGTACCTGTCATCAGGTTCATGCCCCAAAACTACTCAAAAAGTTTCAGGGCAGCACCACCTTGTGGTCAACAATTATAATGCAAATATAAAATGCGAATAGTTTTTGAATACTTTTGCGCATTGTCATGAGATTCATCTTGACAGATTCCCTGGGTCATGCAGAGAACAATGATCCCAATTACGCCATGGTAGGCTAAAATTCCTGTCTGCCGTTTTGACTTTGCTGAAAAACCTACTTTTTCAATCTAGTCCCAGATCATTCGTCTAATTCTGATTAAATTGGTAAGACATCATCTTCAGACCATACTGGCAAAAAGTTATCAAAGCTTTTTGATAAACCAAACCATTCTCAAATAACATGTAGACGAATTAGATTTCGATCATGCCAAAACAGATGTGAATCTATATCTCCATAGTGCATTAGAGTATTCAGCACATAATTAGTACCTGTGATTTACATCATGACTTGAGGTACCTGCATTGTATATGCAGTGCCACCTTGTGGTAAACAATTATAATGCAATTAAAAAAATTATAATAGCTTTTGATAACCTTTGCCTATTGTCATGATTTTCTCACAAATGCAGCTAAGAACTTTCCTCTTTTAAACCAACAGATGGTGCTATCAGTCAATTTGCACTAGTCTCCAGAGAGAAGCATTACAACATACATTACACTACACCACAATAAAGTGCAATAAATAGTTTATTTATTTATTTAATTAATTTTTATGCAAAGAAATAACAATACTGCGAAGATACAACTTTCAATCATACACGTACAATACATATAATCCCAAGCAATTGTATATGCATAAACAGTAACAGTACTGCCAAGAACAAGAAAAAATTATATATATACCAGAAAAAAATGTTAATAAAAGTTAAAGACAAAAAAACCACATTACTCACGGCACATGAATGATTTCATCATAGCATAGTAGAAGAAGATAGTAACTGCAAGGATGTAATTAAATACTCCATTTCAGGTAAAAATTCCAAAAATCTAGGTAAGAAACCTTTGCTTGTCAAGGGAAAATTTTGCCACAAGAATAAATAAATTCATCGTAGCTTCTAGAAACTTGTTTTTATTTTCAAAATGACAAATAATGTCCTTTATGCTTAAATCATAACTTTCATTAACTTTATACAGAGTAATTACTCTATTCGCTCCAAAAAAGAACAAATGTCTGAGGTTTTCATTTACATTTTTTAAAAAAAAACATTTTAAGGCATTTGGCAGACGCCCTTATCCAGAGCAACTTACATTTATCTAATTTATACAACTGATCACTTGAGGGTTAAGGGTCTTGCCCAAGGGCCCAACAGTGGTAGCTTGGCAGTGCTGGGGCTCCTGATCTTCTGATCAGTAACCCAGAGCCTTTAACCACTGAGCCACCACTTTTCACTCTCACCATTACAAGAGGTATATGTTTCAGTTACATCACAATATCTTGATAGCGCTTTGCATAGATAGATTTTGTGCAGGATTCAAAAATGAACTTCCTTGTGTGCAATACTTGTATATACCAAATTCCTCCACTGAATGTTATCAATAAGAGACATCCAATATAATATTCCTCTTGGGGCAGTTGAGGATCGAGATTGGTATAATTGGCACATACACTTATTATTGTCATAGAATAAAACGTGAAAATATCTTGAGCTTGTGTTAATCACAGACCTTATTTCAGAATTTAATTGTAAAAAAATAAAAATAAATAAAAAATAACAAAACTATTTACTGCACTCTATACTGGTGTAGTGTAATGTGTGTTGTAATGCTTCTCCTGGGAGACTAGTGTAAATTGACCAATAGTGCCGTCATTTTTTCCCCCACAAAACATACTTTTTTTAATTCCTCCAAGGCTGTTGCACTGATTTTCACAAAAATCTAATCAGATTATCTTCAGACCATGCTGAGAAGAAGTTATGGAATTCAAGTTGATTAGTCAATGCGTTCTCGAATAATGCGTGAATGAATTTGACGAAGAGCACACCGAACTGGACATGAGGCTATATCTCCGCAATGCTTTAGCCTATTGAGGCAAACTTGGTACCTGTTATCACAAGCATGACCTGATCAGGAAATATAAAAAAGTCTGACTCAATACGACATTCTGAGTTGAACGATATCCAATGTTTGAATGTCAGCCATTTTGGGCATCAGCCATTTTGAATTTTGTCATAAAATGCTATATTTTTTGAAGGCATTGAAGGCTTTTTGAAGGCTTATCCTTTCGAAACTCTGTATGTGTCTTTGTCACAATGCCTATAAGGTTCTGAACAAATTTTTGGGATAGTGGCACCTTGTGGTCAAAAATTGTAATGAAATTTTAAAAAAATGCCAATATCATTTGAATAATTTTGCCTATTGTAATGAAACTGGTCTTTTAGTTTCATTTTTTTATTGAACATTTCTGCTGTACATTTCTGCTGAACATTTCTTTGATCATAGAATTTTTACTGAAAATGTACATTTTACATAACACCCCACCCAACAACCCCAACAAACAACCACAGCCAAAACCAAAAGAAAGGGGGAAACAAAAAACAATAAACAAACAACCAGAGAAAAAAAACAAACACAAAAAAACAAACACATACAAACAACAAAAAACCTAACAAACATAAAAACCCAAAACAACAACAACAAAAAAAAAAAAAAGAAAAAAAAAAAGGGGGTAAGATGATAAGGAATTAGAGTCTACCTCTCCTCAATCCACTACCAGGGTTGAAGTAGGTAATAAATTGTGCCCATTTTCCCAAAAATGAGTCACCCCTGCCTCTGATGTTGTACTTGATTTTTTCAAGTTTTAAAAAGAAGATTAAATCTTTAAGCCAGACTGATATAGAGGGGGGTTGTGGAGAGGTCCAAAAAAACAGTATTATGCGCCAAGCAAGTAACGATGCAAAGGCCACAAGTTGATGCTGAGATGGAACACCAAAGATGGCAATTAAAGGACAGACATCTAATTTGATTTTAAGAACGTCAGACATAGTTTTGAATAGAGTTCCAAAAGTTCTGCAATTTGGGACAGAGTGCAAACATATGACTGAGGTTACAGGGCGAAAGTTTGCATTTTTCACACGTCAGGGACATTGGGATATATTTTAGATAGTTTACTCCTAGAGAGGTGAGCTCTATGGACCACTTTAAATTGTATGAAACTAAGTTTAGCACAGGACGTGGTGGTACGTATTTTATCTAACGCTCTGCTCCAGTAATCATCCTCAAGCTCCTGGCCCAATTCCTCTTCCCAAGCACTAATGGTTTTGATATTATAAGAATCGTCCTGTGACCAAATCGTTGCATATATCCGTGAGATAATGTCACCCTTATTAGGATTCAGCTTGAACACCTCTTCCCATGCAGACTTTGTAGGTAAGGAGGGAAAACCAGCGAATAGGGAGGAGACACAATGCCTAACTTGAATGAAACGGAATAGGTGAGACGGAGGCAGGCTGAATGACGAGGATAATTCAGAAAAGTTTGCAAACACATTATTAATGAAAAGATCCTCAAAGCCTTTCAGACCCTTCTTTTCCCTCAAAGAGAATGTGGAATCTATAAAGGAGGGGGGAAAGAGGTGGCTATTACATATAGGTGCCATGGTTGAGGCAGAGATGGATTTAAAATGATGGCGAAACTGATAGAAAATTTTTAGAGAGGTACATACTATTGGATTATCTGTGTATTGTGAAAGGGCTATAGCAAGGGAGGAGAACACCATAGCAGAGAGGGAGGTTGAAGTACAAGACTTCGCTTCTAAGTGGCACCATGGAAGAGAGGGGGCCTGCACCCAGAGCACCAGTTTCTGAATATTAGCTGCCCAATAATAATACGTGAAATTGGGCAAGGAGAGGCCACCACTTAGTCGACTCCTCTGAAGTGAAAATTTGGAAACCCTGGGAGTTTTCCCTGCCCATACAAAAGAGGAGATTAATTGGTCTATATTTTTTAAGAAAGATTTGGGTAAAAACAAAGGGATGGACTGGAAAAGGTAGAGGAATTTTGGAAGAATGTTCATTCTACCAAGAGGGGATAATGGTAGAGCTGCCCATCTTTGGAAGGCCGACTTCATGTATGAAATTAAGGGTGTAAAATTCGCCGCCATTAACTCAGAATAAGAATGGGTGACATTAACTCCGAGATATTTGAATTTTGAGTCCTCCAAATGAAAAGGTATTTCAGTCTGTTTTATTTTTTGGCCAGATTGGTTTATGGGTAAGCATTCACTCTTCTGTAGGTTCAGTTTATACCCGGAAAATTTCCCAAAGTCATTTAATATGTGTATTATCTCAGGACTAGATGCAATCGTATCTGTAACATAAAGTAGTAAGTCGTCAGCATATAGGGCTAGTTTATGTACAATTCCTTTGCGAATTATACCCTGAAATACAGGAAGAGTTCTAAGCGTTATCAAGAGAGGCTCAATTGCTATGGCAAAAAGTAAGGGGGACAGAGGACATCCCTGGCGCGTACCCCGTGACAAGAGTAAAATAGTCAGATTTAGCATCATTGGTATATATGGAAGCCTGCGGTTCCACATATAATAAACGGATCCATGATATCAGTCCATCCCCAAAGCCGAACCTCCTTAGCACCGTAAAAAGATATTCCCATTCGATCCTATCAAATGCCTTTTCTGCGTCCAAAGAGATGACCACTTCAGATGAGGCGCTGTTTTGTTTTGAATACAAAATAATAAGTAGAGTACGAATATTAGAAAAGGAATGCCGTCCTTTTATAAACCTGGTTTGCTCCTGTGAAATAATGCTAGGGAGAACCCCCTCTAAACGAGAGACAAAAGTTTGGCTAAAATCTTGACATCAACATTGAGGAGGCTAATAGGTCTGTACGAATTACATAATGATGGGTCCTTCCCATCTTTGAGCAATAGAGTTATAGACGCTTGTCTCAATGTTTGTGGCAGCATCCCTAGTTCTAAGGATTCCTCGAATACAGCCAGAAGTAATGGGGCCAATACAACATGAAATTTCTTATAAAATTCGGCAGGAAACCAGTCCGGGCCAGGTGATTTCTTAGATTGCAATGAATTGATTGAGTTAGTGATCTCATCTAAGGTGATGGGGCTGTCAAGCTCAGATGCCAATAGAGGGTCAACTCCGGGAAAATCAATATTTCCAAGAAAATGGTCCATGTTACCTGAATTGTCAGGAGAACTTTTAAAAGTTGAATTAATTTCTACAGGATCCGAGGTTAATGCACCACTGGACTGCATAATCTGAGTGATAGAGCGCGAGGCCACTCGGCTACGCAGTTGGTGAGCCAACAACCGACCGACCTTATCTCCATATTCATAATAATTGCCACGCATATGTAACAACAGCCTCTCCGCCTCACCTGTCGATAACAACTCGAACTCCGCCTGCAAATTAAGCCTTTGTTTATGCAGCTCAGGAGTCGGGTTGAGAGCATATTGGTCATCAATGGCTCGAATATTATCCGATATCTCTTTTTAGTTATCCTTGCGTTGCTTATTGGCATCAGCAGAATAAGAGATTATCTGTCCCCTTAAGAAGGCCTTTAAAGTTTCCCAAAGTAAAGAGTAAGAGATTGAATCAGTTTGATTAGTAAGAAGAAAATCATCTATTGAAGTAGAAATATACTTGCAAAACGCTGAATCGGATAGAAGTAGAGAATTAAGCCTCCATGGTGGACGAAAGGCGCAATGTGAAGGTAGAAGAATGTCAAGACTTAGAGGAGCATGGTCTGAAATAACAATTGGTAGATATTCAGAGTTTACAACCCGAGAAATTAGAGAGTTATTAATAAAAAAGTAATCAATGCGAGAAAAAGATTTATGTACATGAGAAAAAAAAGAATACTTTCTCACTGTGGGGTTAAAATACCTCCACGGATCAATGTAACCATTCTGAAAGATAAACTCAGAGAACACCTTTGCCATTGCAGAGGGAGCCTTTGCAACAGTGCTAGATTTGTCCAAAACCGGGTCAGTAACACAGTTTAAATCTCCCCCAAATATCAAGAGATATGTGTTCAAAGCAGGAATTTTTGATAAGAAATTCTGAGCAAAGGAGCACTATCAAAATTCGGGGCATATACATTCACCAAAACTATTGGCGTTTGTGAAATTTTCCCTTCCACAATCACATATCTACCATTTACATCAGAAATAACGTTATCAAAAGAAAAGGGCACAGTCTTACTAATCAAAATAGAAACTCCCCTGAACATGGAATCAAAATTGGAGTGGAACATATGCGATGTCCAGCGAGCTTGGAGTCTGCGTTGATATCTGAGACGGAGATGAGTTTCCTGAAGAAATGCAACGTCAGGTTTTTGTAGTTTTAAATGTGTCAAAACCTTGGATCTTTTAATGGGACCATTCAGACCTTTCACATTCCATCTTAGGAATCTGAATGAGCTTTGGGTATTTTCCATCAATTTAGATTAGTACAGAATGGAGTACAGAGAGGTTGATATCAATAAGGAAAAGGGGGGAAGGGAAAAAAAAAGGGAGAAAAACCCACAACAGCAACACACCCCACCCCCCTTCCCCTCCATCTCCCCCCCCCACCCCCCTCCCCTCCATCTCCCCCGCCCCCCACCCCCCATCCCCTCCATCTCCCCCACCCCCCATCCCCCCCATCCACCCACCCCACCACCCCCTGACCATCAATTATCTTCTCTCCATTCCCAAACAATGGAGGCAGAACCCTACAACACTGGAACATCCGATACTTGTGAACTGTACCTATTCTTGTTGTGTGAAGTCACTCCCGAGCAAAAAAACCCAAAATACAGTCATTATGTATCACAGGCAACCTGTAGATTTACATGGAAACTAATATAGGTGTCCACACCCGCATAGTTTTACAGTCCCATTACAGGTATTAATAAATCGGTTAACTGTTATGTAGACAGATTAAGATGGAGGAAACCGTTCATTAAACCATCGTTGCGCTTTTTGGGGACAGTCGAATTGTAGCGTCTCATCACCGAGGTCTATCCGAAGGCGAGCAGGGTATCTGAGAGAAGACCGCACATTTCTCTCACGCAAGCTGTTTCTCACCGCAGCGAAGGCCGCTCTCCTCTTAGCGACGCTGGAGCTGAAGTCAGGAAAGATGAAGACCTTACGGCCCTGATGGAAAAGTTGATTCCAATTCCCGCATCGAACAACTTTTTCTCTGTGGTGAAAGTAGTGAAACCGCACAATCATCACTCTGGACCTCTGATTCTCTCGCTGCTCCTCCAAGGGCACAGGGCCAATGCGGTGCGCTCTATCCAACAGTGGAGCAATCGGAAAGATTTCTGATCCGAGCACATCCTGGAAAAATTTAGACATAAATGTTACCGGATCGCTCCCTTCTTCTTGTTCCGGAATACCGATGACCCGGAGATTGCAGCGCCGCGAGCGGGACTACAAATCCTCAACTTTCTTGGTGAGTTGTTTGTTAGCCGAAGTTAGCTTCAGCACCGTCTGTTCCAGTGCTACAATGCGGTCACTGTAATCGTTCAGGTGCTGGTCAAGCTCGTCAATACGTCGTCCTTGTGATTCAGTGCCCGATTTAAAACTCTCAAACGACTGGGGCCAGAGCGGTGTCAATAGCTGCTTTCACCTGTACTGCGATGGTAGATGTTAGCTCCGCTATTAAAGTGTTGCGGAGATTTTCAAAATCCAGTGGTAGCTTGTCGCCATGACTCGTAGTGCTCAGTGAATATTTAGGTTTCCGTAGTCATTCAAAAGCCATAATTCGTTTCTGGTTATAGTCGTAGACCGAGTAATTGAAAATGAACGCACCAAATGCCTTAGAAAAGATTCAGGTTGCCTGAAAAGCACAATTAAAAGATAAAATGCTTGGGAGCTCACTCCACTCGTGCCTTCTCACTTACATGCTCAGCCAGAAATCCCCTCTGTTGAACATTTCTGCCGAACATTTCTGCTGAACACGTCTACCAAACATGTCTGCTGAACATCACCTTTTTTTCTTCTCTCCTCCCCTCCCTTTCCCAAATATTCCATTGAGAAGAAAAAAACAAAACAAATTGAGCAACACACAGCAGTAAACATTCACAGGTTTTTTTTCTTTTTATACTAACAAAGGAAAACAAAATTAAAAGTACCCGCCCCCCCTGCTCATCATGGCTACCCAATAACTATCGCTGGTTATATAGATATTGTAAGACCCAACAACAGGCACAAAAATTTAAGTGGGAAGTGTCTGTAACTCCATAAAGTATACGATAAAGGGATGCCATTTATTTAAAAAAAAAACTTGTCCATACAACCCTTCATCGTATACCTTATTTTCTCGGGTTTTACAAAAAACATCACGTCCTTTAGCCACTGGGATATAGATGGGTATTTAGCAGACTTCCAATGCAACAGTAGGGAACGTCTTGCTATAAGGGATGTGAAAGCAATAACATCCTTTTGTATCGAGCTCAATGGAACTGAGTCATCAGGAATCCCAAATACAGCAATCAATAGGCAAGGTTTTAAATCTACCCTGAGAATAGTGGACATGATGGTAAAAAAAAAAAAAACAGACCAAAAACCATGGAGATCAGGGCAGAAGAAAAACATATGGCCAAGATGGCAGGGAGAGCCATGTCATTTATCACACTTGTCCTCTACGTCCGGATACATCACAGAAAGTCTCGACTTGGACAGATGGACTCTGTTTAAAACTCTGAACTGTATAAGTCCAAGACAAGTACAAGTGGTAGACTGTACCCTCCCTATAGCATGTTCCCAACACTCCTCACTTATCTGTACTCCTAACTCCGTTTCCCACGCATTCCTAATTTTGTTACTCGACTCACTACCTAGCGCCAGAATAAAATCATAAATCCTAGAAATCATTCCTCTCTGATGCGGATTGTTTGAAAATAAGCTTTCCCAAGCCTGTTCAGGAGGTGCAGAGGGGAAATCAGGAAACCATCTAGAAACAAAATTCTGAATTTGAAAATAGCAAAAAAAAATGCGTCACAGGGAGGTCATGAGTGGATGCCAGATTGGCAAAGCTATCAAACACACCATCGGCATACAAATCTCTAACTTGTTTAATACCCTTGTCATACCATGCTGAAAATGTGGAGTCCAAACATGATGCAGGAAATAGATGGTTGTTGATTAAAGGACCCAAAGAGGATGCACCTACAAATTTAAAGCGCCGTCTAAATTGATACCAAGTCATAAGTGTGTTGAGCACAACTAGATTATCAGTATATAGGGAGAGTTTTGTAGGTAAAGAGGATTCCCTACAAGAAGATAGTTCCAATTTAGACCAAGAAGATCCAGGAGATTTAACCCAGTAGCAAAGTTTATGAATGTGCGCAGCCCAGGAATAGAATTGAAAATTGGGTAATGCAAGTCCTCTACTAAGTCTACATTTCTGCAATAAAGATTTACTAACCCTTGGTGGCTTCCCTCCCCAAATAAATGTACTAATTATCTTATCCAATGAATCGAAGAATGATTTTGGCAGAGAAAGCGGCACTTGCTGGAACAAGAAAAGAAACTTCGGTAATATATTAATTTTGACGACATTGATCCTGCCAATTAGAGAAAGGGGTAAGTTACCCCAACTCTGAATGTTAGATTTAACCTTTGAGATAAGGGGAGTTAAGTTAGCTGATAAAAAATTAGATAAAGAACGTGTCACGTTGATACCTAGGTATTTAAAACCTGACTGACTACATCGAAACGGTAAATCTGACTGTTGGAGAGAAAATGCTGCAGTATTGACAGGAAAACAGTTGCTTTTATCTAAATTTAATTTATAACCAGAGACAACACCAAAGGACTCCAGAACACCCAAGACAGCTGGCATAGAGGCAATAGGATCGCTTACATACAATAACAAATCATCGGCATATAGCGACAATTTGTATTCTACACCATATCGAACTATTCCTTTAAACAAGGGAGAAGATTTTAGTGCAATAGACAGCGGCTCGATAGCGACAGCAAAAAGCAGAGGGGATAAAGGACAACCTTGACGATACCCTCGTCCGAAAGCAAAATAATCCGAATAAATATCGTTTGTCTGAACCCTGGCATTAGGGGATGAGTAATGGAGGCTAATCCAAGAAATAAACTTATCCCCAAATCCGAACTTCCTCAAGACTGCAAACAAATACTCCCACTCAACCCTATCAAATGCTTTTTCAGCATCTAATGAAATCACAATCTCAGGGAGCACAGACGAATGCTTTGAATAAATTATATTAAAGAGTGTACGGGTATTAAAAAACAATTGACGTCCCTTTATAAAACCGTTCTGCTCTTCAGATATAATATAAGGGAGTACAGTCTCTAAACGAGATGCGATTACTTTCGCGAACACCTTTACATCTGCATTAAGCAGAGACAGTGGTGTATGAGAACCGCAGGAAGATGGATCCTTACCCTCCTTAAAAAGCAGAGGTATCGTGGCTTGTGTCAATGTTGGAGGCAAAGACCCACATTCCAAAGATTCGTTGAACATAGCCAAAAGCAATGGAGCTAGTTTTCCAATAAACGTTTAAAAAAATTCAACTGGAACCCGTCCGGGCCAGGAGCTTTGTTAGATTGCATAGTTTTAACTGAAATTAAAATTTCTTCAAGAGAGAGTGGGGAGTCCAGTTGTATAGCAGTATTCGAATCAATAACAGGGTTACAAAGATTTTGAAGAAATGCATTCATTCACTTTAGTATCTTCTGTTGGAAATTCGGACTTATAAAGCAAAGAGTAAAACGATTTAAAAGTAGCATTAATTTCCATGGGATCTGTAGTGACAATATTATAAGTGTTTTTAACACTAGGTATCAGACGGGAAGTGGCCTGTCGCCGTAGCTGATGTGCCAGTAAACGACTCGGCTTGTCACCATGTTCATAAGATGAACCACGAGTATGTAACAATAAGCGTTCCGCCTCTTTAGTCGAAATAAGATTAAATTCTGCCTGCAAGTCAAGATGCTGTTTAAGAAGTTCTGGAGAGGGGTTCAATGCACATCTTTGATCGAGGTTACTGATCGCAGATGTAAGTTCATTAACCCTAGCAGTGCATTTTTTATTACAGCGAGCAGAATAAGAAATAACCTGCCCTCTGATATAGGATTTAAGTGTCTCCCATAACAATGAATAAGAGGTGGAGTCATTCTGATTGAAGAAAAGAAAGTCATCAATAGAAGTGGAAATGAATTCACAGAATTCACTGTCTGCTAAAAGAAGAGAATTAAATCTCCAAGGCGGTGGGCTACGTTTATAAATAGAAAGATGAATATCTAATTGTAGAGGTGCATGGTCAGAAATTACAATACCCAAATAGTCAGAAGAAACTACACAAGAATCAAGAGTGCTGTCTATAAAAAAAAATAATCAATCCTCGAATAGGAATGATGCACCTGGGAAAAGAAAGAAAACTTTTTAAGAAAGGACTTACGGGATCTCCAGGGATCAACGAGACCATTCTGACACATAAAATGGGAAAATGTTTTAGACATTGCAGATTGATTCAGAGTACGGGGATTAGACCGATCTAAGTTTGGGTCAATTACACAGTTTAAATCTCCACCGAAAATCAACAGGTGAGTATTTAAGAAAGGGAGATTGCTCAACAATCTGTTAGCAAATCCCACATCATCAAAGTTTGGAGTGTATACATTTACCAACAACACCTGTCTTTGCATTAGAGTACCAGCAACTATAATATATCTACCATTCACATCAGCAATAACATTGGTGGACGAAAACTGTAACCTTTTGTCAATTAAAATAGTGACCCCCCTCTTGCTTTTGAATTAAAGTTCGAGTGGAAGACTTGACTCACCCAAGGGCAGTGTAGCCTTTGAAGATCTTTAATACATAGGTGCGTCTCCTGTAAAAATACTATATCGGAGTTTAAACGTTTCAAATGTGTAAAAACCTTAGATCTCTTGACAGGATTACCCATACCTCTGACGTTCCAACTAATAAATCTTAAAGGCGTGCCTGTCCCAGCTATGCTGGGATCCATCTTACTACTAACCATTTAAATAAAGTAAACCATAGGAATATAAATAGCCAATTAGAGCCGAAGTGGGACCTCCCCCAACCCCCAAACACACACCCAAAATCTCCATAAAACAAGGGAGACAGCAGTGTTTCCCACCAAAAATTGTCCACAATGTGAAAACAACTCAAAGAGTAAGCTGAATTAACAAACAAAATTACCTAAACAAAAAAATTCCAGTAAGAGAAAAGTCCCCTACTGACTTCAAATCTGATAAATAGTCTGCGCACATTAACAAATATAATGTCCTTACCTTTTAAAGACTTGTAACAAAAAATATAACCGTGTAGCACATAAAGTTGAGGAAATAACACTAATACAATTAAATAAAAAGAAACTCTAACCCAGTCAGAGCAACAAAACAGAGAAGCACATTAATACAGAAGTAGATTTAAGAGGAGTGAGTCCACAAAATCTAGACGAAGTAATGCATCAACAATATCTTCAATAAGAATCCGAATTCTGTAGAGCTGGAAGGCCGAGCGCAAAAAAAAATAATAATAATAATAAAAATAATAATAATAAAAGAAAAGTAAAGAAATACTCCACTATATAGGTGATGCAGTTCACCCTGATATCAAGAGTTTAACATAGTCTCCTGCTTCCTCTGCTGAAATAAAGTCCTTCTGGACACCGTTATATGTAATGCAAAGCCGAGCTGGGTGAAGTATTCCATAGCGAGCGCCCTAAATACCACGAAGTTGACACCGAACCTCGTTAAATGCGGCCTGTCTTGGCTGTGTAGTTAGGAAAAACGGAGATGGTCAAATCCCTCACTTTAATCCGCTGGATCTCTCTCGCACGGCGTAAAATGTCAACATAGTCACTGTGATAGTGGAATCTGCACACAATAGCTCGTGGTCGTTCACCAGGCTTGGGCTTCGGCTGAAGGGTCCGGTGGGACCGGTCCAAAACCGGCTCCTTCTCTAGATCAAATGCCTCTTTTAACAAGGCCGCTACAGCAGCAGTTGTACATGTGTCAGCGCCCCCTGGAACTCCCACTATCCTAACGTGACCTCGACTCCAAATCCTCAC
This sequence comes from Ictalurus furcatus, assembly GCF_023375685.1. Taxonomy (NCBI): domain Eukaryota; kingdom Metazoa; phylum Chordata; class Actinopteri; order Siluriformes; family Ictaluridae; genus Ictalurus; species Ictalurus furcatus. The sequence continues at coordinate 37,528,354 of NC_071257.1, forward strand.
AGTTATTCTCTAATTGAGTCACGGTCGCAGTGAGAGACTCGACAGTAGTCTTCATAAGAACTATGTCATCGGTGCAACCGGAGAGAGCGTGCTGCATTTCCCCAGCAGTACCTTTCAGTGTTGATATGGTAGCCTCGGTAGAAACTTTATTACTTTTATTTGATAAACATATAATGCATGATTTAATGACTGTTATACTGAGCTAAGAAAATCAATGGTTTTGAAATAAATGAAAAAAAAAAGAAATTACCTATACTTGTGACAGTATGTTTATGGCTGCTGCTTAGTGGGATTGCTGTCCAAAGTACAATACCATTTACAACAACAGAAGGGACAAACACAACTGAGGAACCAACAGCAACAGAGGAAACTATCACAGCTACAGCTATACCAACAACAACAATAAAAGTAACAGAACTGACCAGTACTACTGAGTCCACAACACAGGCTTTAACAAACAAACAGTTAACAACAGCAGAATAAACTGCATCTACAACTACTGCAGCTCCAGTCACTACAACTGAGGAACCACTAAGTACAGAAGACACAACCACAGCTACAACTATAACATTAACTACAGGAGCAACAAAAGAACTGACTAACTACTCTAACCCCAACCACTACAAATGAAGACACAACAACGACACAAGCAACAGAACTGACCAGTAGTTCTGTGTCCACAACACAGGTTACAACAACAGATGAAACAACTGTATCAACAACAACTGTAGTCCCAAGCACTACAACCCAGGAACCAAGTAGTACAGAGGAAACAACCACAGCTACAACTGTACTGACCACAGAACTAACCACTACCACAGTATCAACTACACAGACTACAACAAGCACAGGACCAACGACAGTAGAAAATACTGCATCTACAGCTACTTCAGCTCCAAGCACTATAACTGAGGAAGCAACAACTTCAGAGGAAACAACCACAGATACAACTACAACTTTAACTACAGCATCAACAACAGAACTGACTACTACCACAGAATCAACTACAAAGGCTATAACAAGCACAGGACCAACAACAGTAGAAACAACTGCTGCGTCTATGACTACTCCAGCTCCATCCACTACAACTGAGAAATCTACCATAGCTGCAACTGTACTGACTACAACAGAACTCACCACCTCCCCAGTATCAACTACACAGTCTGCAACAAACTGATACAACTGCATCTACTCCAACTTCAACCTGTACACCTGAAGAACAAACTACTAAGCAAGCAACTACAGCTACGACTGTACCTTTTAACTACAATACAAACAAACTGTAGTCCTCTTCTGCCATGTTTAAGTTTGGTGCATCCTGGGAAATGGAGTCATTGGTTTGCTGTGATATGACAGAAATCCCCCCCCTGGGGCAATTGAGGAGAAGCACCAAAATACACTCCCTCCCCCGGCGGTCCTGGCCAAATGTCTTCACAGCCCGTCAGGTTCCAATGCACACATTGTCTGACAAGTAGCAGGTTGTAACATGGTAGACCGTCTCTTCGACCTCGGACAGGAACTTGGCTTGAGAGGCCGTCTCTTTGACCTGGGACAGGAAAGTGGTGTGGGAGGCCGTCTCTTCGACCTGGGACAGGAATGTGGCGTGGAGGCTGCCACGTTGACCTGGGACAGGAACTTGGCTTGAAAGGCCGTCTCTTCGACCTCTGACAGGAACTTGGCTTCAGAGGCCGTCTCTTCAACCTCAGACTGGAACCTGACTTTATGCTGGAGCTCTGGAGATGAGACAACTGCATCGGGCTTGTTCTGGGGCTCTGGGGAGGAGGCCGGCATGTTGACCTCTGGCTGGAGCTGGACAGGTGAGATCACCTCGTGGGTCTCAGGCGGGAGGTCTGCTCTTGCTCTCTTGTGGAGCCATTTGTGGGCATGCCAGCTGCCCTTGAAACATTCCTGAGAGCAGAAATATGATCCGGGTATGCCAAGATTACTGCATGTAGGACACTGTAGGATGGCTTCTTTATGGCAGCCCACGGACTTGCATGCCTGTATCACCCCTATTGCTACCCTGTTGGCCTGGTGCGGGAGCTGATCTGTGGAGCCTGCCCTGTTGATCCACTCATAAAAGGTGTGGAATGGCAAATCAGACTTGCTCATCACACTGACTCCCCTCAAAAGTTGATCCAGGTTGTAGCTTTGCCCTGGACACCCAAAATCCTTCATTAATAGTTCCGCAACTGAGTTACATTGTTGAGGGCACTTGACACTGTGCTGGCCAGATGCTCCGCCCAATCGCAGCCTGGGACACAATGAAACCGAGCCACTGCCTCTTGTCCGGTTTGGGGTTTAGCAGGCTCGAAAAGTACATTTGGCAGTGGAACATGAACTGCCTTGGGTTGCCGCCCAATCCATAATTCGGGTTCAGGAGTTCTATGTCCATCCACTGGGGAAACTGGACTGACTGGCGTAATGCAGCAGGAGAGCGAGGAGAGCATCCATAGTGAGGCGAAGTATTCTGTCATGTAAGGAGGTTGAGGACGGATGCAAATGTAGATAAGAGTTTTATTATAGGACACATGGGCAGACAAATCCATATCATGAAACAATAGGGTGGTCAAAACAATCAAATGGTCAGTCGATCAGCAAACAGGATAAATTAGACTAAGGCAAGACTCAAATAATGAGGACGAGAACCAGATCAAAACCATGACACATAAAGCTATGAATAAAGGCTTGGTACACGACAGAGACTATGGCAACTGAGCGTAACACTTCGCAAAGTCAGAGTGTTCAAAAAGTCTCTAATATAGCATGAGTGTGAGATTGGCAATAGGTCTGTGTGATTAGAATTTCGCTGAAGGTGTGTGTGGGAAGTGTAATCATCTTCGGCCATGTTTGTAGTTTGTGTTGCATCCTTGGAAATGAAGTCACTGGTTTGCTGTGATATGACAGTATATGACCATATCAACATTCTAACAAATATCTATAGAGATGGTTGAATTCAATTCCAGAGTTATGACTTGCTCCAAAAATTCAGTGAACACAGGGCTATCTGAGACACGATACTCTCATGGAGAGGAACCAGGTAAAGATCCAAAACCCTAGAAGGCAGATGCAGACAAAACAGCAGGGCAGAATCATAAATCAGTAATCCATGGACCTGCAGTGGAGGTATTAAAACGGGTCAGTACTGCAGAACATAAATAGTGGCAACATGTTTCAATGGCAGACATCTAGGTATAAATTCATACATTTAACACCTATATCCTGAATTTATATTTTTCTGTAAAGCTGGGACAAAGTCCATTGTTAAAAGTGCTATATAAATAAAAGTGAATTGAATTGAATCCAACATGCTACATAAATACTGTAGTAATATACATGAGTGCAAATTACTGTCAGGTGTGCAAAGTAGTTCAGAATTGAGGATTAGGCTGACCTCCTGTGGTCGGTGGGAGAGGTCCAGGTAGTGGTTGTTACCAATGAATCCTTGTGTTCAGAATTTGTTCTAGTACAACATACCGTTACACTTGGTGCACTTACAAGACCCAACATCAATTTAACATTGACACCTAAATTGTTTCTGAAAATCAAATTTAAGTATAAAGTGATGTCTATATTCATCTTTTGAAAACCTTTACAACTTTTTTAAATTATAAGGCAGAAAAAATGTTCCAAAAATTGTCAAATGGAATGTTCTTTTATTAGCGTAGCTTAAATCCCATTATTTATCTTTCTGTCTCCAGCTAAACACGCTTCTAAATGAACCTGGTGCAGAACCATTTGAACCCCGGAGCTCTTTCTTCACGTAAGTTCACATCAGTATTCATTTTTCCTCTGAAAATATATTCTGTAATTCTTATTGTAAAGTGAATTGTATTGTGATGTTTGTGATTTCTTCTACTGGTAACAGGAGTTCAGGAAACCAGGTTAATGGTGATATGGAGTACTACTTCCAAGATGGAGACACCAAAACACCAGCAGCCTTCCTGAATGACCTTAAACCTGTGTAAGTGTCCTGATATCAATTTCACAAGTCTGCATTTTTAATCTGTGTGTTCTCACACCGTGTGATGAATGTCATGTAGTTATAATTCATGATAGATTTTATTATTTCGATTTTTACTCAATGTTCATTATCCCTTATTTACTTTATTTATTTAATGAGTGGCTAACTGTTCTTCTTTATCTCCCTCTTATTCTTGATTTCTTTTATTAATTATTTTGTATTTTTTCCTCCTACTTCAGATTGGGGAATGTCCTGATACGTATTCGTCTAGTTTTTAAGAACTTGATCAAAGTACCTAGTGAGGCTGATGTTCTCAATGCTGCTAATGCTCTGCTGGACTCAAAGATCAGAAGAGCACGAGGTATTGATACACAAACACTGAGTGATCCTGTGAGTATACAGAATGTCATGAGAGTGAGTCTTGAAATTGTAATTAAACATGTTTTAAATATAATGTATTTTCTCTGAAGTTCTCATTTATAATTTAGTTATATTCTTTTGAGAAATTGACAACTCCTACATTAGAAGCTTTGCATTTCAAATCAGCAATGTGACCATCTTCAAGGACCTTCAGCTGAGGAACGGAACATATGATTTAATACAAAACACCATCAACAGCCTGGTAAGTGTAAGCCATTGTTCTCTTTCCCAAAATTACTTTACACAGTAAAATAAGATTTATTTTGACTATGTTCATTTAAACCTTATTTTTACCCCCTTTTATTAGCTGAACACTATTCTGAATGTGAAAGATGCTCCTGCGTTTGTCTTTCCACAAGCAAACTACACGAAAGTGCCTTCTTTTCACTAGTTTCTCTGGATACACCTTATTTTTACTGACATCCACTAAATATCATTGCACCGTTCTGCATATTGAAATCACCCCCATATATCACATCCCCCTTCACAGACATATAAACTTGTACCTGACTACAACAGGTACACCACTTACAATACCACCTACCCAGGGGCAGTGATGTCTCGGAGGTTAAGGCTGTGGTTTACTGATCAGAACATGTTCCTTAACTTTAGACTCAACTGCGTCTCTCGGGTAGAAAGGAATGCATGGTTGCTTTAGCATGTTTACCTTCTTCTTGGCAAGATGCATGCGCTAACATTGTTAGACAGATTTCTAGACAGGAGAGAAGCACCTCTTTAACAGACCAGGTCTACTAAAAAGTGCTCTAAGGAACCTGACCCTTTTTGCTGGACAGCACTTAAACAACCTTCAACTCAGCAACATTCTCCTGCAATACACTTTGTCACCACACCATGCAGGGGTGGCACCAGAGTATACTTCTGACTGAGATAAAATTACTTAATGGTGATACCTGATTGGTGAATCCACACATCATTAACAACATGCGTAATGATTTTAATTTCAACTATACTTTCAACTTTTGAATAGTTAATCAGAATCTCTCATCTATTCCCCCTTGTCTCTCTTGTTTCTCTCTGTCTCGTTCAGTGGCTGCTGTGCTGGTTTAAGGAGACGCTACAACAGAAGACGGTCCTACAATGTCCAAAACACAACACGAAATGGACTCTTTTAAAAACAGTTAGAGTGTAAAATAATTTCACAAAAATATTATTTGCAACTCCATTAGACTCTATTAAATAGTTTATTTTTTAAATCTGTTTCATTATGTAGTTTATTTTTGATTTGTTTACCTATTTAATTATTTCATCCATTCTATTTTATTTAATCTTTGTACATAATTAATTTTATTTCAACTACATACATAAAAATTAAGCTACATATGGTCTATTAAAGTGACTTATTAAACAGGATAATGTATATATTCTGTCCAAATTAATGTTCAGTTATGTTGTAATTTAACTTATTTATTAAAGCTATTTATAATAAAGTTTGTCAAATATTGCTTGTTCAATTGAGATTAATCCACACAATTAAAATCTGTATCCTGTTTATATGTTTCTGTAAAGCTGCTTTGAGACAATGACCGTTGTAAATATAGAAAATATCTATGAAGTGTAAACAATATGTGTAACTAACATTTGGATATGTTAACGAAGTGTATCAGTATGTAACCAACATTTAGACTTATTACTTGAGCATAATCGTATAATCAATATTGGTTAAAAAAACAATTTATATGTATAATCAAGTTAGAAGCATAATCTAAATCCATAGAACTATGTTTGATCAAGTTATATTCTGAGTGGATTTGAGTTGAATGAACTCTGTGTTTTAGTGTACAATAATTGTTCTTCTGTATTAGCTAGCACCTGTCTCCACAGCAATAAATTGGCATTAGACATTCGCTTTTGTGGGAGAATAACTTTGAAGCCAGGTGCCAGTTAGGGAGTTGGAAGAGGGCCTCTGGAAAGGAGGTAGTTATCAGCGGGGACAACCGATAGAGACAGACAGATGCTCATTGAGGCCTAAGAAGGGAGTCAGGGTCAGGACACACAAACCTGTGTGAAACCTTTTTGTAAAAAAGAAACCTTGTCCTCATAAAACCTTTTCAAGAAAAACAATTAACTGCGCATGCACCCCAAATTTAAGATAACACATAGACATGAATGATTAATTAAGGCTATACGGATTGGTTTGTTCCTAGAAAGAAAAGGTGAATGCCCCACCTAGGGATAATTTTACTGTTTCCAAAGAGTATATAAAGACGTTTGTGTATGTATAATTTGGACTTTCTGCAGACTGTCACACTTTATTGATTTTCAATAAAGTTTATTTACTTTTTGACATCTACTAAACTCTCTGTCTCTGAAGTTTTTGACTTAGGCTAAAAGGGTTGAATTATTCACGACATAAGCGCTATACAAGTAAAACTGAATTGAAATGTCTATGAATGTCCTCTGTTTCACCCCGATTATGTTTGTCATTTAAACCGCTCGTGTATCTTTGCACATCGCGTAGTATTGCGTGTATTCTCCTTACCAAGCGGTTGCTCCTTGTTTCTCGTTTTTAATTCCTGTTTATTGATTTTGTTTCTCGTTTGCCGTTCTAGATTATAGTTCACGCCTGCTTGTAGATCGCTTGACCCCTTGCCTGATTTGACCACGCTCTTGTATCATGATTTGGATTTGTCTGCATGTCTCTCTCAAATAAAAGTCTCTAACTGCACTTGCATCCGTCCTAACCTCCATTACAAGGATTATGTGACAGCAGACAAAAGCATGCAAAAATACTATCTGAAAAATCTTGTTCAATTGGATTCGAGTCAGGTGATTGACTGGGCCATTCTAACACCTTAATTTTTTTTTGCTTTGTCGGTGAGTTTTTAGGTGTTTGCAGGTGCTTTATATTTGATGCAGCAGCTACACAAAACCTGTGGATGGAATACAGCAAAAGGGGTGATGAGGCAGAACTTGGGGAAGATGTACACAATTCATCCAGCTGCATTCTGGACTAGGTCACATGGTTTGCAGGGGCAGACCTGATAAGAAGGAAGTCTCACGCAACACAGATACAGGGAAATGGAGGAAGCCCAATATTGGCCAGTGTGTGTTATATTTGGAGAAAGGAAAACACTGCATTCCAGCATAAGAACCTTACCCCAAATGTTTATCTGCAGTCATTGCTGCACAAGGGGCTCACACCACAATTTTTCCTCAATAAATACATGACCAAGTGTAATATTTTTCTCTCATTTGTTTAATTGGGTTCTCATTATCTACTTTTAGGACTTGTGTGAAAATCTGATGATGTTTTAAGTCATATTTATGCAGATATACATTATGCATTTGTAACATAAAGGAGGCACCGAAAGAAGCAAGTGCAGGTTATGTAGTTTAATATGATCAGGCAAACAGGTACAAACTAGGCAACATAGAGAATCAAGATCAATAGAGTAAACAAAGTACAAAACCAGAATATTAAGACTTAGAACTGCTTGGTTAAAGTGACAATATCAACTGAACTTATACTTCTCAAAGACATTGTGTTCAAACTTTTTTTTATGTGTGGTGTGATTTCGAGTGTAAATGGGAACAGGTGTCTCTGATTAGAACACCAGATAAGGGGTGTGTGTGTGTGTGTGAGAGAGAAGTGTAGTCCTCTTTGGCCATGTTTGTAGTTGATGGTGCATTCTGGGAAATGGAGTCACTGATTTGCTGTGATATGACAACATTATTTCACATAGCAGCAAATAATTCCTGGAAGCATATTTGAGTTAGTCCTTCCTCAAAAATAATTGTGATATTGATCAATAAATCTCTTGAAAAGATTCTGCTGAAGTTTACCTATGAGTAGTGCTTTTAAAAAGAAATATAATAAAAAACCTAATGAAACAATTAATTTATTTTTTATAAAAATATATTCATTTACTAGCATCCAACAACATTTACATTTACATTTATACATTTAGCAGACGCTTTTATCCAAAGCAACTTACAAATGAGAAAATACAAGCAAAGCGATATCAAGCAGAGAACAATACAAGTAGTGCTACCATACAAGATCCATTAATCGAGTTCCAGAAGAAGCCAAGTGCCAGAGTAAGATTTTTTTTTGTTGTTGTTGTTTTTTAAATGGGTTGGTTAGGTGTTGGTTCGATTCCCAGCGTGTGTTGGTTCCCTTCCCTGTGTGTGCAGAGGTTGCATATTCTCCCCATGCTGCGGAGGTTTCCTACGGGTACTCCGGTTTCCTCCCCCAGTCCAAAGACATGCATGGTAAGCTGATTGGCATGTCCAAAGTGTCTGTAGTATATGAATGTGTATGTGGTTGTGCCCTGCGATGGATTGGTACCCTGTCCAGGGTGTACCCCGTCTCATGCCCGATGCTCCCTGGGATAGGCTCCAGGTTTCCCCGTGACCCTGAAAAGGACTAAGCAGTATAGAAGATGGATAGACGGTTAGGTGTTCACGGAAGTGGTGGGTCTTTAGCTGTTTCTTGAAGATGGTGACAGATTCTGCAGTCCGGATTGAGGTTGGAAGTTCATTCCACCACTGAGGAATGTGGAGAGGAATAATGTGATAAGCTTCCTTACACACACACACACACACACACACACACACACACACACACACACACACACACAGTTGCCATTTAAAGACATGTAGGCTAATTAGTCTTCTTTAAGAAAAAGAATGATGTGCTGAAGTACTCTTTACACAACCGTGTAAATGTGTTTGAGATGTAGAATGAGCAGTGTGTGCTTGTGTATAGGTGTGTAAGTGTGTGTAAGACAGAAAGAGTGAGAGATTTAGCATGTGGACACACCTTGAACAGCATGCAATTACTGCATTCATGACATACTTTTAATGTTTGTTTATGATCCAAACTGACACATATTATTTGGACATCTGACAAAGTTGTACGTATCTGATCTATGGAGACATTCAGACTCACCTTTAGCTACGAATCTAACAATTTTGACAGACACTAGATCAAGAAACACACTAACAGCATTCCTGCACTGGGTGAATCATTTTCAGTTTGTATTGAAAACACATTGTATAAAACAGTGACTCAGTACAACAACGTCAACATGATGCAAATATTTTTAGAAGTTGGTGGGGGTTTTCCCCACATTTTACATACAATTTCCTTATTTTATTTTACATCACCAGTTCTACACACACCTGGTCTTTCTTATTCCTTTATTAATAATGAAAAAAAGAGAGATCATCAGAATTGCATTTTGTTTTTTATGAAGTACTACTAGCTTATATGAAGCTATTGTACATAAGAGATGTTTAAAAGTTTACATGCCCTTGATTCTTAATACTGTGTGTTTTATCTGGATAAACAACGACTGTATGATTTGTGATAGTTGTTCATGAGTCCCTTGTTTGTCCTGAGCAGTTAAACTGCCCAATGTTCTTCAGAAAAATCCTCCAGGTGCTGCACATTCTTTACTTTTCCAGCTTTTTCCAGCATATTTGACCCCTTTCCACCAGTGGCTAATGATGTTGAGATCCGTCTTTTCACACTGAGGACAACTGAGGGACTCGTACACAACTATTACAAAAGGTGCAAATATTCATTGATTCTCCAGAAGCAACATACTACATTAAGAGCCAGGGGGATGTAAACTTAGGGCGCATGGTGGCTAAGTGGTTAGCACGTTCGCCTAACAGGGTCAGGGGTTCGATTCCCACCGGGGCCATGGGTGTGCGGCATTTGCATGTTCTCCCCGTGCTGTGGGGGTTTCCTCCGGGTGCTCTGGTTTCCTCCCCAGTCCAAAGACATGCATGGTATGCTGATTGGCGTGTCTAAAGTGTCCGTAGTGTAAGAATGGGTGTGTGAGTGTGTATGTGATTGTGCCCTGCGATGGACTGGCACCCTGTCCAGGGTGTACCCTGCCTTGTGCCCGCTGCTTCCTGGGATAGGCTCCAGGTTCCCCCGCGACCCTGAAAAGGAGTAAGCGGTTGAAGATGGATGGATGGATGGGATGTAAACTTTTGAAAAGGATGATCAGTGTAAATTGTTAATATTTTTTCTTCTGGGAAACATGTTAATATCTTTAACTTCTGAAGGAAAAAAAATGATCTCTAAACAAAATATACAATAAAATATACCAATGTGTAGTTATCTTCATGTTTGACTAGTCATGAAGTATTGAATGCATCGCAGTAGTTACACTGGATATAAAATACAGTCTTTTTACATGCAATATTTGATGGACCAACAATCCAAATGTCTTTTTTTACAATTAGATCTCCCTCATGGATTGAGACTTTTTTAAGGTAAAGGGGATATGTAGTTGTCTGAATTTCAGGGTTAGGTCACCAGGAGCTTAGTGTTCTTAACAGGGCTACCTTGTTGAATAGGTATGAAGAAGATGTCAGAGAAATGTGATCCCCATGAAATGTACCAAAAAAAAAAAAAGACTAAGTATAATCTTCCTGGATTAGGGTTACTAAGACCCACCCCATGAGCCAGGCCTGATGGTGGTGTCTGCAGGTAAGTATTGGGGTGACCGGGTCATCCATCCATCCTGAAATGGTGAAAATATTTCTCTTTCCGATCATCCCTGTATGAACAAACACCCATTACTGTCAAGTTGTATAAAAATAGCTTTTTTCATGAACATGTGATTATGCTTCATGAGTCACACATAGTAACACCTACAACACCTTGTAAAAGCAGTTTCTCTTTTGGGTAAATCACCTTCCAGAGAGACAGAACCTGTTGTCATTATAAGGATATTGCTGAAAAAGTTACAAGGCACAGATTATTGTTTGAGATCAGATGGTTATGACTTTGAAGAATAAAACAAGGTAATATATCTCTTTGTTATTTTTAACTCTCAGTTTAGCTTTCGATTATCAGTTTGCTCAATTTTTCTCACATTTAGTGGAATAAAGCAACAGTTAAATTGCAAATTCATATATTCTGATTTTGTTTGTAAAAATGCATGATTCTGTTTATTATTATTATTATTATTATTATTATTATTATTATTATTGTTATAATGAATACCCCTATTGTTTTCATTCGTTTTCTTATTATTAGGGGCCAAGCACCGTAGGTGCATAGTTGTAATAATTCTAATAGTGTTCTCTTCTTATTATTCTTCTGCTCTGTAAGTCTATGGCAGCCCATAGCACTGTGTGGTAAAAAGTTGTGAAACTTGGCACACTGATCAAGGAGAGTCTGATCATTAAATACAGCCTTTTTGGTGTCTCTACCTAAAGCCCTCTAGCGCCACCAATTGTCCAAGTTTGCACTTACATTTATGTTAATAACTTTTGAACCATGAGTCTTAGAAAGAAATTCCTGATTCCCTGGCTCAAAACAATTTGATTGCACCCTATGAGGTCATTTTCCATCACAAAAATCTTTCTGCCATTTTGAATTTTTTAATAACCTACTTCTTTGAACTTCTGATTTTCACCAAAACTGGCACACATCATCTTCAGACCATGCTGGCAAAAAGGTATTAAAGCTTTTTGATAAACCCAACCGTTCTCGAAAAATGGGTGAACAAATTTTACGAAGAGCTTGCCAAATTGAAGTCTAAAAAGTTCAAACTTAGGCTCGAGGAAATATGAACTTCGGCTAGGCAATCGTGAGTGTTCTCAGTGATTGGCTCCACAGAATTAATTAAGCAATACAACACTACAGTTGGTGTATTAGGCACACTAATAGGTTTAGTATTTAAATTTTGGGCGGCACATAGAATAACCTCATATCCTGTTCTTTGTTGAGCTGTCATGTGTTGCATGCGGATATAATTAAAATAGAAATGACCTGGTGTGATGAAAGTAAGATCAATGTGTGAGAGAGCCAGTTTCCCAGTGATCTGCACTAAGAGAGCAGCTCCAGCCATGGCACTCAAACGTGCTGGCAATCCTTGTGCCACCAAATCCAATGTTTTCGATAAATAAACTAAAGACCTGCAAGCGCCCCCATACTCCTGAGCCGGGACCCCCTCAGCGGCGCCCCCTCTCTCAGTCACATATAAGAAAAAGTCTTTGTTGTAGTTTGCCAGCCATAGTACAGGTGCAGAGCATAAGTCCATTCAATGTCAGGTTTTTCCTTAGAACAGCCAGATCTCAGGATTTTGTCATGAAGAGAGCAATCAGTGATCCACCGAAGACCATACTTGATAACGTCCAGGAAGCTTAACATTTGTGTGTGGTATGGGGCGGAGGATGACCCCAATAATGTCCTGTCGGCCTTAGGAGCTTGCCAGGGAGTCTCTGACCACAGAGAACAGACCGCGTTGGAGTCCACAGCCCCCGAGGGAGACGCACCCAGGTGTATTACTGATCTTGGAATGTTAAGGGGCATAACAGCCTTGAGCTCTCACATGCAGACACACTGGAAAAAGAGCTGAATACAGTTCAACAACAGGTAAATAATGATTGTCATGTGGAATGGAAAAGGACACATTAGGGACATCAGGAAGTAATGGAGTTACTGGGATGCCTAGTTCATTGATTTTGCAAATTTTGTGTAAAATGCCATCCTCTTCCAGCCTTAAACATTGGTTACTGGGTGTGTTGTATTGCAGAACTTATCACAGTTGTTATCACAGCTTGCTGTAATAATGCTAGAATAATTGGACATGTCCCTTCATCCTTTTCTGAGGACAGAGGGTATTGTTTACAGGACACAGGATGACTATGCTTCACTTTAGCTTAATACAGTGTACATGTTACTTATCGTGCTTCGACTTTATGTAGCCCATAATGTACCAGGTATGTTAGCGAGTTCAGGATGAGGGATGCCACCATTACTGTCCGATTTGGTTACTGGAGACAGACAACTGGGAACACATAACTGCAAAACCCATCATTAAATGTTCAATTTATGCATCAGATCAAGGCCTATTAAAAAAGGTGAATAATTATCAAGTGATTTACTGTACATTGATTTTAATAATGCAGAAAGTCATTCCAAATGAGGAGTTAAATTTTTAACACATTAAGAGTTCTGATGTTTACAGAGCACTCAAATTGCTCGATATAAACAAATCATAAGGCCCTGATTGTGTGGAATCTATGTTTTTGAAATTATCAGCTGATATTATTTCATCTCCTTTAACTTATCTTTTTAATATTTCATTAGACACTGGTGTTATACTAGAAATTTGGAAATCAGCTTTTGTTGTTCCTTTATTAAAAGAGGGAAATCCCACTATACTAGATCATTATAGTCCAATCCCAAAGCTTTGTGTCCTATCAAAAATTTTAGAAAGCCTTATCAGTGAACTGTTGACATGTTATCAGATTGCAAAAAAACTTTTCTAGTAATTAAAGTTTCATAAAAAACATAGCACCACAACAGCCATTTTGAAAGTCTTAAACAATATCGCGTAATCTCTAGATAAAGGTAATTACTGCACTTCCCTTTTTATCGATTTATCAAAGACTTTTGACACAGTGAATCATGAAATATTGCTGCAGAGATTAAATAATGTTGGTCTATCAAATCATTTAAAAAATATTGAAGTAATCTCTAAATCTCTAATAAAAGGAATAACAGCTCTCATGAAGGTGTCTTCTACTCTCATGTTCAGTTAATCTGTCAAAGAGTTCTAGTCTGTTTACTTAAAAAATACAACCCCAAGTGGCAAAGTTCATTCTTATCCCTTCCTCAATTCCGTTCTTAATATGCTTCTGGTGAATGAAAAAAAGAAAAAAAAATAGACCTTTAGTCTAGGACTATTTGTGATGTACACTAACCTAACATGTTAATATCCCATCTGTGCTAACAAGTGATAATCCCAATAATACAGAACTAAAAAATTGAGAAAATGAGATAAAAACATCAAACATTATTACCCATGTGTATTGAGTGTTTTATTTAGCTTGATCTATCCAAAACTCAAACCATTCCAAACAAATCACACTATTCCACTATTGATCATATCACAATTGAGAATATACCCAAATTCATTTCTTTTGTAGAATTTAATTGTAAGTGAAATGATACTCACTTTTAAATGTCCTCTGTATAGTATTTGTTCAGTCTACAGGTCCTCTAACACAATCTTAACTGTCTGAATTTGTGCGACTAATCTTGTGACTTGAAATTAGTGACTTGAAGTTACCAAGCCAACTTCATTAAGTTACTCTAACTTAAATTTTGTTTTAAATCAATTAATGCAGAAATTTCAGTTTACATTGCACACAATATTTAGTTGATGTAATTAACACTATTATGTCAACACAACTCATCAAAATAATGTTTACAACTTTAAACACCTAATTAACTCAATAAATTAAAATTTCTATCCTGCAACCACACATTCAATCAAGTTGTGGCAATAGGTCCCCTAAATTACTTTTTAGAGTGTAAACCCTGCTCTATATGTTATTTTTTACCTTACAGATTCTACATTTCACCTTTATTTTGTCTATGATATTAAAATATGTCTTAAATGTATTAAAACGGGGAATGTTATCACACGTGATTTGTCACACGCACATGTATGTCAACACAACATTCAGTTAGTGCATGAAGTGCGCGTGTCCGTGGAGTGTGGCTAAAAGATCATCCTGTTATTCTGTCTTGTATTAATTCACAAAAATAACTAACATGTGAGATGACTCATAGAGCTGACTCATTCACAAACGACACATCCCTAACACAACCTGGCCATGTATTCTATAATCTTTTTATCTCTCTGCTCACAAGGCATAAAAAGAGAAACCCTTTATCACTTAATTTATGGGATATAAATGAAAGGTCCAAATGGACTCTTTCCTCCACATTCTGAGTGTCTGACTTATTAATTTCTCAACAAAGGCTTAGAGGCATTTTACACAACAACAATGTTTTGGGGCCTGAAAATGCACACTTTTGAAAAGAGTTTTCAAAGTGCATATTTCTATTATTGTTATTTATTTATTTACTTTCAGTATTTTAAATAAATGAGCACACGAAAGGCTAAATATGGGATTGAAGACAGAAAAATCCATCTCCACAATTAAAATAAAAATAAGACAAATCTATGCTTGACAAGCGTTCACAATTCCTCATGACAATGAATCATTTTCTAAATCCAACTATCGAGATTCTAAGTAACTGGAGAAACTTTTCCGAATTCAGTAAATCGTCATGTAACGTACCCCGTCTCCTTTTCGGGATCACACAATCTAGGAATATTTTTTACATGTTACAGGTCTAAAAGTTCTAAGTGATTTACACAATGGGCAATCTGGCAGATGTCCAAAATATTTACAAGCCCAAGTTCTTGGCTGTTCCAGGATTCCTTCTTCTTCTTCAAAGTAATTATGATACACCCCACAGTCGGTACAAATGATACAATCACTCAAACCAGAATCAAACCTTCAATGAAAAGGCAGAGTTCTGTGTTAGCCCTCTCAACCTGAGGACCACACACACTCTCACACACACAGTGTCCACGCGCAGATAGGAAGCCACACACATGCACACTGAGGCTTCCACCCACACTTGTCTCCAAAACTAATTTTCCAAGCTTATCAAACTCACCTATCTCCTTATGTATGAAGCACATATTCATACACTGATCAATGCAACATTCACACTTGTCTCCAAAACTAATTTTCAGAGCTGCTCCAGCACACATGTCTCCTTATTTATAGAGCTCATTTACACACTGTAAATTTACACACAGCATCGAACCCCACAACACCGCAATCCTTACCACAGGAGAACGTCACTCAAAAATGAAGAAATCAGACACTCAACAGAATTGGAGCGTTTTCCTGCTCGGATCAATGTGGAGTTTTACGATACCACGGTTCGGTGTCAATTGATACAGACGCGCCCACCGAGAGCCGCGGATGGATCAGAGTCACATGGCCAGCCAGCCAGAAACTCACTCAAGAGAAGTAGACAACAACCGTACAGCCTCCAAACTAGGAGCAATCACTCAACAAAATAATAATGGAAAAGAATAAAAATAAAAAATAAAAAAAACAATAATGTAGAAAAAATAATAGAAATAAGACAAGAGTCAACTCCACAAAAGAAAAAAAGGAAAAAGAAAAAAATGCTTAAACCAACACCTATAGAACTCTCAAACATCCATCAGCCTGTTAAAACAGCATTCAGCACTCATAAACAGCATAGCAAATATAACCAGCATTCAGCACATAGAACATATAAGACAATACAAGACTCACACCCCAGAACATTTAACATTGACAGACAAGACTTACTCCCATATCTCACTTCAGCACGCCTCTTGCGTGACCCCACCTGGGGTTTATTGGGCCCAATGCGTTCACTCTCTTTTGAAGGTCTTATCACTAAGTTCTCCCTAGAACTTTTAAACACTACGTTCTCCCTAGAATGTCACATCAGCTGCAGCACTTCTTCTCTAAGAAACTTCACAACACATAACACACCTCTTAACCCCCTCGGCACAGTGTACAGTGTCAATTGCGTCACTCTGTCTAGGATTCTTCTACTAGTACAGCAGTTCAGCCAACTCGCTGTATATCACTGTTAGGCCTCGAGTGTCAAATCCTCATTCCTCAGTATTCTATCTGACTCCATTTTTCACATAGACACTGCAGGCTTGCAGACACACTGCTCAAGACAAAACACTACAACAGACACACACAAACACACATTATATATATATATATATATATATATATATATATATATATATATATATATATATATATATATATATATATATACACTGCAAGCAGTTTTGATTTTTTGAGATCTAAAAAACCCTCTTTTCTAAATTTAGTCCATAATTTAAAGGAGCATTTGTGACGGAAAAAACACCGTCTCAGGCTGACCCATAGGAAACCCACGCAAGTATTTATCCAAAAAAAAGCAGAAGACTGCTTACCTAGTTTTGAGTGGCCACGCTTGCAGGGTTTCTCCAGGGTCAGCCTCGCCGGCAGAGTCTCCCTCTTTGCTCCTAGACCGATCACGTCGGGGTCACCAATTTGTTGTGAATAAAATCAACCTTTTAAAACTAAGTCAAAAACTTCAGAGACAGAGAGTTTAGTAGATGTCAAAAAGTAAATAAACTTTATAGAAAACCAACAAAGTGTGAATGTCTGCAGAGAGTCCGAATTGTACATACACAAGTATGTCTTTATGTACCTCCCTGACGCAGTAAAATTATCCCTAGGTGTGGCATTCAACTTTTCTTTCTAGACCAGACCAATCACCATTGCCTTAACTAATTATTCACATCCATATAATACCTTATATTTGTGGTGCATGCGTAGTCAGTTGTATGTTCTTTAAAAGTTTTACCAGACCTGGTTTTTTTTTTACTATGTCACGTATTTCACCCTATAGCCACATCTTGGTGCTTTTCCCTTGACTCTTATCTCTTCTTTTGTCACTGATTTACAAGCTTAGGAGGGTTTGTTTAGAAACCCAGTTCTGGAATGTGTCTAATTGATTTTTTATTGCCACAAAGTGAAGCTGCTTTAAACAACACAAAGCACTTAATGTACACACTTAGAATATCACGTGTTTGAAAGTGTTTTATAGTTTTAGATTATGCTTGCTGTGCAGAGAGGTACAGACTGACACAGAATTCCTCCAACTCAATCCACACTTAGAACACAACCCGATCAAACATTGTTCTATGGATTTAGATTATGCTTTCCAACCCATACAGATTATTCGATTAAGCTTCTCAGAGGCTGACTCTAAGGGCTCAAATGGGGCCCCTGACAGACCTTCCAGGACCACAGAAAGGTCCCAGAAAGGTACGTGTGGCCTGCAGATGGGCCTCAGCTGCCTGACAGAGGCTCCATTAACAGGGGCATGGCTGGCCGAAATGGCGGCCATGTAAACCCTGATTGTAGAAGGACCCCACCCCACTGAGAAACATCCTTGTAAGAACTCCAGGACTGTAGCTATTGTGCAGTTCACTGGGCCGTATGACAAGGATTACTCTCAGAGGTTTCGTCCTTGGACGAAACCCCCAACTTCTCAGCCACCACTGAAACGGACTCCTGCAATAGGCCCGATGGTATGACGTTGGCTGCCCATAAGCTCCAATAGTCTCCCACAGAGACTAGAGGGGATGGCAAGATCCATCTTTATCTTGCTCAATGTTGATAGGATCAACCCTACACATGTTGAGGATAGAAATGCCCTCATCGTAGTAGAATCCTTATTAACCCCTAGAAAAGTTGTCCACTGCACTGGAGAAAGCATACTTTTCTGAGGTTCAGCCTGAGCCCCAAGCTCTTCATGTGGGCGAGAACAACATCTCGATGTTGAACTGCCAGTTCCCTGGATCGTGCTAGAAATAACCAGTTGTCCAGGTAGTTTAGTACACGGATGCCCTGGAGTCACAATGGAGCCAGAATGCCATCCATACACTTTGTGAAGGTGCGAGGGGATAAAGCTAGTGATAGTTCTATGTGGAAATATGCACCTTTTAGATCTATCGTCACAAACCAGTCCTCAAACTAAATCTGTGGAACGATAAGTTTGGGCGTCAGCATCTTGAATCTGTATGTCTGAAGAGTACAGTTCAGATGATGCAGATCTAAAATTGGCCGCATGCTCCAATTTTTGTGGACTGGGAAATAACGGGTGTAAAAACCTCCCTCCCTCAGGGAACGGGGTACATGTTCTATGGCCCCTTTGTCCAAGAGGGATCTTACTTCGTACGCTAGCATCAGGCTCTGGTCTGTGCTGACTACTGTGGTGACCACACCTCTGAACCGGGGAGGGTCGAGCTCTAAACTGGACCCAGTAACCGTTTTCTACAGTAGACAGAACCCATGGAGACACATTTGGCAGTAGTTTCCACACTGCCAGATGGTCTTTTAGTGATGTTAATTATTCCACATTGTATTGGAGGGATAGCATCAGATTTTCAATGCCCTGTGACAGCTCGCTGTCCAGAGAACACTGAAAACTTGGGACAGTCTTGGCTAGGGGAGGCCCTACAGTAGCACTGGGGGCTAACTGCCCTAACAACCTCATGTCCCCTGATACCTCCCTCCGCACCCCTCCAGAACTGCTCTTCTTTGTCTGCTTGGCCTTTATGACCATTCTCAGATCAGGCCTAGTAGCAGGCCCGGTTCCCCTGGCTGTCTGCGGGGGGTTGGCAGGCCACCATAATCGCCTTCTGTGTCTCCCTCACACTTGTGCTGGCCTGGGCTCCACTCGTGGATGCCCGGGTGAACTCAAGACAACAGGGAAGGAACTGGCTGAATGCTGCCATATGTCGAGCTCACTCAGCAGGTCTGCTTGGTAGGCATGCAACACTGTCATGTGTCTGCAGTGACCCACAAGCAAGACCACTACTGCATAGGCCTTGCCCACCAGTGCCACTGTGGTGGCTTGGAATGCACAGCCGGCCCCCCTAAATTACCTGCCGTCGATGGAGAGAGGTAGCTCATAAGTGCCTCCTCCACCTTCAGCATAGCTAAATAGCCATGCCGTTCATTCCCCACAATGGCCGAATAATCCAACATCGAAGGGTTATAAATACGGCTTATGCATGGTTTTCCTCCAGAAGCCTGATATGTTGTCATGCACTTCTGGAAGAAAGGGGAGTTTTCTGCAGTGTGAGGGATTTACTTTCACTGATGAGAAAAAAGCTCACCCAGCCTTAGAAATCAAGCAGCTCTTTATATGCTGCTCTCAGTTTATAGTACACCATTCTAGCTCCTCGGAGTCAGAGAGGAATTATTACTATTATTTTTTTGTGCATGTTTTTTCTCTCTTTTTTTCCTTTTTGCCTTTCCATAGAGGAAGGGGGAGTCACGACGCGAACTTCAAAATCCAGCAGCGAGCCGGACCCGGAAGACAGAGCGAGAGACAGGCTCCTCTTCCGGATCCATAAGAGATCCCCCAGACCCGAGACGGCCGGCCCAGATCCACGAGGCTCTGAAAACCAACTCACTTCGGCTTCCGAGAAGAGAGCGAGTTGCGAGCGGAGTTACCTAGTGTAGGCGTTACCTAATGTAGGCGTTACAATGCGCAGGCTCTCAAGGCTGCCATCACATGCTCCATCCTAGACACTTCACATAGAAAGTGTGCACTACTTCCCGTGCAGAAATAAGAGCAGGCTGTAACGCACTTCCTGAATTCTCTCACTCATATTTTTCTCTCTCGTTCATTCTTTTTTTTTCTTCTCTTTTTTTAAAGGGATAGAAAAGTTCTGAGATTTTGAGAAGTTCGCGCACTACGTTTCACCTAAATGTATGAAATTCAGGAAACATGTGTAAGATGCCAATACGTACAAAAACTTTTCTTTAACCCATACCCTTAACTCAACAGGAAGTCAGCCATTTTGATTTTTCTCTTAAAATTTTGCTCCGTTTTTTGCCATTTCCAGGCCTCGTACTTTAACGTACTCCTCCTAGAGCTTTCCTCAGATCGGCATCATATTTGGTCAGTCTCATCTAAAGGCATTGACGATGCTAAATTGCGAAGCTTTTGAGTTTTCGCTGCACGGTGTGGGCGTGGAGGTCTCACAAATTCTGATGTTTCGCCATGAAAAAGGAAGTTGTTATAACTCAAACATAGAATGTCCAATCTGTTCCAAACTTCACGTGTTTGTTAACAGTCCTGAAGACATCTACATGCCAATGTTAAGTTATAGTCAAAGTGCCACCTGCTGGCAACATGAACTGTCATGATTTACACTAACTCAAACATACAATGTTCAATCTGCACCAAACATCACATGTTTTGTACAAAAGCTGGACTGTGGCCAATATTCAACCTGGCCTGTGGCCTGTGGCCAATATTCAATTATAGTCATAGCGCCACCTACTGCCAACAGGAAGTGACATGATTTACACTTACTCAGACAGTCAATGTTCAATCTGCACCAAACGTAACATGCTTTGTACAAAAGCTGGCCTGAGGCTACATGCATGCCAATATTCAGTTATAATCATAGCGCCACCTACTGCCAACAGGAAGTGACATGTTTTACACTAACTCAAACATTATTTTCAATCTTCACAAAACTTCACATATTTGATACGAATCCTGCCCTGAAGACATCTACATATCAATATTCATTCATCATTATACCGCCACCTGCTGGCAACAGGAAGTGACATGTTAAACACTAATGTATTCCTAACAACATATAAAAATGTGCCAACAAATTCTAAACATGCTGGCAACATGCTAGCAACACATAGTTAAGTGATAAAATGTGCTATTACTGCTATTAAACAGGATGTTTTCATAACTCAAACATACAATGTTTACTTTGCACCAAACTTCATATATCTTATACTAATTCTGGCCTGAAGACATCTACATGCCAAAATTCAGTTATAGTCATAGCGCTACCAGCTGGCAACAGTAAATTACATGTTTTACTTCATGATACACTCCTAACAACATGTAAATGCTAAAAAAAAAAAAAATGGAACAGAGTGCCCCTGGCAGAGCAGACCCAACGTGCATCCGGGTACGATGCACGTTCATTGCAGCTTTAATTATTATTATTATTATTATTCTTTTCTGAAATTAATCACATTTTAGAGGGCCTAAACATACCCGAAAACTCACGAAACTTTGCAGATGCATCAGAACCGGTGAACATTTACATCTGATAGGGGTTCCAGAATTGACTGTGGCAAAATGGCTTGATATCGCCACATACAAAATTTCAATGATGTGCTTCACATGTGCTTCAAACTTCACATGTTTGATAAAAGTTCTGTCTGAAGACATCTACATGCCAAGATTCAGTAATAGTCATAGAGCCATAATGTATCAACAGGAAATGATGCCTTTTAAATCCTGATACACTCCTAACAACATGTAAGTGCTAAAAAGTGCTAAAAAAAAAAAATGGAATGGCATTCCCCTGGCAAAGCAGCCCTAATGTGCAATCGGGTTCGAAGGCCTGTTCATTGCTGCTTGCAGCTTTAATTATTGTTGTTTTTGCTATTGCTGCTGCAATTGTGATATTGTAGGGTTGTTGTAATACTGAAATTTTCAAACTGCAATATTGAACATTAAAAATAATACTAAATTCAATTTGATCTCATTTATAATTGACAGGTTTGCCTTTTTAAAAAATAATGGCACCAGTAACACTACTGCCTTCACAATATGTAAGTAAACCTTATTTATCACTTTAAAATTGTATGTATGTTTATCCCATATCCACAGCTTATTAAAAAGACGATAACAATGGTGATTATCATCATTATTATTATTATTATTATTATTATTATTATTATTATTATTATGTACATATTTGAAAGTAGTATTGCACAAATTTAGTCTATTTTGCTTTGACATTAGATAAATTAATGCTCATGAGTGAACATTTAGTTTGTGATTTATTTAAATTATTATGGTGGAATTTTGAATTGTGGGTTGTGAGGTCTATGATCTAATGTAAATGATGGCTAATATAACAGGATCATTTGCAACATATGCTGCACAATGTAATGACTGTAATATGGTGCTAAGATAATCAATAGTTTGAATTAAATGAAAAAATAAAAAACAAAATAAAGGAAATTATCTTTGCTTACAGTATGTCTATGGGTGCTGTTTAGTGGGAATGGAGTCCAAAGTACAACACCATTTACAACAGAAACCACAGAAAGGACAACTGAATCCAAATTACCAACAATAGAACTGACCACTAGCACTCTATCCACAACAGAGGCTACAACAAGCACACAGCCAACAACAGAAGAAACAACTACATTTACAACTACTGTAGTCGCAAGCACTACAACTAAGGAACAAACAACATCAGTGGAAACAACAACAGCTACAAGTCTACCATCAACTAGAATACCTACAACAGATCTGACCAGTACTATAGTGTCCACAACACAGGATGCAACAAAAGAATTTACCACTTCCATAGTATCAACTACACAGGCTACAACAAGCACAGAACCAACAACAGAAGAAACAACTGCATCTACAACTACTCCAGCTCCAACCACTCCAACTGAGGAAGCAACAACTACAGAGGAAACAACTACAGCTCCAACTACAACATTAACTACAGCAGCAACAACAGAACTAACCACTACCACAGAATCAACTACACAGTTTACAAGAAGCACAGGACCAACAAAAGTAGAAAAAACTGTATCTACAACTACTCCAGCTCCAACAACTACAACAGAGGAAGCAACAACAACAGAGGACACAACTACAGCTCCAACTACAACATTAACTACAGCAGCAACAACAGAACTAACCACTACCACAGAATCAACTACACAATTTACAACAAGCACAGCACCAACAAGAGTACAAACAACTGTATCTACAGCTGCTCCAGTTCCAACAACTACAACTGAGGAAGCAACTACAACAGAGGAAACAACCACAGCTAGAACTGTACTGACAACAGTACCAAGAACAGAACTAGCCACTATCACAGAGTCAACTACACAGTTTACAACAAGCACACAGTCTACAACAGAAGAAACAACTGCATCTACAACAACTGTAGCCCCAACCAGTACTACTCAGGAACCAAGTACTACAGAGAAAACAACTACAGATACAACTGCACTGACAACAGCACAAACAACAGAACTAACCACTCATACAGAATCAACTACACAAGCTACAACAAGCACTGAAGCAACAACAGTTGAAACAACTGCATCTACAACTACTCCAGCTCCAACCACTCCAACTGAGGAAGCAACAACAACACAGGAAACAACCACACCTACAACTACAACATTAACTACAGCAGCAACATCAGCACTAATCACTACCAGAGAATCAACTACACAGTTTAGAACAAGCACAGGACCAACAATAGTAGAAACAACTGTATCTACAACTACTCCAGCTCCAACAACTACAACTGAGGAAGCAACAACAACAGAGGAAACAACCACAGCTACAACTGTACTGACAACAATACCAACAACAGAACTGACCGGTAGCACTCTATACACAACAGAGGCTACAACAACCACACAGCCAACAACAGAAGAAACAACTGTATCTACAACCACTGTAGCCCCAACCAGTACAACTCAGGAACCAAGTACTACAGAGGAAACAACTACAGATACAACTGCACTGACAACAGCACAAATAACAGAACTAACCACTAGTACAGAATCAACTACACAGGCTACAACAACCACACAGCCAACAACAGAAGAAACAACTGCATCTACAACAACTGTAGCCCCAACCAGTACTACTCAGGAACCAAGTACTACAGAGGAAACAACTACAGATACAACTGCACTGACAACAGCACAAACAACAGAACTAACCACTAGTACAGAATCAACTACACAGGCTACAACAACCACACAGCCAACAACAGAAGAAACAACTGCATCTACAACAACTGTAGCCCCAACCAGTACTACTCAGGAACCAAGTACTACAGAGGAAACAACTACAGATACAACTGCACTGACAACAGCACAAACAACAGAACTAACCACTAGTACAGAATCAACTACACAGGCTACAACAACCACACAGCCAACAACAGTTGAAACAACTGCATCTACAACTACTCCAGCTCCATCAACTACAACTGAGGAAGCAACAACAACAGAGGAAACAACCACAGCTACAACTGTACTGACAACAGTACCAACAACAGAACTGACCAGTAGCACTCTATACACAACAGAGGCTATAACAACCACACAGCCGACAACAGAAGAAACAACTGCATCTACAGCCACTGTAGCCCCAACCAGTACAACTCAGGAACCAAGTACTACAGAGGAAACAACTACACATACAACTGCACTGACAACAGCACAAACAACAGAACTAACCACTAGTACAGAATCAACTACACAGGCTACAACAACCACACAGCCAACAACAGAACAAACAACTGCATCTACAACTACTGTAGCCCCAACCAGTACTACTCAGGAACCAAGTACCACAGAGGAAACAACTACAGATACAACTGCACTGACAACAGCACAAACAACAAAACTAACCACTAGAACAGAATCAACTACACAGGCTACAACAAGCACAGAACCAACAACAGTTGAAACAACTGCATCTACAACTACTCCAGCTCCAACAACTACAACTGAGGAAGCAACAACAACAGAGGAAACAACCACAGCTACAACTGTACTGACAACAATACCAACAACAGAACTGACCGGTAGCACTCTATACACAACAGAGGCTACAACAACCACACAGCCAACAACAGAAGAAACAACTGTATCTACAACCACTGTAGCCCCAACCAGTACAACTCAGGAACCAAGTACTACAGAGGAAACAACTACAGATACAACTGCACTGACAACAGCACAAACAACAGAACTAACCACTAGTACAGAATCAACTACAGAGGCTACAACAACCACACAGCCAACAACAGAAGAAACAACTGCATCTACAACAACTGTAGCCCCAACCAGTACTACTCAGGAACCAAGTACTACAGAGGAAACAACTACAGATACAACTGCACTGACAACAGCACAAACAACAGAACTAACCACTAGTACAGAATCAACTACACAGGCTACAACAACCACACAGCCAACAACAGTTGAAACAACTGCATCTACAACTACTCCAGCTCCATCAACTACAACTGAGGAAGCAACAACAACAGAGGAAACAACCACAGCTACAACTGTACTGACAACAGTACCAACAACAGAACTGACCAGTAGCACTCTATACACAACAGAGGCTATAACAACCACACAGCCGACAACAGAAGAAACAACTGTATCTACAACCACTGTAGCCCCAACCAGTACAACTCAGGAACCAAGTACTACAGAGGAAACAACTACAGATACAACTGCACTGACAACAGCACAAACAACAGAACTAACCACTAGTACAGAATCAACTACACAGGCTACAACAACCACACAGCCAACAACAGAAGAAACAACTGCATCTACAACAACTGTAGCCCCAACCAGTACTACTCAGGAACCAAGTACTACAGAGGAAACAACTACAGATACAACTGCACTGACAACAGCACAAACAACAGAACTAACCACTAGTACAGAATCAACTACACAAGCTACAACAACCACACAGCCAACAACAGTTGAAACAACTGCATCTACAACTACTCCAGCTCCATCAACTACAACTGAGGAAGCAACAACAACAGAGGAAACAACCACAGCTACAACTGTACTGACAACAGTACCAACAACAGAACTGACCAGTAGCACTCTATACACAACAGAGGCTATAACAACCACACAGCCGACAACAGAAGAAACAACTGTATCTACAACCACTGTAACCCCAACCAGTACAACTCAGGAAGCAAGTACTACAGAGGAAACAACTACAGATACAACTGCACTGACAACAGCACAAATAACAGAACTAACCACTAGTACAGAATCAACTACAGAGGCTACAACAACCACACAGCCAACAACAGAAGAAACAACTGCATCTACAACAACTGTAGCCCCAACCAGTACTACTCAGGAACCAAGTACTACAGAGGAAACAACTACAGATACAACTGCACTGACAACAGCACAAACAACAGAACTAACCACTAGTACAGAATCAACTACACAAGCTACAACAACCACACAGCCAACAACAGTTGAAACAACTGCATCTACAACTACTCCAGCTCCATCAACTACAACTGAGGAAGCAACAACAACAGAGGAAACAACCACAGCTACAACTGTACTGACAACAGTACCAACAACAGAACTGACCAGTAGCACTCTATACACAACAGAGGCTATAACAACCACACAGCCGACAACAGAAGAAACAACTGTATCTACAACCACTGTAACCCCAACCAGTACAACTCAGGAAGGAAGTACTACAGAGGAAACAACTACAGATACAACTGCACTGACAACAGCACAAACAACAGAACTAACCACTAGAACAGAATCAACTACACAGGCTACAACAAGCACAGAACCAACAACAGTTGAAACAACTGCATCTACAACAACTGTAGCCCCAACCAGTACTACTCAGGAACCAAGTACTACAGAGGAAACAACTACAGATACAACTGCACTGACAACAGCACAAACAACAGAACTAACCACTAGTACAGAATCAACTACACAAGCTACAACAACCACACAGCCAACAACAGTTGAAACAACTGCATCTACAACTACTCCAGCTCCATCAACTACAACTGAGGAAGCAACAACAACAGAGGAAACAACCACAGCTACAACTGTACTGACAACAGTACCAACAACAGAACTGACCAGTAGCACTCTATACACAACAGAGGCTATAACAACCACACAGCCGACAACAGAAGAAACAACTGTATCTACAACCACTGTAACCCCAACCAGTACAACTCAGGAAGCAAGTACTACAGAGGAAACAACTACAGATACAACTGCACTGACAACAGCACAAATAACAGAACTAACCACTAGTACAGAATCAACTACAGAGGCTACAACAACCACACAGCCAACAACAGAAGAAACAACTGCATCTACAACAACTGTAGCCCCAACCAGTACTACTCAGGAACCAAGTACTACAGAGGAAACAACTACAGATACAACTGCACTGACAACAGCACAAACAACAGAACTAACCACTAGAACAGAATCAACTACACAGGCTACAACAAGCACAGAACCAACAACAGTTGAAACAACTGCATCTACAACTACTCCAGCTCCAACAACTACAACTGAGGAAGCAACAACAACAGAGGAAACAACCACAGCTACAACTGTACTGACAACAGTACCAACAACAGAACTGACCAGTAGCACTCTATACACAACAGAGGCTATAACATCCACACAGCCAACAACAGAAGAAACAACTGCATCTACAGCCACTGTAGCCCCAACCAGTACAACTCAGGAGCCAAGTACTACAGAGGAAACAACTACACATACAACTGCACTGACAACTGCACAAACAACAGAACTAACCACTAGTACAGAATCAACTACACAGGCTACAACAACCACACAGCCAACAACAGAAGAAACAACTGCATCTACAACAACTGTAGCCCCAACCAGTACTACTCAGGAACCAAGTACTACAGAGGAAACAACTACAGATACAACTGCACTGACAACAGCACAAACAACAGAACTAACCACTAGTACAGAATCAACTACACAGGCTACAACAACCACACAGCCAACAACAGAAGAAACAACTGCATCTACAACAACTGTAGCCCCAACCAGTACTACTCAGGAACCAAGTACTACAGAGGAAACAACTACAGATACAACTGCACTGACAACAGCACAAACAACAGAACTAACCACTAGTACAGAATCAACTACACAGGCTACAACAACCACACAGCCAACAACAGTTGAAACAACTGCATCTACAACTACTCCAGCTCCATCAACTACAACTGAGGAAGCAACAACAACAGAGGAAACAACCACAGCTACAACTGTACTGACAACAGTACCAACAACAGAACTGACCAGTAGCACTCTATACACAACAGAGGCTATAACAACCACACAGCCGACAACAGAAGAAACAACTGTATCTACAACCACTGTAACCCCAACCAGTACAACTCAGGAAGCAAGTACTACAGAGGAAACAACTACAGATACAACTGCACTGACAACAGCACAAATAACAGAACTAACCACTAGTACAGAATCAACTACAGAGGCTACAACAACCACACAGCCAACAACAGAAGAAACAACTGCATCTACAACAACTGTAGCCCCAACCAGTACTACTCAGGAACCAAGTACTACAGAGGAAACAACTACAGATACAACTGCACTGACAACAGCACAAACAACAGAACTAACCACTAGTACAGAATCAACTACACAAGCTACAACAACCACACAGCCAACAACAGTTGAAACAACTGCATCTACAACTACTCCAGCTCCATCAACTACAACTGAGGAAGCAACAACAACAGAGGAAACAACCACAGCTACAACTGTACTGACAACAGTACCAACAACAGAACTGACCAGTAGCACTCTATACACAACAGAGGCTATAACAACCACACAGCCGACAACAGAAGAAACAACTGTATCTACAACCACTGTAACCCCAACCAGTACAACTCAGGAAGCAAGTACTACAGAGGAAACAACTACAGATACAACTGCACTGACAACAGCACAAATAACAGAACTAACCACTAGTACAGAATCAACTACAGAGGCTACAACAACCACACAGCCAACAACAGAAGAAACAACTGCATCTACAACTACTGTAGCCCCAACCAATAGTACTCAGGAACCAAGTACTACAGAGGAAACAACTACAGATACAACTGCACTGACAACAGCACAAACAACAGAACTAACCACTAGAACAGAATCAACTACACAGGCTACAACAAGCACAGAACCAACAACAGTTGAAACAACTGCATCTACAACTACTGTAGCCCCAACCAGTACTACTCAGGAACCAAGTACCACAGAGGAAACAACTACAGATACAACTGCACTGACAACAGCACAAACAACAGAACTAACCACTAGAACAGAATCAACTACACAGGCTACAACAAGCACAGAACCAACAACAGTTGAAACAACTGCATCTACAACTACTCCAGCTCCAACAACTACAACTGAGGAAGCAACAACAACAGAGGAAACAACCACAGCTACAACTGTACTGACAACAGTACCAACAACAGAACTGACCGGTAGCACTCTATACACAACAGAGGCTATAACAACCACACAGCCAACAACAGAAGAAACAACTGTATCTACAACCACTGTAGCCCCAACCAGTACAACTCAGGAAGCAAGTACTACAGAGGAAACAACTACAGATACAACTGCACAGACAACAGCACAAACAACAGAACTAACCACTAGTACAGAATCAACTACACAGGCTACAGCAACCACACAGCCAACAACAGAAGAAACAACTGCATCTACAACAACTGTAGCCCCAACCAGTACTACTCAGGAACAAAGTACTACAGAGGAAACAACTACAGATACAACTGCACTGACAACAGCACAAACAACAGAACTAACCACTAGAACAGAATCAACTACACAGGCTACAACAAGCACAGAACCAACAACAGTTGAAACAACTGCATCTACAACTACTCCAGCTCCAACAACTACAACTGAGGAAGCAACAACAACAGAGGAAACAACCACAGCTACAACTGTACTGACAACAGTACCAACAACAGAACTGACCGGTAGCACTCTATACACAACAGAGGCTATAACAACCACACAGCCAACAACAGAAGAAACAACTGTATCTACAACCACTGTAGCCCCAACCAGTACAACTCAGGAAGCAAGTACTACAGAGGAAACAACTACAGATACAACTGCACAGACAACAGCACAAACAACAGAACTAACCACTAGTACAGAATCAACTACACAGGATACAACTACAACTACTCCAGCTCCAACAACTACAACTGAGGATGCAACAACAACAGTGGAAACAACCACAGCTACAACTGTACTGACAACAGTACCAACAACAGAACTGACCGGTAGCACTCTATACACAACAGAGGCTATAACAACCACACAGCCAACAACAGAAGAAACAACTGTATCTACAACCACTGTAGCCCCAACCAGTACAACTCAGGAAGCAAGTACTACAGAGGAAACAACTACAGATACAACTGCACTGACAACAGCACAAACAACAGAACTAACCACTAGGACAGAATCAACTACACAGGCTACAACAACCACACAGCCAACAACAGAAGAAACAACTTCATCTACAACAACTGTAGCCCCAACCAGTACTACTCAGGAACCAAGTACTACAGAGGAAACAACTACAGGTACAACTGCACTGACAACAGCACAAACAACAGAACTAACCACTAGAACAGAATCAACTACACAGGCTACAACAAGCACAGAACCAACAACAGTTGAAACAACTGCATCTACAACTAGTCCAGCTCCAACAACTACAACTGAGGAAGCAACAACAACAGAGGAAACAACCACTGCTACAACTGTACTGACAACAGTACCAACAACAGAACTGACCAGTAGCACTCTATACACAACAGAGGCTATAACAACCACACAGCCAACAACAGAAGAAACAACTGCATCTACAGCCACTTTAGCCCCAACCAGTACAACTCAGGAACCAAGTACTACAGAGGAAACAACTACACATACAACTGCACTGACAACAGCACAAACAACAGAACTAACCACTAGTACAGAATCAACTACACAGGCTACAACAACCACACAGCCAACAACAGAACAAACAACTGCATCTACAACTACTGTAGCCCCAACCAGTGCTACTCAGGAACCAAGTACTACAGAGGAAACAACCACAGCTACAACTGTACTGACAACAGTACCAACAACAGAACTGACCAGTAGCACTCTATACACAACAGAGGCTATAACAACCACACAGCCAACAACAGAAGAAACAACTGTATCTACAACCACTGTAGCCCCAACCAGTACAACTCAGGAAGCAAGTACTACAGAGGAAACAACTACAGATACAACTGCACAGACAACAGCACAAACAACAGAACTAACCACTAGTACAGAATCAACTACACAGGCTACAACAACCACACAGCCAACAACAGAAGAAACAACTGCATCTACAACAACTGTAGCCCCAACCAGTACTACTCAGGAACCAAGTACTACAGAGGAAACAACTACAGATACAACTGCACTGACAACAGCACAAACAACAGAACTAACCACTAGAACAGAATCAACTACACAGGCTACAACAAGCACAGAACCAACAACAGTTGAAACAACTGCATCTACAACTACTCCAGCTCCAACAACTACAACTGAGGAAGCAACAACAACAGAGGAAACAACCACAGCTACAACTGTACTGACAACAGTACCAACAACAGAACTGACCGGTAGCACTCTATACACAACAGAGGCTATAACAACCACACAGCCAACAACAGAAGAAACAACTGTATCTACAACCACTGTAGCCCCAACCAGTACAACTCAGGAAGCAAGTACTACAGAGGAAACAACTACAGATACAACTGCACTGACAACAGCACAAACAACAGAACTAACCACTAGTACAGAATCAACTACACAGGCTACAACAACCACACAGCCAACAACAGAACAAACAACTGCATCTACAACAACTGTAGCCCCAACCAGTACTACTCAGGAACCAAGTACTACAGAGGAAACAACTACAGATACAACTGCACTGACAACAGAACAAACAACAGAACTAACCACTAGAACAGAATCAACTACACAGGCTACAACAAGCACAGAACCAACAACAGTTGAAACAACTGCATCTACAACTAGTCCAGCTCCAACAACTACAACTGAGGAAGCAACAACAACAGAGGAAACAACCACAGCTACAACTGTACTGACAACAGTACCAACAGAACTGACCAGTAGCACTCTATACACAACAGAGGCTATAACATCCACACAGCCAACAACAGAAGAAACAACTGCATCTACAGCCACTGTAGCCCCAACCAGTACAACTCAGGAAGCAAGTACTACAGAGGAAACAACTACAGATACAACTGCACTGACAACAGCACAAACAACAGAACTAACCACTAGTACAGAATCAACTACACAGGCTACAACAACCACACAGCCAACAACAGTTGAAACAACTGCATCTACAACTACTCCAGCTCCATCAACTACAACTGAGGAAGCAAGTACTACAGAGGAAACAACTACAGATACAACTGCACTGACA
Source organism: Ictalurus furcatus (assembly GCF_023375685.1). Taxonomy (NCBI): domain Eukaryota; kingdom Metazoa; phylum Chordata; class Actinopteri; order Siluriformes; family Ictaluridae; genus Ictalurus; species Ictalurus furcatus. Next base: position 37,561,401 of record NC_071257.1, read on the forward strand.
ACAGCACAAACAACAGAACTAACCACTAGAACAGAATCAACTACACAGGCTACAACAAGCACAGAACCAACAACAGTTGAAACAACTGCATCTACAACTACTCCAGCTCCAACAACTACAACTGAGGAAGCAACAACAACAGAGGAAACAACCACAGCTACAACTGTACTGACAACAGTACCAACAACAGAACTGACCAGTAGCACTCTATACACAACAGAGGCTATAACAACCACACAGCCAACAACAGAAGAAACAACTGCATCTACAGCCACTGTAGCCCCAACCAGTACTACTCAAGAACCAAGTACTACAGAGGAAACAACTACAGATACAACTGCACTGACAACAGCACAAACAACAGAACTAACCACTAGAACAGAATCAACTACACAGTCTACAATGAGCATGGGACCAAAAAGTGCAGACACAATTACTCCTGCAAGTAGTACAACTTTAATTACTACAGTTGAAACTTCAATATCTACAGAGGAACGTCCAACTACATCACCCAGAACTGCAGAACCAATAAGAACTACTACTGGGTCTACGACACAATCTCCAACTTCTACAGCAACACCTTCATTAATGTATGTTACTTTCTGACACGTAAATGAGTAAAGAATTATATATTCATACTGAAATCTGATACTAAATGAACGTATAATGCTTAAATTTTTTAGACCTGATTCAGCTGTGGTCCAGACCAGGATGGTCTTCAGTTCCTCCTCTCCTGTTCCCAGTGAGAGTTTGGTCCTCTATGCAATCCAGACTCTTCTCAGTGCTCGACTCACAAACCTCTCTGACTCTGTAAAAGTGCTGAACTTCACCTATGAGAGTATGTTTTCTTTACTAATACATATTACAACTCTTCACATCATTGTCCTATCCATATTTGAGCTAAAACATTATTATGGACATTTGATTTGTTCCACAGAAATTTCAGACACCTCCTATGCAGTCAACTTCACATTGAGCATCAGTAACATCAGCATGTCTAAGAACCCTGACCTCAGGAACGACACCTACACCCAAGTGGAGAACATCATCAATAACGCTGTGAGTGTACATGACCAGGCATATACGAACATTCTAACAAATGTCTATAGATAGGGTGTGATTCAATTTCAGAGTTATGAATTAGTCCAAAAATTCACAGTGAACACAGGTCTATCTGAGACACGACAGACTCATAGCAGGGAATCAGCTAAAGATCCCAAACCCTAGAAGGCAGGTGCAGACATAACAGCAGGGCAGAATCATAAATCAGTAATCCATGGACCTGCAGTGGAGATAGTAAAACGGGTCAGTACTGCAGAACATAAGTAGTGGCAAGAAGTTGCAGTGGCAGACATCTAGGTATAAATTCATACATTTAAAATCTATATCCTGAATATATATATTTCTGTGAAGCTGCTTTGGGACAGAGTCCATTGTTAAAAGTGCTATATAAATAAAAGTGAATTAAATTGAATCCAACATGCTACATAAATACTGTTGTAATATACATGAGTGCAAATTACTGTCAGGTGTGCAAAGTAGTTCAGAATTGAGGATTAGGCTGACCTCCTGTGGTCGGTGGGAGAGGTCCAGGTAGTGGTTGTTACCAATGAGTCCTTGTCTTCAGAATTTGTTCTAGTACAACATACCGTTACACATGGTGCACTTACAAAACCCTACATCAATTTAACATTGACACCTAAATTGTTTCTGAAAATCAAATTCAAATATAAAGTGATGTCTATATTCATCTTTTGAAAACATTTACAACAATTTTTTTTTCAATTGTAAGGCAGAAAAATGGCTCCAAAAATTGCAAAATGGACTGTTCTTATATTAGCGTAGATTAAATCTCATTATTTATCTGTCTGTCTCCAGCTAAACACGCTTCTAAATGAACCTGGTGCAGAACCAATCGAACCCCAGAGCTCTTTCTTCACGTAAGATCACAGCAGTATTCTTTCCTCTCTCAAAATACTGTTTGGTAATTATTATTGTAAAGTGAATTGTATTGTGATGTTTGTGATTTCTTCTACTGGTATCAGGAGTTCAGGAAACCAGGTTAATGGTGACATGGAGTACTACTTCCAAGATGGAGACACCAAAACACCAGCAGCCTTCCTGAATGAGCTAACACCTGTGTAAGTGTCCTGATATCAATTTCACAAGTTTCTATTTAATCAGCGTGTTCTCAGACTCTGTGTTTAATATCTGATTATTGATATATATATATATTTAATAACAGATCATTTCAACCATGTGTATGTAATGGAGAATCAAATTTTCATCCGATTGTGAAAAATTATCAGCATAAAGCTTTGTATCTGCAAATAATAATGATGCTTTGTCTTTTCAGGTCTGGTTCAGCTGTGGTTCAGTCCAGGATGGTCTTCAATACCTCCTCTCCTGTTCCCAGTGAGAGATTGGTCCTCAGTGCGATCCAGACTCTTCTCAGTGCGCGACTCACAAATCTCTCCGACTCTGTAAAAGTGCTGAACTTCACCTATGAGAGTATGTTTTCTTTACTAATACATATTACAACTTTTCACATCCTTGTCCTATCCATATTTGACCTAAAACATTATTATGGACATTTGATTTGTTCCACAGGAATTTCAGACACCTCCTATGCAGTCAACTTCACATTGAGCATCAGTAACATCAGCATGTCTAAGAACCCTGACCTCAGGAACGACACCTACACCCAAGTGGAGAACATCATCAATAACGCTGTGAGTGTACATGACCAGGCACATATGAACATTCTAACAAATGTCTATAGATAGGGTGGGATTCAATTTCAGAGTTATGAATTAGTCCAGAAATTCACAGTGAACACAGGGCTATCTGAGACACGACAGACTCATAGCAGGGAATCAGCTAAAGATCCCAAACCCTAGAAGGCAGGTGCAGACATAACAGCAGGGAAGAATCATAAATCAGTAATCCATGGACCTGCAGTGGAGGTATTAAAACGGGTCAGTACTGCAGAACATAAGTAGTGGCAAGAAGTTGCAGTGGCAGACATCTAGGTATAAATTCATACATTTAAAATCTATATCCTGAATATATATATTTCTGTGAAGCTGCTTTGGGACAAAGTCCATTGTTAAAAGTGCTATATAAATAAAAGTGAATTAAATTGAATCCAACGTGCTACATAAATACTGTAGTAATATACATGAGTGCAAATTACTGTCAGGTGTGCAAAGTAGTTCAGAATTGAGGATTAGGCTGACCTCCTGTGGTCGGTGGGAGAGGTCCAGGTAGTGGTTGTTACCAATGAGTCCTTGTCTTCAGAATTTGTTCCAGTACAACATACCGTTACACATGGTGCACTTACAAAACCCTACATCAATTTAACATTGACACCTAAATTGTTTCTGAAAATCAAATTCAAATATAAAGTGATGTCTATATTCATCTTTTGAAAACATTTACAACAATTTTTTTTTTCAATTGTAAGGCAGAAAAATGGCTCCAAAAAATGTAAAATGGAATGTTCTTATATTAGCGTAGATTAAATCTCATTATTTATCTGTCTGTCTCCAGCTAAACACGCTTCTAAATGAACCTGGTGCAGAACCAATCGAACCCCAGAGCTCTTTCTTCACGTAAGATCACAGCAGTATTCTTTCCTCTCTCAAAATACTGTTTGGTAATTATTATTGTAAAGTGAATTGCATTGTGATGTTTGTGATTTCTTCTACTGGTAACAGGAGTTCAAGAAACCAGGTTAATGGTGACATGGAGTACTACTTCCAAGATGGAGACACCAAAACACCAGCAGCCTTCCTGAATGAGCTAACACCTGTGTAAGTGTCCTGATATCAATTTCACAAGTTTCTGTTTAATCAGTGTGTTCTCAGACTTTGTGTTTAATATATTATTATTGATATATATATATATTTAAAAACAGATCATTTCAACCATGTGGATGTAATGGAGAATCAAATTTTCATCCGATTGTGAAAAATAATCAGCATAAAGCTTTGTATCTGCAAATAATAATGATGCTTTGTCTTTTCAGGTCTGGTTCAGCTATGGTTCAGACCAGGATGGTCTTCAATACCTCCTCTCCTGTTCCCAGTGAGAGATTGATCCTCAGTGCGTTCCAGACTCTTCTCAGTGCTCGACTCACAAACCTCTCTGACTCTGTAAAAGTGCTGAACTTCACCTATGAGAGTATGTTTTCTTTACTAATACATATTACAACTTTTCACATCCTTGTCCTATCCATATTTGACCTAAAACATTATTATGGACATTTGATTTGCTCCACAGGAATTTCAGACACCTCCTATGCAGTCAACTTCACATTGAGCATCAGTAACATCAGCATGTCTAAGAACCCTGACCTCAGGAACGACACCTACACCCAAGTGGAGAACATCATCAATAACGCTGTGAGTGTACATGAGCAGGCACATATGAACATTCTAACAAATGTCTATAGATAGGGTGGGATTCAATTTCAGAGTTATGAATTAGTCCAGAAATTCACAGTGAACACAGGGCTATCTGAGACACGACAGACTCATAGCAGGGAATCAGCTAAAGATCCCAAACCCTAGAAGGCAGGTGCAGACATAACAGCAGGGCAGAATCATAAATCAGTAATCCATGGACCTGCAGTGGAGGTATTAAAACGGGTCAGTACTGCAGAACATAAGTAGTGGCAAGAAGTTGCAGTGGCAGACATCTAGGTATAAATTCATACATTTAAAATCTATATCCTGAATATATATATTTCTGTGAAGCTGCTTTGGGACAAAGTCCATTGTTAAAAGTGCTATATAAATAAAAGTGAATTAAATTGAATCCAACATGCTACATAAATACTGTAGTAATATACATGAGTGCAAATTACTGTCAGGTGTGCAAAGTAGTTCAGAATTGAGGATTAGGCTGACCTCCTGTGGTCGGTGGGAGAGGTCCAGGTAGTGGTTGTTACCAATGAGTCCTTGTCTTCAGAATTTGTTCTAGTACAACATACCGTTACACATGGTGCACTTACAAAACCCTACATCAATTTAACATTGACGCCTAAATTGTTTCTGAAAATCAAATTCAAATATAAAGTGATGTCTATATTCATCTTTTGAAAACATTTACAACAATTTTTTTTTCAATTGTAAGGCAGAAAAATGGCTCCAAAAATTGCAAAATGGACTGTTCTTATATTAGCGTAGATTAAATCTCATTATTTATCTGTCTGTCTCCAGCTAAACACGCTTCTAAATGAACCTGGTGCAGAACCAATCGAACCCCAGAGCTCTTTCTTCACGTAAGATCACAGCAGTATTCTTTCCTCTCTCAAAATACTGTTTGGTAATTATTATTGTAAAGTGAATTGCATTGTGATGTTTGTGATTTCTTCTACTGGTAACAGGAGTTCAAGAAACCAGGTTAATGGTGACATGGAGTACTACTTCCAAGATGGAGACACCAAAACACCAGCAGCCTTCCTGAATGAGCTAACACCTGTGTAAGTGTCCTGATATCAATTTCACAAGTTTCTGTTTAATCAGTGTGTTCTCAGACTTTGTGTTTAATATATTATTATTGATATATATATATATTTAAAAACAGATCATTTCAACCATGTGGATGTAATGGAGAATCAAATTTTCATCCGATTGTGAAAAATAATCAGCATAAAGCTTTGTATCTGCAAATAATAATGATGCTTTGTCTTTTCAGGTCTGGTTCAGCTGTGGTTCAGACCAGGATGGTCTTCAATACCTCCTCTCCTGTTCCCAGTGAGAGATTGGTCCTCAGTGCGTTCCAGACTCTTCTCAGTGCTCGACTCACAAACCTCTCTGACTCTGTAAAAGTGCTGAACTTCACCTATGAGAGTATGTTTTCTTTACTAATACATATTACAACTTTTCACATCCTTGTCCTATCCATATTTGACCTAAAACATTATTATGGACATTTGATTTGCTCCACAGGAATTTCAGACACCTCCTATGCAGTCAACTTCACATTGAGCATCAGTAACATCAGCATGTCTAAGAACCCTGACCTCAGGAACGACACCTACACCCAAGTGGAGAACATCATCAATAACGCTGTGAGTGTACATGAGCAGGCACATATGAACATTCTAACAAATGTCTATAGATAGGGTGGGATTCAATTTCAGAGTTATGAATTAGTCCAGAAATTCACAGTGAACACAGGGCTATCTGAGACACGACAGACTCATAGCAGGGAATCAGCTAAAGATCCCAAACCCTAGAAGGCAGGTGCAGACATAACAGCAGGGCAGAATCATAAATCAGTAATCCATGGACCTGCAGTGGAGGTATTAAAACGGGTCAGTACTGCAGAACATAAGTAGTGGCAAGAAGTTGCAGTGGCAGACATCTAGGTATAAATTCATACATTTAAAATCTATATCCTGAATATATATATTTCTGTGAAGCTGCTTTGGGACAAAGTCCATTGTTAAAAGTGCTATATAAATAAAAGTGAATTAAATTGAATCCAACATGCTACATAAATACTGTAGTAATATACATGAGTGCAAATTACTGTCAGGTGTGCAAAGTAGTTCAGAATTGAGGATTAGGCTGACCTCCTGTGGTCGGTGGGAGAGGTCCAGGTAGTGGTTGTTACCAATGAGTCCTTGTCTTCAGAATTTGTTCTAGTACAACATACCGTTACACATGGTGCACTTACAAAACCCTACATCAATTTAACATTGACACCTAAATTGTTTCTGAAAATCAAATTCAAATATAAAGTGATGTCTATATTCATCTTTTGAAAACATTTACAACAATTTTTTTTTCAATTGTAATGCAGAAAAATGGCTCCAAAAATTGCAAAATGGACTGTTCTTATATTAGCGTAGATTAAATCTCATTATTTATCTGTCTGTCTCCAGCTAAACACGCTTCTAAATGAACCTGGTGCAGAACCAATCGAACCGCAGAGCTCTTTCTTCACGTAAGTTCACAGCAGTATTCTTTCCTCTCTCAAAATACTGTTTGGTAATTATTATTGTAAAGTGAATTGTATTGTGATGTTTGTGATTTCTTCTACTGGTAACAGGAGTTCAGGAAACCAGGTTAATGGTGACATGGAGTACTACTTCCAAGATGGAGACACCAAAACACCAGCAGCCTTTCTGAATGAGCTAACACCTGTGTAAGTGTCCTGATATCAATTTCACAAGTTTCTATTTAATCAGTGTGTTCTCAGACTCTGTGTTTAATATCTGATTATTGATATGTATATATTTAATAACAGATCATTTCAACCATGTGTATGTAATGGAGAATTAAATTTTCATCCGATTGTGAAAAATAATCAGCATAAAGCTTTGTATCTGCAAATAATAATGATGCTTTGTCTTTTCAGGTCTGGTTCAGCTGTGGTTCAGACCAGGATGGTCTTCAATACCTCCTCTCCTGTTCCCAGTGAGAGATTGGTCCTCAGTGCGTTCCAGACTCTTCTCAGTGCTCGACTCACAAACCTCTCTGACTCTGTAAAAGTGCTGAACTTCACCTATGAGAGTATGTTTTCTTTACTAATACATATTACAACTTTTCACATCCTTGTCCTATCCATATTTGACCTAAAACATTATTATGGACATTTGATTTGCTCCACAGGAATTTCAGACACCTCCTATGCAGTCAACTTCACATTGAGCATCAGTAACATCAGCATGTCTAAGAACCCTGACCTCAGGAACGACACCTACACCCAAGTGGAGAACATCATCAATAACGCTGTGAGTGTACATGAGCAGGCACATATGAACATTCTAACAAATGTCTATAGATAGGGTGGGATTCAATTTCAGAGTTATGAATTAGTCCAGAAATTCACAGTGAACACAGGGCTATCTGAGACACGACAGACTCATAGCAGGGAATCAGCTAAAGATCCCAAACCCTAGAAGGCAGGTGCAGACATAACAGCAGGGCAGAATCATAAATCAGTAATCCATGGACCTGCAGTGGAGGTATTAAAACGGGTCAGTACTGCAGAACATAAGTAGTGGCAAGAAGTTGCAGTGGCAGACATCTAGGTATAAATTCATACATTTAAAATCTATATCCTGAATATATATATTTCTGTGAAGCTGCTTTGGGACAAAGTCCATTGTTAAAAGTGCTATATAAATAAAAGTGAATTAAATTGAATCCAACATGCTACATAAATACTGTAGTAATATACATGAGTGCAAATTACTGTCAGGTGTGCAAAGTAGTTCAGAATTGAGGATTAGGCTGACCTCCTGTGGTCGGTGGGAGAGGTCCAGGTAGTGGTTGTTACCAATGAGTCCTTGTCTTCAGAATTTGTTCTAGTACAACATACCGTTACACATGGTGCACTTACAAAACCCTACATCAATTTAACATTGACGCCTAAATTGTTTCTGAAAATCAAATTCAAATATAAAGTGATGTCTATATTCATCTTTTGAAAACATTTACAACAATTTTTTTTTCAATTGTAAGGCAGAAAAATGGCTCCAAAAATTGCAAAATGGACTGTTCTTATATTAGCGTAGATTAAATCTCATTATTTATCTGTCTGTCTCCAGCTAAACACGCTTCTAAATGAACCTGGTGCAGAACCAATCGAACCCCAGAGCTCTTTCTTCACGTAAGATCACAGCAGTATTCTTTCCTCTCTCAAAATACTGTTTGGTAATTATTATTGTAAAGTGAATTGCATTGTGATGTTTGTGATTTCTTCTACTGGTAACAGGAGTTCAAGAAACCAGGTTAATGGTGACATGGAGTACTACTTCCAAGATGGAGACACCAAAACACCAGCAGCCTTCCTGAATGAGCTAACACCTGTGTAAGTGTCCTGATATCAATTTCACAAGTTTCTGTTTAATCAGTGTGTTCTCAGACTTTGTGTTTAATATATTATTATTGATATATATATATATTTAAAAACAGATCATTTCAACCATGTGGATGTAATGGAGAATCAAATTTTCATCCGATTGTGAAAAATAATCAGCATAAAGCTTTGTATCTGCAAATAATAATGATGCTTTGTCTTTTCAGGTCTGGTTCAGCTGTGGTTCAGACCAGGATGGTCTTCAATACCTCCTCTCCTGTTCCCAGTGAGAGATTGGTCCTCAGTGCGTTCCAGACTCTTCTCAGTGCTCGACTCACAAACCTCTCTGACTCTGTAAAAGTGCTGAACTTCACCTATGAGAGTATGTTTTCTTTACTAATACATATTACAACTTTTCACATCCTTGTCCTATCCATATTTGACCTAAAACATTATTATGGACATTTGATTTGCTCCACAGGAATTTCAGACACCTCCTATGCAGTCAACTTCACATTGAGCATCAGTAACATCAGCATGTCTAAGAACCCTGACCTCAGGAACGACACCTACACCCAAGTGGAGAACATCATCAATAACGCTGTGAGTGTACATGAGCAGGCACATATGAACATTCTAACAAATGTCTATAGATAGGGTGGGATTCAATTTCAGAGTTATGAATTAGTCCAGAAATTCACAGTGAACACAGGGCTATCTGAGACACGACAGACTCATAGCAGGGAATCAGCTAAAGATCCCAAACCCTAGAAGGCAGGTGCAGACATAACAGCAGGGCAGAATCATAAATCAGTAATCCATGGACCTGCAGTGGAGGTATTAAAACGGGTCAGTACTGCAGAACATAAGTAGTGGCAAGAAGTTGCAGTGGCAGACATCTAGGTATAAATTCATACATTTAAAATCTATATCCTGAATATATATATTTCTGTGAAGCTGCTTTGGGACAAAGTCCATTGTTAAAAGTGCTATATAAATAAAAGTGAATTAAATTGAATCCAACATGCTACATAAATACTGTAGTAATATACATGAGTGCAAATTACTGTCAGGTGTGCAAAGTAGTTCAGAATTGAGGATTAGGCTGACCTCCTGTGGTCGGTGGGAGAGGTCCAGGTAGTGGTTGTTACCAATGAGTCCTTGTCTTCAGAATTTGTTCTAGTACAACATACCGTTACACATGGTGCACTTACAAAACCCTACATCAATTTAACATTGACACCTAAATTGTTTCTGAAAATCAAATTCAAATATAAAGTGATGTCTATATTCATCTTTTGAAAACATTTACAACAATTTTTTTTTCAATTGTAATGCAGAAAAATGGCTCCAAAAATTGCAAAATGGACTGTTCTTATATTAGCGTAGATTAAATCTCATTATTTATCTGTCTGTCTCCAGCTAAACACGCTTCTAAATGAACCTGGTGCAGAACCAATCGAACCGCAGAGCTCTTTCTTCACGTAAGTTCACAGCAGTATTCTTTCCTCTCTCAAAATACTGTTTGGTAATTATTATTGTAAAGTGAATTGTATTGTGATGTTTGTGATTTCTTCTACTGGTAACAGGAGTTCAGGAAACCAGGTTAATGGTGACATGGAGTACTACTTCCAAGATGGAGACACCAAAACACCAGCAGCCTTTCTGAATGAGCTAACACCTGTGTAAGTGTCCTGATATCAATTTCACAAGTTTCTATTTAATCAGTGTGTTCTCAGACTCTGTGTTTAATATCTGATTATTGATATGTATATATTTAATAACAGATCATTTCAACCATGTGTATGTAATGGAGAATTAAATTTTCATCCGATTGTGAAAAATAATCAGCATAAAGCTTTGTATCTGCAAATAATAATGATGCTTTGTCTTTTCAGGTCTGGTTCAGCTGTGGTTCAGACCAGGATGGTCTTCAATACCTCCTCTCCTGTTCCCAGTGAGAGATTGGTCCTCAGTGCGTTCCAGACTCTTCTCAGTGCTCGACTCACAAACCTCTCTGACTCTGTAAAAGTGCTGAACTTCACCTATGAGAGTATGTTTTCTTTACTAATACATATTACAACTTTTCACATCCTTGTCCTATCCATATTTGACCTAAAACATTATTATGGACATTTGATTTGCTCCACAGGAATTTCAGACACCTCCTATGCAGTCAACTTCACATTGAGCATCAGTAACATCAGCATGTCTAAGAACCCTGACCTCAGGAACGACACCTACACCCAAGTGGAGAACATCATCAATAACGCTGTGAGTGTACATGAGCAGGCACATATGAACATTCTAACAAATGTCTATAGATAGGGTGGGATTCAATTTCAGAGTTATGAATTAGTCCAGAAATTCACAGTGAACACAGGGCTATCTGAGACACGACAGACTCATAGCAGGGAATCAGCTAAAGATCCCAAACCCTAGAAGGCAGGTGCAGACATAACAGCAGGGCAGAATCATAAATCAGTAATCCATGGACCTGCAGTGGAGGTATTAAAACGGGTCAGTACTGCAGAACATAAGTAGTGGCAAGAAGTTGCAGTGGCAGACATCTAGGTATAAATTCATACATTTAAAATCTATATCCTGAATATATATATTTCTGTGAAGCTGCTTTGGGACAAAGTCCATTGTTAAAAGTGCTATATAAATAAAAGTGAATTAAATTGAATCCAACATGCTACATAAATACTGTAGTAATATACATGAGTGCAAATTACTGTCAGGTGTGCAAAGTAGTTCAGAATTGAGGATTAGGCTGACCTCCTGTGGTCGGTGGGAGAGGTCCAGGTAGTGGTTGTTACCAATGAGTCCTTGTCTTCAGAATTTGTTCTAGTACAACATACCGTTACACATGGTGCACTTACAAAACCCTACATCAATTTAACATTGACGCCTAAATTGTTTCTGAAAATCAAATTCAAATATAAAGTGATGTCTATATTCATCTTTTGAAAACATTTACAACAATTTTTTTTTCAATTGTAAGGCAGAAAAATGGCTCCAAAAATTGCAAAATGGACTGTTCTTATATTAGCGTAGATTAAATCTCATTATTTATCTGTCTGTCTCCAGCTAAACACGCTTCTAAATGAACCTGGTGCAGAACCAATCGAACCCCAGAGCTCTTTCTTCACGTAAGATCACAGCAGTATTCTTTCCTCTCTCAAAATACTGTTTGGTAATTATTATTGTAAAGTGAATTGCATTGTGATGTTTGTGATTTCTTCTACTGGTAACAGGAGTTCAAGAAACCAGGTTAATGGTGACATGGAGTACTACTTCCAAGATGGAGACACCAAAACACCAGCAGCCTTCCTGAATGAGCTAACACCTGTGTAAGTGTCCTGATATCAATTTCACAAGTTTCTGTTTAATCAGTGTGTTCTCAGACTTTGTGTTTAATATATTATTATTGATATATATATATTTAAAAACAGATCATTTCAACCATGTGGATGTAATGGAGAATCAAATTTTCATCCGATTGTGAAAAATAATCAGCATAAAGCTTTGTATCTGCAAATAATAATGATGCTTTGTCTTTTCAGGTCTGGTTCAGCTGTGGTTCAGACCAGGATGGTCTTCAATACCTCCTCTCCTGTTCCCAGTGAGAGATTGGTCCTCAGTGCGTTCCAGACTCTTCTCAGTGCTCGACTCACAAACCTCTCTGACTCTGTAAAAGTGCTGAACTTCACCTATGAGAGTATGTTTTCTTTACTAATACATATTACAACTTTTCACATCCTTGTCCTATCCATATTTGACCTAAAACATTATTATGGACATTTGATTTGCTCCACAGGAATTTCAGACACCTCCTATGCAGTCAACTTCACATTGAGCATCAGTAACATCAGCATGTCTAAGAACCCTGACCTCAGGAACGACACCTACACCCAAGTGGAGAACATCATCAATAACGCTGTGAGTGTACATGAGCAGGCACATATGAACATTCTAACAAATGTCTATAGATAGGGTGGGATTCAATTTCAGAGTTATGAATTAGTCCAGAAATTCACAGTGAACACAGGGCTATCTGAGACACGACAGACTCATAGCAGGGAATCAGCTAAAGATCCCAAACCCTAGAAGGCAGGTGCAGACATAACAGCAGGGCAGAATCATAAATCAGTAATCCATGGACCTGCAGTGGAGGTATTAAAACGGGTCAGTACTGCAGAACATAAGTAGTGGCAAGAAGTTGCAGTGGCAGACATCTAGGTATAAATTCATACATTTAAAATCTATATCCTGAATATATATATTTCTGTGAAGCTGCTTTGGGACAAAGTCCATTGTTAAAAGTGCTATATAAATAAAAGTGAATTAAATTGAATCCAACATGCTACATAAATACTGTAGTAATATACATGAGTGCAAATTACTGTCAGGTGTGCAAAGTAGTTCAGAATTGAGGATTAGGCTGACCTCCTGTGGTCGGTGGGAGAGGTCCAGGTAGTGGTTGTTACCAATGAGTCCTTGTCTTCAGAATTTGTTCTAGTACAACATACCGTTACACATGGTGCACTTACAAAACCCTACATCAATTTAACATTGACACCTAAATTGTTTCTGAAAATCAAATTCAAATATAAAGTGATGTCTATATTCATCTTTTGAAAACATTTACAACAATTTTTTTTTCAATTGTAATGCAGAAAAATGGCTCCAAAAATTGCAAAATGGACTGTTCTTATATTAGCGTAGATTAAATCTCATTATTTATCTGTCTGTCTCCAGCTAAACACGCTTCTAAATGAACCTGGTGCAGAACCAATCGAACCGCAGAGCTCTTTCTTCACGTAAGTTCACAGCAGTATTCTTTCCTCTCTCAAAATACTGTTTGGTAATTATTATTGTAAAGTGAATTGTATTGTGATGTTTGTGATTTCTTCTACTGGTAACAGGAGTTCAGGAAACCAGGTTAATGGTGACATGGAGTACTACTTCCAAGATGGAGACACCAAAACACCAGCAGCCTTTCTGAATGAGCTAACACCTGTGTAAGTGTCCTGATATCAATTTCACAAGTTTCTATTTAATCAGTGTGTTCTCAGACTCTGTGTTTAATATCTGATTATTGATATGTATATATTTAATAACAGATCATTTCAACCATGTGTATGTAATGGAGAATTAAATTTTCATCCGATTGTGAAAAATAATCAGCATAAAGCTTTGTATCTGCAAATAATAATGATGCTTTGTCTTTTCAGGTCTGGTTCAGCTGTGGTTCAGACCAGGATGGTCTTCAATACCTCCTCTCCTGTTCCCAGTGAGAGATTGGTCCTCAGTGCGTTCCAGACTCTTCTCAGTGCTCGACTCACAAACCTCTCTGACTCTGTAAAAGTGCTGAACTTCACCTATGAGAGTATGTTTTCTTTACTAATACATATTACAACTTTTCACATCCTTGTCCTATCCATATTTGACCTAAAACATTATTATGGACATTTGATTTGCTCCACAGGAATTTCAGACACCTCCTATGCAGTCAACTTCACATTGAGCATCAGTAACATCAGCATGTCTAAGAACCCTGACCTCAGGAACGACACCTACACCCAAGTGGAGAACATCATCAATAACGCTGTGAGTGTACATGAGCAGGCACATATGAACATTCTAACAAATGTCTATAGATAGGGTGGGATTCAATTTCAGAGTTATGAATTAGTCCAGAAATTCACAGTGAACACAGGGCTATCTGAGACACGACAGACTCATAGCAGGGAATCAGCTAAAGATCCCAAACCCTAGAAGGCAGGTGCAGACATAACAGCAGGGCAGAATCATAAATCAGTAATCCATGGACCTGCAGTGGAGGTATTAAAACGGGTCAGTACTGCAGAACATAAGTAGTGGCAAGAAGTTGCAGTGGCAGACATCTAGGTATAAATTCATACATTTAAAATCTATATCCTGAATATATATATTTCTGTGAAGCTGCTTTGGGACAAAGTCCATTGTTAAAAGTGCTATATAAATAAAAGTGAATTAAATTGAATCCAACATGCTACATAAATACTGTAGTAATATACATGAGTGCAAATTACTGTCAGGTGTGCAAAGTAGTTCAGAATTGAGGATTAGGCTGACCTCCTGTGGTCGGTGGGAGAGGTCCAGGTAGTGGTTGTTACCAATGAGTCCTTGTCTTCAGAATTTGTTCTAGTACAACATACCGTTACACATGGTGCACTTACAAAACCCTACATCAATTTAACATTGACGCCTAAATTGTTTCTGAAAATCAAATTCAAATATAAAGTGATGTCTATATTCATCTTTTGAAAACATTTACAACAATTTTTTTTTCAATTGTAAGGCAGAAAAATGGCTCCAAAAATTGCAAAATGGACTGTTCTTATATTAGCGTAGATTAAATCTCATTATTTATCTGTCTGTCTCCAGCTAAACACGCTTCTAAATGAACCTGGTGCAGAACCAATCGAACCCCAGAGCTCTTTCTTCACGTAAGATCACAGCAGTATTCTTTCCTCTCTCAAAATACTGTTTGGTAATTATTATTGTAAAGTGAATTGCATTGTGATGTTTGTGATTTCTTCTACTGGTAACAGGAGTTCAAGAAACCAGGTTAATGGTGACATGGAGTACTACTTCCAAGATGGAGACACCAAAACACCAGCAGCCTTCCTGAATGAGCTAACACCTGTGTAAGTGTCCTGATATCAATTTCACAAGTTTCTGTTTAATCAGTGTGTTCTCAGACTTTGTGTTTAATATATTATTATTGATATATATATATATTTAAAAACAGATCATTTCAACCATGTGGATGTAATGGAGAATCAAATTTTCATCCGATTGTGAAAAATAATCAGCATAAAGCTTTGTATCTGCAAATAATAATGATGCTTTGTCTTTTCAGGTCTGGTTCAGCTGTGGTTCAGACCAGGATGGTCTTCAATACCTCCTCTCCTGTTCCCAGTGAGAGATTGGTCCTCAGTGCGTTCCAGACTCTTCTCAGTGCTCGACTCACAAACCTCTCTGACTCTGTAAAAGTGCTGAACTTCACCTATGAGAGTATGTTTTCTTTACTAATACATATTACAACTTTTCACATCCTTGTCCTATCCATATTTGACCTAAAACATTATTATGGACATTTGATTTGCTCCACAGGAATTTCAGACACCTCCTATGCAGTCAACTTCACATTGAGCATCAGTAACATCAGCATGTCTAAGAACCCTGACCTCAGGAACGACACCTACACCCAAGTGGAGAACATCATCAATAACGCTGTGAGTGTACATGAGCAGGCACATATGAACATTCTAACAAATGTCTATAGATAGGGTGGGATTCAATTTCAGAGTTATGAATTAGTCCAGAAATTCACAGTGAACACAGGGCTATCTGAGACACGACAGACTCATAGCAGGGAATCAGCTAAAGATCCCAAACCCTAGAAGGCAGGTGCAGACATAACAGCAGGGCAGAATCATAAATCAGTAATCCATGGACCTGCAGTGGAGGTATTAAAACGGGTCAGTACTGCAGAACATAAGTAGTGGCAAGAAGTTGCAGTGGCAGACATCTAGGTATAAATTCATACATTTAAAATCTATATCCTGAATATATATATTTCTGTGAAGCTGCTTTGGGACAAAGTCCATTGTTAAAAGTGCTATATAAATAAAAGTGAATTAAATTGAATCCAACATGCTACATAAATACTGTAGTAATATACATGAGTGCAAATTACTGTCAGGTGTGCAAAGTAGTTCAGAATTGAGGATTAGGCTGACCTCCTGTGGTCGGTGGGAGAGGTCCAGGTAGTGGTTGTTACCAATGAGTCCTTGTCTTCAGAATTTGTTCTAGTACAACATACCGTTACACATGGTGCACTTACAAAACCCTACATCAATTTAACATTGACACCTAAATTGTTTCTGAAAATCAAATTCAAATATAAAGTGATGTCTATATTCATCTTTTGAAAACATTTACAACAATTTTTTTTTCAATTGTAATGCAGAAAAATGGCTCCAAAAATTGCAAAATGGACTGTTCTTATATTAGCGTAGATTAAATCTCATTATTTATCTGTCTGTCTCCAGCTAAACACGCTTCTAAATGAACCTGGTGCAGAACCAATCGAACCGCAGAGCTCTTTCTTCACGTAAGTTCACAGCAGTATTCTTTCCTCTCTCAAAATACTGTTTGGTAATTATTATTGTAAAGTGAATTGTATTGTGATGTTTGTGATTTCTTCTACTGGTAACAGGAGTTCAGGAAACCAGGTTAATGGTGACATGGAGTACTACTTCCAAGATGGAGACACCAAAACACCAGCAGCCTTTCTGAATGAGCTAACACCTGTGTAAGTGTCCTGATATCAATTTCACAAGTTTCTATTTAATCAGTGTGTTCTCAGACTCTGTGTTTAATATCTGATTATTGATATGTATATATTTAATAACAGATCATTTCAACCATGTGTATGTAATGGAGAATTAAATTTTCATCCGATTGTGAAAAATAATCAGCATAAAGCTTTGTATCTGCAAATAATAATGATGCTTTGTCTTTTCAGGTCTGGTTCAGCTGTGGTTCAGACCAGGATGGTCTTCAATACCTCCTCTCCTGTTCCCAGTGAGAGATTGGTCCTCAGTGCGTTCCAGACTCTTCTCAGTGCTCGACTCACAAACCTCTCTGACTCTGTAAAAGTGCTGAACTTCACCTATGAGAGTATGTTTTCTTTACTAATACATATTACAACTTTTCACATCCTTGTCCTATCCATATTTGAGCTAAAACATTATTATGGACATTTGATTTGTTCCACAGGAATTTCAGACACCTCCTATGCAGTCAACTTCACATTGAGCATCAGTAACATCAGCATGTCTAAGAACCCTGACCTCAGGAACGACACCTACACCCAAGTGGAGAACATCATCAATAACGCTGTGAGTGTACATGAGCAGGCACATATGAACATTCTAACAAATGTCTATAGATAGGGTGGGATTCAATTTCAGAGTTATGAATTAGTCCAGAAATTCACAGTGAACACAGGGCTATCTGAGACACGACAGACTCATAGCAGGGAATCAGCTAAAGATCCCAAACCCTAGAAGGCAGGTGCAGACATAACAGCAGGGCAGAATCATAAATCAGTAATCCATGGACCTGCAGTGGAGGTATTAAAACGGGTCAGTACTGCAGAACATAAGTAGTGGCAAGAAGTTGCAGTGGCAGACATCTAGGTATAAATTCATACATTTAAAATCTATATCCTGAATATATATATTTCTGTGAAGCTGCTTTGGGACAAAGTCCATTGTTAAAAGTGCTATATAAATAAAAGTGAATTAAATTGAATCCAACATGCTACATAAATACTGTAGTAATATACATGAGTGCAAATTACTGTCAGGTGTGCAAAGTAGTTCAGAATTGAGGATTAGGCTGACCTCCTGTGGTCGGTGGGAGAGGTCCAGGTAGTGGTTGTTACCAATGAGTCCTTGTCTTCAGAATTTGTTCTAGTACAACATACCGTTACACATGGTGCACTTACAAAACCCTACATCAATTTAACATTGACACCTAAATTGTTTCTGAAAATCAAATTCAAATATAAAGTGATGTCTATATTCATCTTTTGAAAACATTTACAACAATTTTTTTTTCAATTGTAATGCAGAAAAATGGCTCCAAAAATTGTAAAATGGAATGTTCTTATATTAGCGTAGATTAAATCTCATTATTTATCTGTCTGTCTCCAGCTAAACACGCTTCTAAATGAACCTGGTGCAGAACCAGTCGAACCCCAGAGCTCTTTCTTCACGTAAGTTCACAGCAGTTTTCTTTCCTCTCTCAAAATACTGTTTGGTAATTATTATTGTAAAGTGAATTGCATTGTGATGTTTGTGATTTCTTCTACTGGTAACAGGAGTTCAAGAAACCAGGTTAATGGTGACATGGAGTACTACTTCCAAGATGGAGACACCAAAACACCAGCAGCCTTCCTGAATGAGCTAACACCTGTGTAAGTGTCCTGATATCAATTTCACAAGTTTCTATTTAATCAGCGTGTTCTCAGACTCTGTGTTTAATATCTGATTATTGATATATATATTTAATAACAGATCATTTCAACCATGTGTATGTAATGGAGAATTAAATTTTCATCCGATTGTGAAAAATAATCAGCATAAAGCTTTGTATCTGCAAATAATAAGAATGCTTTGTCTTTTCAGGTCTGGTTCAGCTGTGGTTCAGACCAGGATGCTCTTCAATTCCTCCTGTCCTGTTCCCAGTGAGAGTTTGGTCCTCAGAGCAATCCAGACTCTTCTCAGTGCTCAACTCACGAACCTCACTGACTCTGTAAACAGGCTGAACTTCACCTGTGAGAGTATGTTTTCTTTACTATTACATATTACAGCTACAACTCTTCACATCATTGTCCTATCCATATGAGAGCTAAAACACTATTATGGACATTTGATTTGTTCCACAGAAATTTCAGACACCTCCTATGCAGTCATCTTCACATTTAGCATCAGTAACATCAGCATGTCTAAGAACCCTGTCCTCAGGAACGACACCTACACCCAAGTGGAGAACATCATCAATAACGCTGTGCGTGTACATGACCATGAAAATATCAACATTCTAACAAATATCTATAGAGAGGGTTGGGTTCAATTTCAGAGTTATGAATTAGTCCAAAAGTTCACAGTGAACACAGGGCTATCTGAGACACAACACTCTCATAGCAGGAAATCAGGTAAAGAGCCAAAACCCTAGAAGGCAGATGCAGACATAACAGCAGGGCAGAATCATGAATCAGTAATCAAACATAGGACTATAATGGGGGACTTAAAGGGTCAGGAATATCCATCCTACATATAAAACATGATGTCTATATTCTTCAATTGAAAATCTATGAAACTGTTTTTATTTGTATAAGACAAAATATTTACACAAACAGTGTATGAATGATCTTATATCTCACAGAAAATCTGATTATTTATCTTTCCTTCTCCAGCTAAACACACTTCTAAATGACGCTGGTGCAGAACCATTCGAACCCCAGAGCTCTTTCTTCACGTAAGTTCACAGCAGTGTTCATTTTTCCTCTGAAAATACCTTTTGTTAATTCTTATTGTAAAGTGAATTGTATTGTGATGTTTGTGATTTCTTCTACTGGTAACAGGAGTTCAGGAAACCAGGTTAATGGTGATATGGATTACTACTTCCAAGATGGAGACACCAAAACACCAGCAGCCTTCCTGAATGAGCTAACACCTGTGTAAGTGTCCTGATATTAAATTCATAAGTCTGCATTTTTAATCTGTGTGTTCTCAAACCGTGTGATGAATGTCATGTAGTTAAAATTCATGATAGATTTTGTTATTTTGTTTTTTACTCAATGTTCATTATCCCTTATTTACTTTATTTATTTAATGAGTGGCTAACTGTTCTTCTTTATCTCCCTCTTATTCTTGATTTCTTTTATTAATTATTTTGTATTTTTTCCTCCTACTTCAGATTTGGGAATGTACTGATACATATTCGTCTAGTTTTTAAGAACTTGACCAGAGTACCTAGTGAGGCTGATGTTCTCAATGCTGCTAATGCTCTGCTGGACTCAAAGATCAGAAGAGCACAATGTCTTATCACAGCAAACCAGCAACTCCATTTCCAGGAATGCACCGCCAACTAGAAACATGGTCGAAGATGACTACACTTCCCACGCACGCACGCACACGCGCACACACACACACACACACACACACACGCGCTTCACCTTCCCCAGAGTTCTAATCACACACACCTGTTGCCAATCTCACGCACACTCACGCCATAGTATATGAGAGACTATTTGGACACTTTGTATTTGTGAAGTCTACGCTCAGTTTCCTAGTGTCTCTGTCTATTCAAAGCCTTATTGTTGTGTTTGTTTAATCTGGTTTTGACTTTGTTCTCGTTAATGACCTTGTCACTCCCCCTAGTCTTGTTTGGACTGTTCGCATGATCGCCTGACCTCTGCCTGTCTATGGTTGTTGACTTCTGTCTTACCCTTTGGACTTGTTGTTTTTTTGATTAAACTACCAATCCTGCACTGTCTACACCTCCATTTCATGATACACAAGCTCTTCTAACACAAAAACTGAGTGATCCTGTGAGCATACAGAATGTCACTTTGTTACGCCCTCGCCGGCAGATGGCACTGCGGCGCGGCTTCAGAGAGCGCGCGTGCACGGGACTGAACTCTAGTATACGGACACGTGTCTTCCTGTTCCGGTATTGGTTTATGTTCAAGGGTGTCTCATTATTGGTTCCAGCTGTCTGTACTTAAGGGTGATTATGATGGTTATTTAAACTCCTCGTGTTGCTATGCACTTCACACAGTATTACCCGTATACTTGAAAGTGATAGTGAATGCGTTACATATGCTAAGCTAAGTCTTATTTCCACGTCCTGCTCTCGTTCCATGCCTAGACTTTGGTTCCATGTTTAACCTAGTTAATCTTGTTCAGTATAGACCGCATTTCCTGTGTTTTGTCTGCTGCATGAAAATAAAGACGTTGATCTGCACCTGCTTCTGCCTCTGCTACCGTTTCGTAACACACTTATGAAAGTGAGTCTTTAAATTGTAATTAAAAATATTTTAAATATAATGTATTTTCTCTGAAGGTCTCATTTATAATTTTGTTATATTCCTTTCAGAAATTGGCAAGAACTCCTACATTATAAGCTTTGCATTTCAAATCAGCAATGTGACCATCTCCAAGGACCTTCAGCTTAGGAACGGAACATATGATTTTATACAAAACACCCTCAACAGCCTGGTAAGTGTAAGCCATTGTTCTCTTTCCCAAAACTATTTTACACAGTAAAATAAGATTTATTTTGACTATGTTCATTTAAACCTTATTTTTACCCCCTTTTATTAGCTGAACACTATTCTGAATGTGAAAGATGCTCCTGCGTTTGTCTTTCCACAAGCAAACTACACGAAAGTGCCCTCTTTTCACGAGTTTCTCTGAAACACTTTACTTTGCATATTGAAATCTCCATATATCACATCCCCTTCACAGACATATAAACTTGTACCTGACTACAACAGGTACACCACTTACAATACCACCTACCCAGGGGCAGTGATGGCTCAGTGGTTAAGGCTGTGGTTTATTGATCAGAACATGTTCCTTAACTTTATACTCAACTGCGTCTCTTGGGTAGAAAGGAATGCATGGTTGCTTTAGCATGTTTACCTTCATCTTGGAAAGATACATGCGCTAACATTGTTAGACAGATTTCTAGACAGGAGAGCAGCACCTCTTTAACAGACCAGGTCTACTAAAAAAATGCTCTAAGGAACCTGACCCTATTTGCTGGACAGCACTTACACAACCTTCACCACAGCAACATTCTCCTGCAATGCATTTTGTCACCACACCATGCAGGGGTGGCACCAGAGCATATTTCTTACTGAGATAAAATTACTTATTGGTGATACCGGATTGGTGAACCCACACATCACTAACAACATGCCTAATTATTTTAATTACGACTATACTTTCAACTTGCTTTGATGTTGTGATTTGATGATTAGTGTCCCTTTGATTTGGTTTTCAACTATGCAATTGAACACCACACATTTTGTTAAAGAATCAGAGTCTGATCCTCCACTAATCAGCACGAATTGGATTAAAATCTACAAAGCTAGGAAGCAATGTTGGGTCTAATACTGAAACAAAGCCAGGAATGAAACCAAGAGTAAAACTGGAGAGAGAGAGATGGTTTTCAGGTTTTTGGTATGCTACCAAAAATCACTAATTGGTTTTGACAGGTCTAGGTCAAAGGTCATCATCAAATAAAATTATGTTGGCAGGTCATCATCATCATCAAATATAATTGTTATATTATATATATATATATACACACACACACATACACAGTATCTCTCAAAAGTGAGTAGACCCCTCACATTTTTGTCAATATTTTCTTTTCATGTGACAACACTGAAGAAATAACACTTTGCTACAATGTAAAGTAGTGAGTGTACAGCTTGTGTAACTGGGTAAATATGCTGTCCCCATAAAATAACTCAACACACAGCCATTAATGTCTAAACCGCTGGCAACAAAAGTGAGTACACCCTTAAGTGAAAATGTCCAAATTGGGCTCAATTAGCCATTTCCCCCTCCCCGGTGTCATGTGACTTGTTACAGGGGGATGTAAACTTTTGAACAGGATGATCAGTGTAAATTATTAACATTTTTTTTCTGGGAAACATGTAAATATCTTAACTTCTGAAGGAAAAAAAAAAGATCTCTGAACAAAATATACCAATGTGTAGTTATCTTCATGTTTGACTGGTCATGAATTATTGAATGCATCGCAGTAGTTACACTGGATATAAAATGCCGTCTGTTAACATGCAATATTTGATGGACCAACAATCCAAATGTCTTTTTTTTTTTTTTTTTTTTTTTTTTTTACAATTAGATCTCCCTCATGGATTGGGACCTTTTTGAGGTAAAGGGGTTATGTACTTGCCTGAACTTCAGGGTTAGGTCACCAGGAGCTTAGAGCTTAACAGGGCTACCTTGTTGAACAGGTATGAAGATGTCAGACAAATGTGATCCCTATGAAATAAAAAAAAAGAATAAGTATAATCTGCCTGGATTAGGGTTACTAAGACCCACCCCATGAGCTACGCCTGATGGTGGTGTCTGCAGGCGAGTATTGGGGTGACCGGGTCATACATCTATCCTGAAATGGTGACTTGGAGCAATCTTGTGAGCTCATCGCCTATACAGGTGCATCTCAAAAAAATAAATATCATGGACACATTTTTTTTTCATAATTTGATTCAAAAAGTGGAACTTTCATATATTCTAAATTTATTACACATAAAGAGAAATATTTCAAGCCTTTTTTTTTATTTTAATCTTGATTACGGCTTACAGCTCATGGAAATAAAAAATCCAATATCTCAAAATATTAGAATAAAGAATTTATAATACAGAAATGTTGACCTTCTGAAAAGTATGATAATTTATGTGCTTATACTCGGTCGGAGCTTTAATCCTGTTGCAGGAATTACTGCATCAGTGCGGCGTGGCATGGAGTCAGTCAGCCTGTGGCACTGCTGAGGTGTTCTGAAAGACCAGGTTGCTTTGATAGCGGTCTTCAGCTCGTCTGTATTGTTGGGTCTGGTGTCTCTCATAGATTCTCTATGGGGTTCAGGTCAGGCAAGTCGGCTGTTCAGTCTAACACAGTAATACCATGGTCAGCAAACCAGTTACTAATAGTTTTGCCACTGTGGGCAGGTGCCAAGTCCAAGTGCTGGAAAAGGAAATCAGCATCTCCATAAAGCTCGTCAGCAGATGGAAGCATGAAGTGCTCTAAAATCTCCTGGTAGACGCTGCATTGACTCTCAACTTGAGAAAACACAGTGGACCAAAACCAGCTGATGACATGACACCTCAAATCATCACTGACTGTGGAAACTTCACACTGGACTTCAAGCAACTTGGATTCTGTTCCTCTCCACTCTTCCTCCAGACTCTGGGACCTTGATTTCCAAATGAAATGCAAAATTTACTTTCATCTGAAAAGAGGACTTTGGACCACTGAGCAATGGTCCAGTTCTTTTTAAAGGCTCAGGAAACCTTTGCAGGTGTGAGTTAATTAGCTGATTAGAGCTCTTCTCAGGTCGCTATTTCTGTATTATAAATTCTTTATTCTAATATTTTGAGATGCTGGATTTTTGATGTCCTTGAGCTGTAAGCCGTAATCATCAAGATTAAAACAAAAAAAGCTTGAAATAATTTCAAAAGCTTGAAATAATACATTATTCAGTTAAGAGGTATAGGAGAGCCAGAATGGAATATTCATGAAAACATTTCAAGAAGCAAAAAGTCTAGCTTGGGAGAAGTTTCGAAAGACAAAGACAATTTGAGTCTCCCCAAAGAATTTTCACCTTACCTGTGGTCACTAGCTGTGAGTATTGAACAAATGAATTAGGTCCCAAGTACAGGCAGCACAACTGACATTTTCTCTGCAGACTTAATCTTTGAGATAAGGTGAGGAGTTAAACAATCTGGGAGAGCCTCAGAATAGAGATGCTGCTACATGTTACATAATTCTATTTCTGATCATCTCTATATGAAGAAACACCCACTATTGTCAAGTTGCATAAAAATAGCTTTTGTCATGAACATGTGAATATGATTCCTGAGTCACACCTTGTTGCACCTTATAAGCTTAGCTTTTGGGTAAATCATCTTCCAGAGAGACAGAGTTGTCATTAAGGATATTGCTGAGGGAGTTACAGGGAACAGATTATTGTTTTAGATCAGATGGTTATGACTAAAATAAGGTAATATCTCATTATGGTTTTTTGTACTCTCAGTTTGGCTTCTAATCATCAATTTGCACCTTTCCCCCTCACATTTAGTGCAATAAAGCAACAGTTAAACTGCAAATTCATATATTCTGATTTTGTTTGTAAAAATGCATAATTTTATTATTATTATTATTATTATTATTATTATTATTATTATTGGGGATGCTATTGTGATATTGTAGAGTTGTTGAATTATTGACATTTTCAAATTGCTATATTGAACATTCATAATAATTAAAAATCCAATTTGATTTAATTGATTGACCGGTTTGCCTTTTTTTTAAAAAGAATGACACCAGTAACACTACAGCCTTCACAATATGTAAGTAAAGCTAATTTTTCACTGTAAAATGAAATGTATGTTTATCCCATATCCATATCTTATTATTAGGGGCCAAGCACCAAAGGTTCCTATTATTATTATTATTATTATTATTATTATTATTATTATTATTATTATTATTCCTTCTTCTCATGGCAGCCCATCGAACCACATGCGGTAAAGGTATGACATTTGGCACACAGATAGAGGACAGTGTGATGTGTTACTACAACAAATTTGGAGTCTCTAACTCAAACCTTCTAGTGCCACCAACTGTCAAAAATTGGACTCACGTTTATACTAATACCTTTTGACCCGTAAGTGCTAGAAACAAAATTAATTTCCCCCCTGATTCCTTGGCTTATGCCGATTCTAATTAACTACTTTTTTGAACTCCGCCTAGACCATTAATCTGATTGTCACGAAATTCAAAAGAGATCATCAATCAATCATATTTTTATAGAGCACATTTAAAAACAACCAAGTTTCAAGTGCTGTACAATATAAAAATAACCACATAAACATACAGCAGGGTGAAGGCAAGTACTATAGTAAAAAGAAAATAAATCACAATGATCACAGAATATTGAAAGCCAGGGAAAATAAGTATGTCTTAAGAGCAGATTTAAAAGTTGTAGATAGATATGGGATCCAAAGCTTCGGACCAACAATCAGGAAGGAACGGTCGCCTTGTTTTTTGTTGTCTAGATCTGGGCACAGTGAGTAAGCCACAAGATTGCGGTGTTCTAGAGAGAGTGTATGGGTGGAACAAATCAGTCAGATACTGAGGGGCCACGTTATTGAGGGCTTTGTAAACAAATAGGTGTAACGGGCTCGTATTTGCGAGTCCCTGTGAGAAGTCTGGCAGCTGCATTTTGCACCAGCTGTAAACACAATAAAAAAAGCTATAGACACCGTAGTAAAGCAAACCAAGGTCAACAACACAATTTTCCTTCAGTCCAAATAAGATTAATTCAGTTTTGTTATCATTTAGGTTTAGAAAGTTGCTAGAAAGCCATAGCTTGAGTTCATTTAAACAGGCCACCAGTGGTTGTAAAGTGCATTTATCATTTTGTTTTAAAGGAAGGTAAATCTGGGTATCATCAGCATATAAATGAAAAATACTTATCTTCATATTATTATTATTATTATTATTATTATTATTATTAATAATAATAATAATAATAATAATAATAATAATAATATTTTGTTGTTGTTGTTATTATTATTATTTTTATTAATATGTGTGTATTTGTAAGTACCTTTGCCAAATTTAGTCTATTTTGCTTTTATATTAGATAAATGAATGCTTATATGTATACATTTATTTTGTCAGATAGTTAAATGGCTAAAACGTATAATTGTTAGTTGTAATAGATTATAAATTATGTCTAATATAAGAGGATCATTTGATTTGGGGGAGGGGGGACAGTGGTGGCTTAGCGGTTAAGGCTCTGGGTTACTGTCAGGAGGTCAGTGGTTCAAGCCCCAGCGCTGCCAAGCTGGGCCCTTCAGCAAGGCCCTTAACCCTCTCTGCTCCATGGGTGCTGTATCATGGCTGACCCTGCGCTCTGACCCCAGCTAACAAACCGCTAACAACAGCAGAATCAACTGCATCTACAACTACTGCAGCTCCAATCACTACAACTGAGGAACCAACACGTACAGAGGACACAACCACAGCTACAATTATTAAATTAATTACAGCAGCAACAACATAACTGACTAACTACTCTAACCCCAACCACTACAAGTGAAGACCCAACACAAGCAACAGAACTGACCAGTAGTTCTGTGTCCACAACACAGGCTACAACAACAGATGAAACAACTGTATCAACAACTGTAGCTCCAAGCACTACAACCCAGGATCCAAGTACTACAGAGGAAACAACCACAGCTACAACTGTACTGACAACAGCACAAACAACAGAACTACCAACTACACAGGCTAGAACAAGCACAGAACCAACAACAGTAGAAACAACTGCATCTAGAGCTACTTCAGCTCCAACCAGTACAATTCAGGAGGCTACAACTACAACACTACCTACAACACCAACAACAGATTTGACCACTAGCACTATATCCGCAACAGAGGGTACAACAAGCACACTGCCAACAACAGAAGAGACAACTGTAGCCCCAACCATTACAACTGAGGAACCAATATCTACAGAGGAAATTTTCATAGCTACAACTGTACTGACTAAAGCACCAACAACAGAACTAACTACTACCACCGAATCAACTACACAGGCTAAAACAAGTACAGGACCAACAACAGTAGAAATAACTGCATCTACAACTACTTCAGCTCCAACCAGTACAATTCAGGAACCTAAAACTACAACACTACCTACTGCACCAACAATAGAACTGACCACTAACACTATATCTACAACAGAGGCTACAACAAGCACACAGGAAACAACAGAAGAAACAACTGCTGTAGCCACAACCACTACAACTCAGGAACAAATATCTACAGTGGAAACAACCACAGCTACAAGTATACCATTAACTACAACACCGACAGCAGAACTGACCAGTACGATTGTGTCCACAACACGGGCTGCAACAACAGAAGAAACAACTGCGTCAACAACTGTAGCCCCAACCACAGCTACAACTGAACTGACTACAGCACCAACAACAGATCTGACCACTACCACAGAATCAACTACACAGGCTACAACAAGCACAGGACCATCAACAGTAGAAACAACTGCTGCGTCTATGACTACTCCAGCTCCAACCACTACAACTGAGAAATCTACCATAGCTACAACTGTACTGACTACAACAACAGAACTCACCACCTCCCCAGTTTCAACTACACAGTCTGCAACAAACACTGATACAACTGCATCTACTCCAACTTCAACCTGTACACCTGAAGAACAAACTACTAATAATCAGCATAAAGCTTTGTATCTGCAAATAATAATGATGCTTTGTCTTTTCAGGTCTGGTTCAGCTGTGGTTCAGACCAGGATGGTCTTCAATTCCTCCTCTCCTGTTCCCAGTGAGAGTTTGGTCCTTAACACAACCCAGACTCTTCTTAGTGCTCGACTCACAAACCTCTCTGACTCTGTAAAAGTGCTGAACTTCACCTATGAGAGTATGTTTTCTTTACTAATACATATTACAACTTTTCACATCCTTGTCCTATCCATATTCGAGCTAAAACATTATTATGGACATTTGATTTGTTCCACAGAAATTTCAGACACCTCCTATGCAGTCAACTTCACATTCAGCATAAGTAACATCAGCATGTCTAAGAACCCTGACCTCAGGAACGACACCTACACCCAAGTGGAGAACATCATCAGTAACGCTGTGAGTGTACATGACCAGGCACATATGAACATTCTAACAAATATCCAGAGATAGCATTGGATCCCATTGCAGCTTTTAATAAAAACAGTTGCAAAAATCAAAAAGTGTAAAAGTCAACACAGTAACCCCTGGGTTGTATGAGGCAGGGCAGACTCACAGTGGGGTAATCATCAAAGGTCATAACACTAGCAAGCAGATGCAGACAAAGAAGCAGATCAAGATCATAAATCAGTAATCAAATATAGGACACTAATGGGGGACTTAAAGGGTCAGGAACATCCATCCTACATATAAAACATGATGTCTAGATTCTTCAAATGAAAACCAATGAAACGGTTTTTATTTGTAATAGACAAAATGGTTACGCAAACAGTACAATGGAATGTTCTTATATCCCACAGAAAACATGATTAATTATCTTTCTTTCTCCAGCTAAACACACTTCTAAATGATCCTGGTGCAGAACCATTCGAACCCCAGAGCTCTTTCTTCACGTAAGTTCACAGCAGTATTCATTTTTCCTCTGAAAATACCTTTTGGTAATTCTTATTGTAAAGTGAATTGTATTGTGATGTTTGTGATTTCTTCTAATGGTAACAGGAGTTCAGGAAACCAGGTTAATGGTGATATGGATTACTACTTCCAAGATGGAGCCACCAAAACACCAGCAGCCTTCCTGAATGAGCTAACACCTGTGTAAGTGCCCCACTATCAATTTCACAAGTTTCTATTTAATCAATGTGTTCTCACACTCTGTGTTTAATATCTGGTTATTAATGTATATTTAATAACAGATCATTTCAACCATGTGTATGTAATGGAAAATTTAATTATCATCCGGATTGTGAATAATAATCAGCATAAAGCTTTGTATCTGCAAATAACAATGACTCTTTGTCTTTTCAGATCTGGTTCAGCTGTGGTTCAGACCAGGATGGTCTTCAATTCCTCCTCTCCTGTTCCCAGTGAGAGTTTGGTCCTCAGTGCGATCCAGACTCTAGTTTGGGAGCTGTACAGTCACTGTCGCCTTTTCTTGAATGAGTTTTTGGCAGGCTGGCCACCTGGTTCTAGTCCATCCATGGCTCTCTGTGGGCGTGATCTGTATCAAACACCACCGACCCATGGTATCATAAACTCCACACTGATCTGAGCAGGAAAACGCCCCAAATCTGTTGAGTCAGCATGTCTGATTTCTTCATTTTTGAGTGACGTTCTCCTGTGGTAAGGATCGTGGTGTCGTGAGGTTCAAAAACGACAGCAGTGCACATTTGTTAGACTCTCCCCGGTAAGTGAGTGGTGGGGGAGTTCATGGGATTGTCCATGCCAAGCAAGATTCCACTTAGGTGAGGGGCAGCTTCCGGGAGCCTTACGTTAGGAAGATATCACCCTGTTATTACATGTTTGAATCTGGTTTGAGTGATTACCTCATTTGTACAGACTGTCGGGGTGTGAGTCCGGTGGGACTGTTTGTATTATAATAACTGCTTAGGTATCAACAACTGCTGTGAGTGTTTTAAAAATTGTGGCACAGCCAAGAACTTGGCATTGTAAATATTTTGGACATCTGCCTGATTGCCCGTTGTGTAAAGAACTTCTAGGCCTGTAATATATAAAAATATTCCCAGAAATTGGAAGTGTATGCTTTTTGGTCACCTACCCACATGTAGATTGTGTGATTCAGCTGGGGAGACACAACCTTGGTTGAACAATTCATGATCTGCTGTGTGTCTGCTAATTGAGCTGGGGTGTCACATATTTTGTGAACTCATATTTTGTGAATTTGTTATTTAGGCTGAGTGCTATATATTCAGTTTGCTCTTTGTATTTAGACCGAGTGCTATACATTGTCTTTGGCATTTAGGTCAAGTGCTATATATTAAATTTACTTTAGTATTTTTGTAGGTTGAATTAAGAATAATATATTCAATATATCTTGTATCTTTGCTATTTGAATCAAGTTATGAATCTTCAGTAGCCTATGACCATTTTGCACTGTATAGAAAAGGGAATCGATTCAGACCTATATTTAATCTTGCAATAATGGCGGAGATCAGTGTGATAGAGCCATATAACAACACATTTGCTGATAATTCCGTGAGAGTGGTTTTTGACTATTTGCCATAGTGGCTGGTTGTAGATATTAGGCCAGTTAGACATACAGATAGTGAGTATGGCTGGATGTGGGTGACACAAAGGAAATTAATATCAGGAAAGAAAATAACGAAAGTGAGAAGTCAACATTTTTATCCCCTAAATTAATTGCCTGTTATCCCTTATTAGGTTTTAGGGCTGAAGTTGGGCAGCAGCAATAGAGAAGGGATTACTTTAATGCAAGGGCGTAACCATGGTATGGACATTGGGGGGGGGGGAGGTCCAACGAACTCGGCGGGAGGATATGCAAGTGAATGTAATATTAATGGTCAAAAACTGGAACTGACGTTAGCCTAGCCTACTTCGTGGGTGTGCAAGTATCAAAAGTTAATTGACGTTCTTAAGAACAAACCAAGCCATGGTATGATGCCTTCTATACTAAGCTAAGGTTACCTACTATTTAGGTATCTAGTTACTTAGTGTCTGGAAAAAAGCTCGTATGCTCTGCTGAACTTTTCTACACTTGGCTGCTGTCTCCATTTCTTACAGACTGAGCTGCTAAAATATCAACCAACTTGCGTTGAGTATGGGTGCAACCAAGTGTACAATTGGAGGGGGGGCACACACCTATTTTCCTTAACAAACAGAAATATATTAAAAAGGAATAGACATAAATAAATAGAATAGATTAAGAAAAGACAGATCCGTTGGCAGGATTCATTAAATGGGGACATATAGACAATATTTTGTACTGTATATTCGGGGGACAGATTGGCATTTCCTCAACATTGGGAGGGACACGACCCCCCCCCCCCCCCCCCCCCCAAAGAATGCGTGGTTACGCCCATGCTTTAATGCCTAGATACCAGCCTTATATATTATACTTTTCAGTTCCACATTATTGGAATTGTAATTCACTAATATCACTTGGCTTTAATCAAATCCAATTAGTGTATGCCACGGATAGTCCCCACGTACCAGAATTTTCTCCATCCACCACCCAAATATTAAGAAAAGCTATACAGAAAGGTGGAAAGATTAATATCTGCTTAATTTTTAATTTTTGTGGACATCAGGCTAAGGATCATTTTGGAGAGCTGAGCATTTACAGTATTTTTTTAGAGTATAAAAGAAAGCATGTTCATGAGCGTACATACTCATTCAACTACAGAAGCACATTAAATTAAGAATTAAAGTGTTTTGTGGAAGCAGAGTTAGTTACATTGCTCCAAGTAACAGAGGGAGTCAGCAATCATTTCTAGAAGAGGCGATTTTATTATCTCAGAGGGTCGAGGCAGCCTTTAACAGAGCAAAGAAAAAACACATTTTTGTTGCAAATAACTAATATATTAAATCATATTAAAACAGAAGAACAAGAAGAATTTCCCTATGTTAATTGGCGGAGGCTGATGGAAAATAGCTGGAGAGTTGATAATTTGGAAAAACTGATAGACAAGTTTTTCCAACCTGATTCTCTGTGGTATTTTGCCTAGGCATACATAGCTCCCCAGGTTAAGCCATACCTCAGATTAGGGGAAGAAAGAGGTTTTGAAAGAGGAAGAGGGGGAACTGGACAGATAAGTGATCCCGTAATAGAGGCATCCCCACTATTGAGACAAATTTATTGGTAAAACAAACAGCAGAGGGTGGAATCGAGTCATTAGATAAACACATGATTTGTGGTAAACTGTGGGGAATTGTAGTAAAAATGATACCAAACAGATATGAGCATCATCTGTCACTCAGACTGGCTCAAGGAAGCGTTAAGAGTTGGGGCAGATAAATTATAAGTTGGAGTTCCTGTGGCATTAAAAAGGGTGACTGATTATCTAGGCTTAAGTACTTTTGGTATTTCGGAAGTGTGACAAATGGCATCTACCTCTGTAGAACAAATGATATCTACTCTTGTAAAATTGTTGGGGTCCAAGTACCCACTGTGTAAGGAGTACATTGCCAAAATCTCAGAAAAATGGCACAAAAGAACTAAGCTCTTGAAAACAAAGTGGCCAAAAGAAGGGACATTTGACGTGGCATTGTGGGAAGAGATGGAAACATTGATAAAAAAAAAAAAAAAAAATTATAAGGGCAAAGACAAAAGTAAGCTGAGAAAACCAAAGCAGGAAAAAGAGCAAGAGGTTCTGAGGCTGTTCAAAAAAGAAGACTCGTGGAAAAGCATGAAACAGGCGAGACAGTTGATGAGAAAAGAGGGTAACAAATCAGATGAAAAAGCAGAGGTGGTGGTTAGGCCACCTCCTTATGCGTTATTCGAGCCATCAAATCAATTTGCATCCTCTAACCCGTCTGCGCCTCCTAACTCAGTTGTGTCCCATAATCCTTTTTTGCATCCTGAAGGTCAGTACCCAATGATAAAAGGGACAGTGCAGGTAGCTGGGGATGTAGAGATGGTTGAGAAAGAGAGAAGCATGTCTGGGAAAAGGAGAAGGAGCTCAGACTGAAGGAGTGAAAGACAGGGTAGGGAAAACAAGAAGAAATATATAGATGCTTTTTCTCAGATAAACACTGCCATTGGAGAATCAACAGGTATTGCAGAGCAGGGGAAGACTATCCGAAAAAAGCTGTGATTAATTTAGCTAAAAACCTGTGGAAGAGTAGAGGAGTCAGATTATACCGGGGATGATGAAACAGATTCTGAAAAGGTGAGAGAGGAAATCAGTCTAGATAGGGCCGAGGGGGGAACGGAAGATTCACAGAGACACCACAGTATGGTAGGAAAACCCTCACTAGAACAGTGTAGATCACAAGAAGTAGAACACAGGGAATTGTAGGCGGAGACTTGTATTTTGGGAATGTTGAGGAAGAAAATACTCCATCAGGGACACTGCTCAGACCAAGCGATTTAACTCCCCTTCTGCCCTGGTCACAGAGAGAGGGAGGGAGACTTAGAGCTCGAAGTCAGACAGACCCAAATAGAGTGGCGAGAGTGTTTCCAATTTGGATTAAGGGCGCACAGGCCCAATATGTGCCATGGGCTACACAGGATCTCGATGGGCTGATCTCTCACCTTCCTGATATCCACAAGGGGGCTGGGAAGTGGATCACGGTGTTTGAAGAAGAAACAATCAGCAGACTGCTTGCTGTAGGAGATATAAAGACACTTCTGGCTAAAGTTCTAGGTGGAGGTAAGATTCTGACAGATTCTGACAGCAGCACACATGGGAGGGGCTAGGGGACCACACAAGCAGATGGGGTTTCCGTCGATCATCACCGGCCCAATTTGTGGCAGAAGTTAAGAACGGAGTATCCCGCACAAATGGATCCCAAGTCTTTGAAAGGGGAACAGCTGGGGGAAGCAGAAAATCCAATTGCTTATGTTAGCCATCAGCTACAAAGATGGAAGCAAGAGACAGTCGGATCCTGAAAGAGATCCTATAATAACCTCATAGTTCAGAGAGGCAATACTGGACAATACTGGACAGAGAGGCAGGACAATCACCAGTGATGGCTCCTATGAATCTGGAGATGAGCCAGATTCAGACCTCTCGGGAACCTCTACAAGGCCCGATCAATCCGTGGGGAGGGCCAAATCAGGGTTATTAGGGGTGCCCAGGGAATCCTATTAGGGAGGGTCAGCTTCCACTTATAACAACCAATGCTGATCAAGAACCTATGCTGCAGGTTAATGTTGAGGGCAAAATTACACCTATGATGGTAGACACTGGAGCTACTTACACATGTGTAAGTCCAAATTATGCCTCTCACCTCCCCATGTCTGGCAGATTTGCTAAGACTGTAGGATTCTCTGGACACATGCAGCTAATTCCATGACAGCACCACTTTGTCTAGAAAACCAAAAATACAAAGGTAAAAATACCAATTTTGGTATCAGATCATACTCCTGTCAATTTATTAGGAAAAGATGCGCTTTGTAAATTAAAGCTCCAAATTTGGTGCTCCCCGGATGGATAGATAGATAGTAAGGGAATCAACACAAAAATGTTTCTTTCAGAACCAAAAGCTAATGTGTATTGTTTGGGAAAATTAGATGACGATGTAGAGAAAAGCCTTAGTAAATGGGGGAAATACATTGAGGCTCAGATCCCTGGGGCTAAAAAAACCCAGAAACTGCATTTTATTGCACTATGGTTTATTATTCAGACTGTGATCCAGAAATTGAACAACGGTGGTTAAGCAGAACAAGGGAACAAAAAGTTCCTATGATGTCACAATACGTAATCATAGGGGTGCAGAGCGCGGCTATGCAAATTGACAATTGTGAATTCATTAACAATTGATTTCAAGCTCCAATTTCAGTACCACATGGGACACTTATATATAAATAATGGGTGGGAGTCAAAAGACTTAGGGCCAATGATGAAGGAGGCAGAAACAGCTAAGTGGGAGAGTAGGGAGAATCTTTTGATTTTTCAATCTGCTGACAAAACATTGCTTAAAATTCTTTGTGCTACTCTCATAGTAGGAACTCTGCAGGAAATAGTGATCGAATACAACACCGAAATGCAGATGCCAGAAACACAGGTGGTAAAATCTAAGACAGCTGAGTTGCTGAAAGACATGGAAGAACAGGTGCCAATTGAATTGTGGACTCAGCATGACAATGATGTGGGCTTGGTAAAATCTGCCAGCCCAGTTAGGATAGGATTAAAACCAGGTGCATGCTTGGCATGAAAAACTCAATACCCACTGTGTCCTGGTGCCGAACAATGTATTAAGACAACCATGGAAGGGTTAATTCAGGCGGGAGTGTTAATTGAAACATCAGGCTATTGTAAAACCCCAATTTTATCTATTGCAAAATCAGACAAGTCAAAATGGCGTCTAGTACATGATTTGCGAGCAGTGGATGATGTAGTACAAGATTGGCCAGCTGAGGTTCCTAATCCACACACGCTACTGACCGATGTTCCTCCTGATGCCAAGTATTTCACGGTGATTGATCTTTGCACTGCTTTCTTTAGTGTTCCACTGGCAGAGGAAAGCAGGCACTTGTTTGCCTTCACATATGCTGGTAAGCATTACACATATGTCAGAATGCCCCAAGGATTTAAACATTCTCCACATGTCTTTAATCAGGTTCTAAAAACTGATCTCGATGACCTTCATCTGGACAGTTGTCTCCTTATGTACGTCGATGATTTACTAATTTGTTAATCACTCAAACAATGTCACAGAGATTCTATCAAGGTTTTGACTAAGTTGGCTCAGGGAGGACACAAAACCTGCAAAGCAAAATTGCAGTATTGTCAATCACAGGTAGAGTACTTAGGACGATTGATTGCATACAAGACTAAGGCTAAATCCCCAACAAAGCTTGAGGGCATAAGTAAAGCACCATTGCCACAGACTGTAGGACAGATGATGACCTTTTTGGAAATGACTGGGTTTAGCTCAGACTGGATAGCCGATTATGCGGAAAAAAAAAACAGGTCCCTTAAGGGCACTCATAAAACAAGCTGAGCATAAAATTTGCGTGCTCCATTACAATGGAACACTGATGCTCTAATAGCCTTTGAATCATTAAAAGGGGAACTTCTGGTTGCACCTGCACTAGCTTTCCCAGACTACACCAAATCATTTAATTTGTATGTAGCCGATAGGGCTAATGGATATGCATCTGCAATTCTGATGCAGGAAACATGTAGTGGTAGGGGAAAAGAGCCCATTGCATATTACTGCACCAGGCTAGACAGTATAGCACAAGGTTATCCCCATGTTATCAACAGGGACTTGCTGCCTTATACTATGCTTATGAAAAAGCATCCACTCTGACCATGGGTTACCAGTGACCATTTATACCCACCACAAGGTGGCAGAGCTTTTAGACCAGGGGAGATTTGTTTTGACTCAGGCACAGTGCTTAGCTTACTCCACTCTGTTGACTTACCCTGACATCACTATTAAGCATTGCACTACAGCAAATCCAGCTGATTTGATTCCTTTAGATAATGAAGTGAAACCTCATGACTGTGTAGCAGAGTCATTAGCCTTTACTCGTC
The DNA here is from genome assembly GCF_023375685.1 of Ictalurus furcatus. NCBI lineage: Eukaryota > Metazoa > Chordata > Actinopteri > Siluriformes > Ictaluridae > Ictalurus > Ictalurus furcatus. The sequence continues at coordinate 37,598,374 of NC_071257.1, forward strand.
TTGGACCTGACTTAGAGTCTTCACCTTTACCTGAAGCAGATGTTTCTTATTTTGTTGATGGCTCTTGCTTTTGAGATCATACAGGTATGCATGCAGGGTACGCAGTAGTGAAAAAACAGAAGGAGGATTTTGTGCCTGTGATCACACATCAGTGCAAAAAAACATGCTCTGCTCAACTGGCTGAGTTAAAAGCTCTTACTACAGCATATCAGTTGACTGCTAATATATACACCGACTCAGATTATGCTTATCGTGTATGTTATCTGTTTGGAGCTGTTTGGAAACACAGAGATTTTAAAAGAAGTGATGGAACACTCATCCAACATGCTGAACTGATAGTTCAGTTGATCACTGCTATGATGCATCTAATGCGCTTAGCAATCATTAAGCCAGGCACACAAAAAAGGGCAAAAAAGGCCTCAGGCTGCCAAGTAGCAGTAATGGCACAAATGGTGCTTATTCAACCTCAGCCTACTGTAGAAGATATTGTCCACATACAACATCAGGCAAATGCATATGAACATTCAGTATGGCAACAGAGAGGTGTTACTAGAGACACACACGGTGTATGGCGCTCAAATGAAGGACACATGATTACACCTGCCGCACTTCTCACCGTCCTTATTTCAGATGCGCATGGGTTTGAACATTGCGCGAAGGGAGAAATCATGAGGAAGATAAAACAGCAAGGATACTGGTCTCCGTACTTACAGGCAATGGTGGATAATTTTTGGTCTGAATGTGAAATTTGTGCTCAAAATAATGCCAGAAAGGGAACATCGGCACCAATAGGGCTCATACCGGTACTAGAAGGGCCTTTCAAACACCTGGTGACTACATAGATATGGTAAAAAGCGTAAAACGAAAAAGGTATATGCTGGTAGTAATAGACAGATTTAGCAGATGGGTAGAGGCAACCCCATCAGCAGACCAAGCTGTGGGGACAGTGATTAAATTTTTGACCAAAGAGGTAATTCCCAGATTTGGCATACCATCTCAGATTAGCTCTGACAACAGCTCAGCTTTTGTTCAAAAAACAGTGAAAACAGTGTTACAGTAACTGAATAAAGTAGAGATTCGGATGTGTTTATCACTCTCATTCACAGGGAATGGTGGAAAAGGTAAGTATTACCTTTAAGGCTAAGCTTAACAACATTTGTGCCGACACTAAACTCGTTTGGGTAGATGCTCTACCTCTTGTACTAATGAACTATCGCATACAGACTATCAGAATTACATATCAAACACCGCATGAAATGCTTATGGGTCGACCTATGTCTGTGCCATATCTGAGAGGTCCTTATGAAGGACTGCCGCTGGAGTAATTGCAGATGGAACTGAGAGCATGTATGAAATAACTAACTGCTATGTATAAAGCTATCTATTCACAGGAACAGAGCAGGGGACCGAGAGTGGAGACAAATGTTCCATAGTCAAATGCTCCAGTGGCTCCTGGAGAACAGGTGTACCTAGTGGTGCTCAAGCTCAGAAGGGAAGGGCCATACAAGGTTGGCCACCTAAGCCAGATGAGATCTCAGAACAACTGCAGCAGGATGAAACATATTCCAGTTCCACAAGTGAGGACAAAGAAGAATGATGAGCCATGCCCTGGGTGTAAGTGTTAGCCTAAATTCTACACAAACTATCAAGCACCACTGTGTGTGTGGGTGTGTGTGTATATATAATATGTGATAAACTTCCTTACACACACACACACACACACACACAATTTTCTTATTTTCTTTTACGTCACCTGGTCTACACACACCTGTTCTTTCTTATTAGTCCCTTATTAATAATGGAAAAAAAGAGTGATCATAAGAATTGCATTTTGTTTTTTTATGTAGTACTGCTAGCTTATGTGGCGTTATTTCATATAAGAGATGTTTACATATAGTCCACCAAACAAAACAATAACTGAATTTACACAAATGAAAGAGTTCAAAAGTTTGCATACCCTTTATTCTTAATACTGTGTGTTGTTACCTGGATGATCAACGACTGTATGTTTTATGATAGTTGTTCATGAGTCCCTTGTTTGTCCTGAACAGTTAAACTGTCCAATGTTCTTCACAAAAATCCTCCAGGTCCTGCGCATTCTTTGCTTTTCCAGCATATTTGACCCCTTTCCAGCAGTGGCTAATGATGTTGAGATCCGTCTTTTCACACTGAGGACAACTGAGGGACTCGTACACAACTATTACAAAATGTGCAAACATTCATTGATTCTCCAGGAGGCGACACACTACATTAAGAGCCAGGGGGTTGTAAACTTTTGAACAGGATGATCAGTGTAAATTATTAATATGTTGTCTTTTGGGAAACATGTAAATATCTTAACTTTTGAAAGAAAAAAAACATCTCTAAACAAAATTTGGTTATGTACTTGCCTGAACTTCAGGGTTAGGTCACCAGGAGCTTAGTGTTCTTAACAGGGCTACCTTGTTGAACAGGTAGAAGAAGGAAGAAGATGTCAGACAAATGTGATCCCCATTAAATGTTAAAAAAAAAAAAAAAAAAAAAAAGACTAAATATAATCTGCCTGGATTAGGGTTACTAAGACCCACCCCATGAGCCAGGCCTGATGGGGGTGTCTGTAGGCAATTACTATCTACTACTACTATTACATTTCATATCTATCCTGAAATGGTGACTTGGAGCCATCTTGTGAGTTCATCGCCTATACAAGTGCATCTCAAAATATTAAATATCATGGACAATTAAATTTTTTTCTGTAATTTGATTCAAAAAGTGGAACTTTCATTTATTCTAAATTTATTACACATAAAGAGAAATATTTAGAGCCTTTTTTTGTTTTAATCTTGATGATTAAATGATGTGGCATGGAGTCAATCAGCCTGTGGCACTGCTGAGGTGTTCTGGAGATCCAGGTTGCTTTGAAAGTGGTCTTCAGCTCGTCTCTATTGTTGGATCTGGTGTCTCTCATAGATTCTCTATGGGGTCCGGGTCAGGCGAGACGGCTGGCCAATCTAACACAGTAATACCATGGTCAGCAAACCAGTTACTAATAGTTTTGCCACTGTGGGCAGGTGAAGAGTCCTGCTGGAAAAGGAAATCAGCATCTCCATAAAGCTCGTCAGCAGATGGAAGCATGAAGTGCTCTAATATCTCCTGGTAGATGCTGCATTGACTCTCGACTTGAGAAAACACAGTGGACCAACACCAGCAGATGACATGGCACCTCAAATCATCACTGACTGTGGAAACTTCACACTGGACTTCAAGCAACTTGGATTCTGTTCCTCTCCACTCTTCCTTCAGACTCTGGGACCTTGATTTCCAAATGAAATGTAACATTTACTTTCATCTGAAAAGAGGACTTTGGACCACTGAGCAATGGTCCAGTTCTTTTTAAAGGCTCAGGAAACCTTTGCAGGTGTTTTGAGTTAATTAGCTGATTAGAGCTCTTCTCAGGTTGCTATTTCTGTATTATAAATTCTTTATTCTAATATTTTGAGATGCTGGATTTTTGATGTCCTTGAGCTGTAAGCTGTATTCATCAAGATTAAAACAAAAAAAAAAGCTTGAAATTTTTCACTTTATTTGTAGTGAATCTAGAATATTTGAAAGTTCCACTTACGGAAAAAAATTCTGTTTCCACGATGTTCAAATTTTTTGAGATGCATCTGATGAAGGATGGCCAATCTTCTAAATGGACTAGACCCTTGGAAATGTTACTGGCTTTGGGAATGTGGAATGTCACTTCAGTGGCAGAGAAAGAGATTGATAAAGACAAAAAGGTATGTACTACATATAGTTGGCCTTACATTCACACACAGTAAAGGGCTCCAGTCTTGTTCAGGTTGCTCTTGCTCCTTCTGCAGCATGGTTGTAGGGATGCTCACCAGTTGCAGATCTTCACTCTAGGATTTTTTTCTTTCACAGTGGACAAGAGATTTGCCTTTGTGAGATTTTGATTCACAGGAAGCAAATCTCTGACTGTTGTTTGTGGGTATGCACTCAATAGCAGCTTGGAATGGTCAGTCCTTTTTGAGTAGGTGGAGAGGAATATATACATACATACATACATACATTATATATATATATATTCCACAAATATGTAAAAATGACAGTAAGATAATGTTTTTATGTGAATATTAAAATAATATTGGAAATAAAATTTAAATGGTGAGTTATGGAAATTAATTAAAATGCAGCACATGAGAGATAAAATTTAAACAGGTAAAACTGGTAACAATAAATAAATAAATAAATAATAAATGAATAAATAAATTCACCATAGCTTCTAGAAACTTGTTTTTATTTTCAAAATGACAAATAATGTCCTTTATGCTTAAATCATAACTTTCATTAACTTTATACAAAGAGTAATTACTCTATTCGCTCCAAAAAAGAACAAATGTCTGAGTTTTTCATTTACATTTAAAAAAAAAAAAAAACATTTTAAGGCATTTGGCAGACACCCTTATCCAGAGCCACTTACATTTATCTAATTTATACAACTGATCACTTGAGGATTAAGGGTCTTGCCCAAGGGCCCAACAGTGGTAGCTTGGCAGTGCTGGGGCTCCTGACCTTCTGATCAGTAACCCAGAGCCTTTAACCACTGAGCCACCACTTTTCACTCTCACCATTACAAGAGGTACATGTTTCAGTTACATCACAATATCTTGATAGTGCTTTGCATAGATAGATTTTGTGCAGGATTCGAAAATGAACTTCCTAGTGTGCAATACTTATATATACCAAATTCCTCCACTGAATGTTATCAATAAGAGACATCCAATATAATATTCCTCTTGGGGCAGTTGGGGATCGAGATTGGTATAATTGGCACATACACTTATTATTGTCATAGAATAAAACGTGAAAATATCTTGAGCTTGTGTTAATCACAGACCTTATTTCAGAATTTAATTGTAAAAAAAAACAAAAACCCTATTTACTGCACTCTATACTGGTGTAGTGTAGTGTGTGTTGTAATGCTTCTCCTGGGAGACTAGTGTAAATTGACCAATAGTGCCATCATTTTTTTTCCCTAAAAACATACCTTTTTTTTTTAACTCCTCCAAGGCTGTTGCACTAATTTTCACAAAAATCTAATCAGATCATATTCAGACCATGCTGAGAAAAAGTTATGGAATTCAAGTTGATTAGCCAACCCGTTCTTGAATAATGCGTGAATGAATTTGATGAAGAGCACGCCGAACTGGACATGAGGCTATATCTCCGCAATGCTTTAGCCTATTGAGGCAAAACTTGGCACCTGTTATCACAAGCATGACCTGGTCACGAAATATGAAAAAAGTTTGACTCAGTATGACATACTGAGTCGAATGATATCCAATGTTCCAATGTCAGCCATTTTGGGCATCAGCCATTTTGAATTTTGTCATAAAATGCTATATTTTTCGTAGGCATTGGCTTATCCTTTCGAATGTATATATAAATGACATATTTGGCAATATGTCTATGGCTGCTGCTTACTGGGATTGCAGCCCAAAGTACAATACCATTTACAACAAAAAACAACAGAAGGGACAAACACAACTGAGGAACCAACAGCAACAGAGGGAACTACGACAGCTACAGCTATACCAACAACAACAATAAAAGTAACAGAACTGACCAGTACTTCTGAGTCCACAACACAGACTTTAACAAACAAACAGCTAACAACAGCAGAATAAACTGCATCTACAACTACTGCAGCTCCAATCACTACAACTGAGGAACCATCAAGAGGACACAACCACAGCTACAACTATAACATTAACTACAGGAGCAACAACAGAACTGACTAACTACTCTAACCCCAACCACTACAAGTGAAGACCCAACAACGACACAAGCAACAGAACTGACCAGTAGTTCTGTGTCCACAACACAGGCTACAACAACAGATGAAACAACTGTATCAACAACAACTGTAGTCCCAAGCACTACAACCCAGGAACCAAGTAGTACAGAGGAAACAACCACAGCTACAACTGTACTGACAACAGCACAAACAACAGAACTATCCACTACCACAGTATCAACTACACAGACTACAACAAGCACAGGACCAACGACAGTAGAAAATACTGCATCTACAGCTACTTCAGCTCCAAGCACTATAACTGAGGAAGCAACAACTTCAGAGGAAACAACCACAGATACAACTACAACTTTAACTACAGCAGCAACAACAGAATTTACCACTTCCACAGTATCAACTACACAGGCTACAACAAGCACAGGACCAACGACAGTAGAAACAACTGCATCTACAGCTACTTCAGCTCCAAACACTACAACTGAGGAAGCAACAACTACAGAGGAAACAACCACAGCTACAACGGTAGTGACTACAGCACCAACAACAGAACTATCAACTAGACAGGCTACAACAAGCACAGGAACAATGACAGTAGAAACAACTGCATCTCCAGCTACTTCAACTCCAACCAGTACAATTCAGGAAGCCACAATTACAACACTACCTACAGCACCAACAACAGAATTGACCACTAGCACTATATCCACAACAGAGGGTACAACAAGCACACTGCCAACAACAGAAGAAACAACTGCATCTACAACAAATGTAGCCCTAACGACTCCAACTCAGGAACAAACAACAACAGTGGAAACAACCCCAGCTACAAGTATACCATTAAATACAACACCTACAACTGAAGTTCTGTTGTAAACAACCACTACAACTGAGAAATCTACCATAGCTACAACTGTACTGACTACAATTACAGAACTCACCATCTCCCCAGTATCAACTACACAGTCTGCAACAAACACTAATACAACTGCATCTACTCCAACTTCAACCTGTACATCTGAAGAACAAACAATTACTAAGCAAGCAACCACAGCTACAACTGTACCTTTAACTACAATACAAGCAATGGAACTGACCACTCCCACTATGTCCACAACACAGGAAATAATCACAACTACACAGACTACAACAAACACCCAAATAACAGCAGAATTAACTGCATCTATGACTAGTACAGCTCTAAATACTTCAGTTGACATGTCAACCATTTCAGAGCAAACATCAACCACATATTCAACTGTACCCGCAACTGCAACAGAAGTTAGCACTGTAATATTACCACAGGCATCAACAGTGATCACAAAACCAACAAATGAAGAAACAACTACTCCTACAAAAAGTACAACTTTTTTTTCTTTTTTTTTTTTCACCCAGAATGTCACAACCAATAATGACAACTGTTACTCAGTTCACAAGACGCTCTCCAAGTTCAACAGCAACAACTTCAGTAATATATGTTACTTTCTCACACATAAATGAGTAAAGAATTATATATTCATACTGAATTCTGATTCAAAATAAATGTATAACACTTTATATATTTTAGATATAGTTCAGCTGGTTCAGCTGTGGTTCAGACCAGGATGGTCTTCAATTCCTCCTTTCCTGTTCCCAGTGAGAGTTTGGTCCTCAACACAACCCAGACTCTTCTCAGTGCTCGACTCACAAACCTCACTGACTCTGTAAAAGTGCCGAACTTCACCTATAAGAGTACGTTTTCTTTAATAATAAATATTACAGCTAAAATCTTTCACATCATTATCCTATTCTTATGAGAGTTAAAACATTCTTATGGACATTTGAAATTTGAGACACCTCCTATGCAGTCATCTTCACATTTAGCATGCCAGTAACATCAGCATGCCAGAGAACCCTGACCTCAGGAAGGACACTTACGACCAAGTGGAGACCATCATCAATAATGCTGTGAGTGTACATGTCACGTTGAGGACGGATGCAAATGCAGATAAGAGTTTAATTATTGGACATATAGGCAGACAAATCCATATCATGAAACAACAGTGGGGTCAAAACAGGCAAACAGGATAAACTAGACTAAGACAAGACTCAAATAATGAGGACGAGAACCAGATCAAAACCATGAAACATAAAGCTATGAATAAAGGCTTCATACATGACAGAAACTATGGCAACTGAGCGTAATACTTCGCAAGGTCATAGTGTTCATAAAGTCTCTTATATAGTGTTGAGTGAGTGAGAGTGAGATTGGCAACAGGTGTGTGTGATTAGAATTCCGAAGAAGGTGATCCTGTGGGTGTGTGTGGGAGGGAACTGTAGTCCTCTTCAGCCATATTTGTAAAGTTTGGTGCATCCTGGGAAATGGAGTCATTGGTTTGCTGTGATATGACAGAAATCCCCCCCCCCCCCCGGGCGATTCAGGAGAAGCGCCAAAATACACTCCCTCCCGCGATGGTCCTGGCCCTCTGGGCCAAATATCTTCACAGCCCATCAGGTTCCAATGCACGCATTGTCCGACAAGTAGCATGTTTCTCGAGCAGCTGAGGAGCAGACATGTGTCTGTCAGCAGACACGGGCGTGAGCAGAACTTGGTTGTCCGTGTCAGCACACTCAGGCATGAGCAGAACTTGGTTGTCCATGTGAGCGACCCTGGACTGGAACGTGGCGTGGAAGGCCGCCTCATCAACCTGGGTCAGGAATGTGGCGTGGGAGGCTGCCTTGCCAACCTGGGACAGGAACGTGGCGCGGGAGGGGAGGCTGCCTCATTGACCTGGGACAGGAACGTGGCTTGTGAGGCAGTCTCTTCGACCTCTGACAGGAACTTGGCTTGAAAGGCCATCTCTTCGACCTCTGACAGGAACTTGGTTTGAGAGGCCGTCTCTTCAACCTCAGACTGGAACCTGACTTTATGTTGGAGCTCTGGAGATGAGACAACCTCATAGGGCTTGTGCTGGGGCTCTGGGGAGGAGGCCGCCACGTTGACCTCTGGCTGGAGCTCGACAGGTGAGATCACCTTGTGGGTCTCAGGCGGGAGCTCTGCTCTTGCTGTCTTGTGGAGCCGTTTGTGGGCACGCCAGCTGCCCTTGAAACATTCCTGAGAGCAGAAATATGATCCGGGTATCTCAAGATTACTGCATGTAGGACAATGTAGGATGGCTTCTTTATGGCAGCCCTCGGTCTTGCATTCCTGTATCACCTCTACTGCTGCCCTGGCGGCCTGGTGCGGGAGCTGATCTGTGGAGCCTGCCCTGTTGATCCACTCATAAAAGGTGTGGAATGGCAAATCATACTTGCTCATCACACTGACTCCCCTCAAAAGTTGATCCAGGTTGTAGCTTTGCTTTGGACGCCCAAAATCCTTCATAAATAGTTCCGCAAACTGAGTTACATTGTTGAGGGCACTTGACCCTGTACTGGCCAGATGCTCCGCCCAATCACGGGCCGGGACACAATGAAACCGAGCCACCGTCTCTTGTCCGGTTTGGGGTTTAGCAGGCTCAAAAAGTACATTTGGCAGTGGAATATGAACTGCCTTGGGTTGCCGCCCAACCCATAATTCGGGTTTGGGAGTTCTATGTCCATCCACTGGGGAAACTGGACTGACATAAATGGTGGCCAGACATTCCTATGTACACTGGCACGATGCTCTCCTCGCTCTTCTGCTGCGTCCATAGTGAGGCGAAGTATTCTGTCATGTAAAGAGGTTGAGGACGGATTTAAATGCAGATAAGAGTTCTATTATAGGACATATAGGCAGACAAATCCAAATTATGAAACAATAGGGTGGTCAAAACAGGCAAATGGTCAGTCGGTCAGCAAACAGGATAAACTAGACTAAGACAAGACTCAAATAATGAGGACAAGAAAGTTATCAAAACCATAAACCATAAAGCTATGAAAGGCTTGGTACACAACAGAAAGTATGGCAACTGATCATAATACTTCGCAAAGTCAGAGTGTTCATAAAGTCTCTTAAATAGTGTTGAGTGCATGAGTGTGAGATTGGCAACAGGTGTGTGTGATTAGAATTCCGGAGAAGGTGTGTGTGTGTGTGTTGTGTGTGGGAAGTGTAATCCTCTTCGGCCATGTTTGTAGTTTGTGGTTCATCCTTGGAAATGAAGTCACTGGTTTGCTGTGATATGACAGTATATGACCATATCAACATTCTAACAAATATCTATAGAGATGGTTGGATTCAATTGCAGAGTTATGACTTACTCCAGAAATTCACAGTGAACACAGGGCTCTCTGAGACACGATACTCTCATAAAGAAGAATCAGGTAAAGATCCAAAATCCTAGAAGGCAGATGCAGGGCAGAATCATAAATCAGTAATCCATGGACCTGCAGTGGAGGTATTAAAATGGGTCAGTACTGCAGAACATAAATAGTGGCAAGATGTTGCAATGGCAGACATCTAGGCATAAATTCATATATTTAAAATCTATATCCTGAATTTATATATTTCTGTGAAGCTGCTTTGGGACAAAAAGCAGCTTCACTGTTAAAAGTGCTATATAAATAAAAGTGAATTGAATTGAATCCAACATGCTACATAAATACTGTAGTAATATACATGAGTGCAAATGACTGTCAGGTGTGCAAAGCAGTTCATAATTGAGGATTAGACTGACCTCCTGTGGTCGGTGGGAGAGGTCCAGGTAGTAGTTGTTACCAATGAATCCTTGTGTTCAGAATTTGTTCTAGTACAACATACCGTTACACATGATGCACTTACAAAACCCAACATCAATTTAACATTTACACCTAAATTGAAAATCAAATTCAAATATAAATTGATGCCTATATTCATCTTTTGAAAACCTTTACAACTTTTTTTTAATTCTAAGGCAGAAAAAATGTTCCAAAAATTGTCAAATCGAATGTTCTTACATTTTACATTTATTCATTTAGCAGATGCTTTTATCCAAAGAGACTTACAAATGAGAAAATACAAGCAAATGTTCTTATATAAGCATAGCTTAAATCCCATTATTTATCTTTCCTTCTCCAGCTAAACACGCTTCTAAATGAACCTGGTGCAGAACCAGGTGATTTCTGGTGATTTCTTCTACTGGTAACAGGAGTTCAGGAAACCAGGTTAATGGTGATATGGAGTACTACTTCCAAGATGGAGACACCAAAACACCAGCAGCCTTCCTGAATGAGCTTACACCTGTGTAAGTGTCCTGATATCAATTTCACAAGTCTGTATTTTTAATCTGTGTTCTCACACCGTGTGATGAATGTCATGTAGTTATAATTCATGATAGATTTTGTTATTTTGATTTTTACTCAATGTTCATTATCCCTTATTTACTTTATTTAGTTAATGAGTGGCTAACTATTCTTCTTTATCTCCCTCTTATTCTTGATTTCTTTTATTATTATTTTGTATTTTTTCCTCCTACTTCAGATTGGGGAATGTCCTGATATGTATTCGTCTAGTTTTTAAGTACTTGACCAGAGTACCTAGTGAGGCTGATGTTCTCAATGCTGCTAATGCTCTGCTGGACTCAAAGATCAGAAGAGCACAAGCTATTGATACACAAACACTGAGTGATCCTGTGAGCATACAGAATGTCATCTATGAAAGTGAGACTTGAAATTGTAATGAAAAATGTTTTAAATATAATTATTTTCTCTGAAGGTCTCATTTATAATTTTGTTATATTCCTTTCAGAAATTGGCAACAACTCCTACATTATAATCTTTGCATTTCAAATTAGCAATGTGACCACCTCCAAGGACCTTCAGCTTAGGAACGGAACATATGATTTAATCCAAGACACCATCAACAGCCTGGTAAGTGTAAGCCATTGTTCTCTTTCCCAAAATTACTTTACACAGTAAAATAAGATTTATCTTGACCATGTTCATTTAAACCTTATTTTTACAACCTTTTATTAGCTGAACACTATTCTGAATGTGAAAGGTGCTCCTGCATTTGTCTTTCCACAAGCAAACTACACGTGTCTTCTTTTCACGAGTTTCTCTGAATACACCTTATTTTTACTGACATCCACTAAATATCATTGCACCTTTCTGCATATTGAAATCACCTCAATGTATCACATCCCCCTTCACAGACATTTAAACTTGTACCTGACTACAACAGGTACACCACTTACAATACCACCTACCCAGGTGCAGTGAAGACTCACTGGTTAAGGCTGTGGTTTACTGATCAGAACGTGTTCGTTAACTTTAGACTCAACTGCATCTCTCGGGTAGAAATGAATGCATGGTTGCTTTAGCATGTTTACCTTGGTCTTGGCAAGATGCATACACTAACAATGTTAGCCAGATTTAAAATAAAAAGTGCTCTAAGGAACCTGACCCTATTTGCTGGACAGCACTTAAACAACCTTCACCTCAGCAACATTCTCCTGCATTACAATTTGTCATCACACCATGCAGGGGTGGCACCAGAACATGTTTCTGATTGGCGAACCCAAACATCACTAATAACATACAGTATCTCACAAAAGTGAGTACACCCCTCACATTTTTGTAAATATTTGATTATATCTTTTAATGTGACAACACTGAAGAAATGACACTTTGCTACAATGTAAAGTAGTGAGTGTACAGCTTGTGTAACAGTGTAAATTTGCTGTCCCCCTCAAAATAACTCAGCACACAGCCATTACTGTCTAAACCACTGGCAACAAAAGTGAGTACACCCCTAAGTGAAAATGTCCAAATTGGGCCCAAAGTGTCAATATTTTGTGTGGCCACCATTATTTTCCAGCACTGCCTTAACCCTCTTCTGCATGGAGTTCACCAGAGCTTCACAGGTTGTCACTGGAGTCCTCTTCGTGACGTGACGACATCACGGAGCTGGTGGATGTTAGAGATCTTTTTCTCCTCCACCTTCTGTTTGAGGATGCCCCACAGATGCTCAATAGGGTTTAGGTCTGGAGACATGCTTGGCCAGTCCATCACGTTCACCCTCAGCTTCTTTAGCAAGGCAGTGGTCGTCTTGGAGGTGTGTTTGTGGTCGTTATCATGCTGGAATACTGCCCTGCAACCCAGTCTCTGAAGTGAGGGGATCATGCTCTGCTTCAGTATGTCACAGTACATGTTGGCATTCATGGTTCCCTCAATGAACTGTAGCTCCCCAGTGCCGGCAGCACTCATGCAGCCCCAGACCATGACCCTCCCACCACCATGCTTGACAGTAGGCAAGACACACTTGTCTTTGTACTCCTCACCTGGTTGCCGCCACACGTTGACACCATCTGACCCAAATAAGTTTATCTTGGGTTCATCAGACCACAGGACATGGTTCTAGTAATCCATGTCCTTAGTCTGCTTGTCTGCAGCAAACTGTTTGCAGGCTTTCTTGTGCATCACCTTTAGTAGAGGCTTCCTTCTGGGACGACAGCCATGCAGACCAATTTGATGCAGTGTACGACGTATGGTCTGAGCACTGACAGGCTGACCCCCCACCCCTTCAACCTCTGCAGCAATGCTGGCAGCACTTATACGTCTATTTCCCAAACACAACCTCTGGATATGACGCTGAGGACATGCACTCAACTTCTTTGGTCGACCATGGCGAGGCCTGTTGTGAGTGGAACCTGTCCTGTTAAACCGCTGTATGGTCTTGGCCACCGTGCTGCAGCTCAGTGTCAGGGTCTTGGCAATCTTCTTATAGCCTAGGCCATCTTTATGTAGAGCAACAATTCTTTTTTTCAGATCCTCAGAGAGTTCTTTGTTCATGAGGTCCCATGTTGAACTTCCAGTGACCAGTATGAAGGAGGGTGAGAGCGTTGACACCAAATTTAACACACCTACTCCCTATTCACACCTGAGACCTTGTAACACTAACAAGTCACATGACACCGGGGAGGGAAAATAGCTAATTGGGCCCAATTTGGACATTTTCACTTAGGGGTGTACTCACTTTTGTTGCCAGTGGTTTAGACATTAATGGCTGTGTGTTGAGTTATTTTGAGGGGACAGCAAATTTACACTGTTACACAAGCTGTACACTCACTACTTTACATTGTAGCAAAGTGTCATTTCTTCAGTATTGTCACATTAAAATATTTAATCAAATTTTTACAAAAATGTGAGGGGTGTACTCACTTTTGTGAGATACTGTACATAATGACTGTAGTGACTATATTTTCAACTTGCTTTGATGTGATTTGATGATTAGTGTCCCTTTGATTTGATTTTCAACTATGCAATTGAACACCACACATTTTGTTAAAGAATCAGAGTCTGATCCTCCACAAATCAGCACGAATTGGATTTAAATCTATAAATCTAGGAAGCAATGTTGCATCTAATACTAAAACAAAGCCAGGAATGAAACCAATAGTAAAACTGGGGAACCTTTTAAAAACCATCGATCCATCCATCCATCTTCTATACCACTTATCCTTTTCAGGGTCATGGGGATCCTGGAGCCTATCCCAGGGAGCATCGGGCACAAGGAGGGATACACCCTGAACAGGATGCCAATCCCTTTTAAAAACCACATGCCTTTAAAACCACAATAAACAGCTGTGATTTGGACAGAAGGGACTACAAAGACCATCAGAGCAGCTACGTCTATAGAGGCTGAATCCCCACAACAATGTAGAGTAGGATTTGTACAGTTTATTCTGGAAGATGGGAGACAGTGGGAGACAGTTCAGTGTAAATAGTTCTTTGTCAAAGCCATGGGACAAAGGACACCATACATAACATACATCAGAACTGAATACAGACTCTTTTAAAACCGTTTTCTTTTCCTCCAGGTTTAATGGTACAACAATTGAGGCTAATTCCGAATACATCTTTGTGGAAGGTGAAACCAAGTGGACACCAAGTGGATTTCTTTCTGCAATACTCAACATTAGTGGTTTGTCGACCTTCACCACTCCTGCTGCTCAAACCGAACCCCCTGTCCATGTAGTCCTGAGGCCCACATTGCAAGCACACAGCAACACCACCACCACTGGAGGAAATTCTGCATGGATCCTGGGAATCATTATCCTCTGCAGTATAGTCATTATTCTAATACCATGCTGGATTCTACTCTGTGTAAGTGTCACCAAAATCTCTTCTAAACCCTAAATTTATGGTAATATTTGGCATGAAGTATACTCTGTATTCAGAGTATATCCCATGATCAGTTACATGCACTGAATGAGTTATTTTTATTTATTTATTTAATTACAGCAACAACTGAATAGTTAATCAGAATCTCTCCTCTATTCCCCCTTGTCTCTCTTGTTTCTCTCTGTCTCATTCAGTGTCTGCTGTGTGGTTGCTGGGCTGGTTTAAGGAGACGCTACAACAGAAGACGGTCCTACAATGTCCAATACACAACATGAAATGGACTCTTTTAAAAACAGTTAGAGTGTAAAATAATCTCTAACTCCATTAGACTCTATTTTATTAAATAGTTTTTTTTTATCTGTTTCATTATGTAGTTTATTTTTTATTTGTTTACCTATTTAATTATTTCATCAATTTAAGTCTATTTTATTTAATCTTTGTACATAGTTAATTTTATTTCAACTATATACATAAAAATGAAGCTACATATGGTCTATTAAAGTGAATTATTAAACAGGATAATGTATATATCCTGTCCAAACTAATGTTCTGTTATGTTGTAATTTAACTTATTTATTAATTTAACTTATTTATTAAAGCTATTTATAATAAAGTTTGTCAAATATTGCTTGCTCAATTGAGATTAATCCACACAATTAAAATCTGTATCCTGTGTTTATATTTTTCTGAAAAGCTGCTGAGACAGACCGTTGTAAAAAGCGCTATACAAATAAAATTGAATTGAAATGTCTATGAATGTCCTGTGTTTCACCCCTGATTATGTTTGTCATTTAAACCCCTCGTGTATCTTTGCACATCGCGTAGTATTGCGTGTATTGTCCTTACCAAGCGGTTACTCCTTGTTTCTCATTTTTGATTCCTGTTTATTGACTTTGTTTCTCGTTTGCCGTTCTGGATTCTAGCCTTGCCCAGTTTATGCCTGTTTGTAGATCGCTTGACCCCTTGCCTGATTTGACCATGCTCTTGTATCATGATTTGGATTTGTTTGCATGTCTCTCTCAGATAAAAGTCTTTAATTACACTTGAATCCGTCCTAACCTCCATTACAAGGATTATGTGACAGCAGACAAAAGCATGCAAAAATACTATCTGATCATGAATAACTATCATCGAAAAATTGTGCTTGCCTAAAACCCTAAGATTACCTGCTATGTCCGGTGCCATGGCTCCTGGGATACACCTAACTAAATCTGCTGGAGCCCTTAAAGGCCTAGCTAAATTCACGTGTCTTAAGATAGAGTCTCCTATAACCACAGCTCTTTCAGGTTTCTCAATGGGTGCTTCACTGAGGAGAGCAAACCAGTTGGACATGTGATGTGAAGAGGAGTGGTGCTCCCATGGGCAAGCTTAGATTTAGCTTTGCAATTATGCCGCCGAGTCGTCACCCATTTGCCCTGCTGTAAGGGCTCTAATGCCGGGGTTGGGTGATTGCTATCTCCTCCTGAGGCATCTTGACTTTCCCCTACAGAAACTACACTGCTCTCACTCTCACTCTCACTAACCCTCTCTAGAGTCTGGATGCACACCTCTAATGCTGCAATCTTCTCCGTCGTTTTTTTCTCCGTCTTCTCCGTTTTTTCTCCGTCAAAGAGATAACTAATATACACTTAGCACAAATAAAGCTATTACTAACAATGGAGGAAGAATGACTAAACATCCTGCACTCAACACACTGAACAAGCTGAAGGTCTGTCATATTGAGTGTTTAACGCACCTCAGTCAAAGATTAGCTGATATTATTTTTTAGACGGATCCGACATGGACAGGCCCCGCTTGCTGTCTTTAGTCAAAAAACAAAAGCGTTCTTCAAAAAATTTAAATAAGGTAGAAGCGAAAGTGAAACTGCAACAAATTAGAATGATAGCACAAAATTATTAATGAAAAAGAAAGGAACAGTTTAATTTACACACTGACACAAGCAACAAGCAACATTTCTCTGATCATGTACTAGAATATATGCCGTCCTCTCTTCAGATCAACAGCCCAGACTTCTTTAATGCTGGCTCCACTCAGATAAGCAAAAACAAAAGGGAGGTCTGCTCATCCTGACCTGGATTAACCCTCAGGTCATAAAATGGAGACTGTGAAATCCAACAGACCTTCCTTTGTCTTCTTTTAACTCGCACAGGAGAACCGAGACATAAATTCCTTCATCGAGCTCACTTAATATATTATGATTCCTTACAAAGTATAATGTAGACTTCGCTGTAGATCAGGACATCTGTCCATGAACTGAATCTGAAGAGAAAGTGGGTCATGCAGCAAGACAACGATCCTAAAGACACGAGTCGCTCTACCAAAGAAGGGTTTAAGAAGAATAAAGTTAATGTTTTGGAATGGCCAAGTCAAAGTCCTGACCTTAATTCAGTAGAAATGTTGTGGAAGGACCTGAAGCAAGCAGTTCATATGAGGAAACCCACCAACATCCCAGAGTTGAAGCTGTTCTGTACTGAGGAATGGACTAAAATTCCTCCAAGCCAATGTGCAGGACTGATCATCAATTACCCCAAATGTTTATCTGTAGTTATTGCTGCACAAGGGGCTCACACCACATACTGACAGCACAGATATGTAATATTGATCATTTTCCTCAATAAATAAATGACCAAGTATTATATATTTATCTCGTTTGTTGAATTGGGTTCTCTTTATCTACTTTTAGGACTTGTGTGAAAATCTGATGATGTTTTAGTCATATTTATGCAGATGTACATTACACATTTGTCATGTAAAGGAGGCACGGACAGAAGCAAGTGCAGGTTATGAAGTTTAATCCAAAAACAAGTCCAAAGGGTAATTCCAAACTCCACAACATTAAACTGGCAAGGGTCATATGATCAGGCAATCAGGTATAAACTAGGCAAGGTAGAGAATCAAAGTCAACAGAGTAAACAAAACCAGTAAACAAAAGTACAAAACCAGAATATCAACACTTAAAACCACTTGGTTAAAGTGACAATATCAACTGAGCGTATACTTCTCAAAGACATTGTGTTCAAACAGTCTCTTTTATGTGTGGTGTGATTGTGTAGTCCTCTACAGCCATGTTTGTAGTTGATGGTGCATTCTGGGAAATGGAATCACTGATTTGCTGTGATATGACAACATTATTTCACATAGCAGCAAATAATTCCTGGAAGTGTATTTGAGTCAGTCCTTCCTCAAAAATAATTGTGATATTGATGAATAAAACTGTTGATGTTAAGAAAAGATTCAGCTGAAGTTTACCTCTGAGTAGTGCTTTTAAAAAGAAATATAATAAAGTACCTAATGAAACATCCATCCATCTTCTATACAGCTTATCCTCTTCAGGGTCACGGAGAAACCTGGAGCCTATCCCAGGGAGCATCGGGCACAAGGCAGGGTAGACCCTGAACAGGGTGCCAATCCATCGCAGGGCACACTCACATACACATTTACACACCCATTCATACATTACAGACACTTTGGACACTTTGGACATGCCAATTAGCCTACCATGCATGTCTTTGGACTGGGGGGGAGGAAGCCGGAGTACCCGGAGGAAACCCCCGCAGCACGGGGAGAACACGCGAGCTCCGCACACACAGGGCCACGGTGGGAATCAAACCCCCAGCCCTGGAGGTGAGAGGCGAACATGCTAACCACTAAGTCACTGTGCGCCCTCCTAATGAAACAATTAATTTATTTTTCATCAAAATATATTCATTTACTAGCATCCAACAACATAATGTGATAAACTTCCTTACACACACACACACACACACACACACACACACACACACACACACACACATGTTTGTTTATGATCCAAACTGACACATATAATTTGGACATCTGACAAAGTTGTACGTATCTGATCTATGGAGACGTTCAGACACACCTTTAGCTACGAATCTAACAATGTTGACATACATTAGGTCAAGAAATACATTAACAGCATTCCTGCACTGGGTGAATCATTTTCAGTTTGTATTGAAAACATCTTGTTTAAACAGTGACTCAGTACAACAACATCAACATGATGCAAATATTTTTAGAAGTTGGTGGGTTTTCCCCAACATTTTACATACAATTTCCTTTTTTTTTAATGTCATAAGTTATACACACACCTGGTCTACAAACACCTGGTCTTTCTTATTAGTCCCTTATTAATAATGAAAAAAAAGAGATCATAAGAATTGCATTTTGGTTTTTATGAAGTATTGCTAGCTTATGTGAAGCTATTATACATAAGAGATGTTTACATATAGTCCACCAGACAAAATAATAACTGAATTTACACAAATGAAAGAGTTCAAAAGTTTACATACCATTGATTCTTAATACTGTGTGTTGTTACCTGGATGAACAACGACTGTATGTTTTGTGATAGTTGTTCATGAGTCCCTTGTTTGTCCTGAGCAGTTAAACTAACCAATGTTCTTCAGAAAAATCCTCTGAAAAATTCTTTGCTTTTCCAGCTTTTTCCAGCATATTTCACCCCTTTCCAGCAGTGGCTAATGATGTTGAGATCCGTCTTTTCACACTGAGGACAACTGAAGGATTCATACACAACTATTACAAAAGGTGCAAACATTCATTGATTCTCCAGAAGGCAACACACTACATTAAGAGCCAGGGGGATGTAAACTTTTGAACAGGGTGATCAGTGTAAATTGTTAATATTTTTTCTTCTGGGAAACATGTAAATATCTTTAACTTCTGAAGGAAAAAATGATTTCTAAACAAAATATATAATAAAATATACCAATGTGTAGTTATCTTCATGTTTGACTAGTCACAAATTATTGAATGCATCGCAGTAGTTACACTGGGTATAAAATACAGTCTTGTTAATATGCAACATTTGATGGACCAACAATCCAAATGTATTTTTTTTTTTACAACCAGAGACCTTTTTGAGGTAAAGGGGTTATGTACTTGCCTGAACTTCAGGGTTAGGTCACCAGGAGCTTAGTGTTCTTAACTACCTTAGCTACCTTGTTGAACAGGTATGAAGAAGATATCAGACAAATGTGATCCCCATTAAATGTACAAAAAAATAAATAAATAAAGACTAAGAATAATCTGCCTGGATTAGGGTTACTAAAACCCATCCCATGAGCCAGGCCTAATGGTGGTGTCTGCAGGCGAATATTGGGATGATCCATCCATCCTGAAATGGTGAAAATAATTCTGTTTCTGTTCATCTCTGTATGAACAAACCCCCATTACTGTCAAGTTGCATAAAAACAGCTTTTGTCATGAACATGTGACTATGCTTCATGAGACACACCTAGTTACACCTACCACACCTTGTAAAACCAGTTTCCCTTGTGAGTAAATCATCTTCCAGAGAGACAGAGCCGGCTGTCATTAAGGATATTGCTGAGAGAGTTACAGGGAACAGATTATTGTTTGAGATCAGATGGTTATGACTTTGAAGAATAAAATAAGGTAATATATCTCTCCTTGTTTTTTTTACTCTCAGTTTAGCTTTTGATCATCAATTTGTGAGATTTTTCTCACATTTAGTGGAATAAAGCAACAGTGACAGTCATGGCCAAAAGTTTGTGATCACTATACTATATATTATATATGTAAACTGATCGCAAAATTTTGGCCATGACTGTAAATTGCAAATTCATATATTCTAATTTTGTTTGTAAAAATGCACGATTCCATTATTATTATTATTATTATCATTATTATTATTATTATTATTATTATTATTATTATTATAATGAAGACCCCTATTGTTTTTGTTAGTTTTTTTTATTATTAGGGACCAATCACAGAAGGTGCGTAGTTGTAATAGTTAGTGTTCTTCCCTACTTCTTATTCTTCTGCTCTGGAAGTCTATGGCAGCCCATAGCATCGTATGGTAAAAAGTTGTGAAATTTGGCACACTGATCGAGGATAGTCTGAATTAAATACATCTCTTAAGGTGTCTCTACCTCAAAATTCTTTTTTCCTCTGATTCGATTCGATTGCACTCTATGATGTCATTTTGAATTTTCTGAAAAAATTACTGTTTCGAACTCGTCCTAGGTCGTTTGTCCCATTTGCACAAAAATTGGCCTACATCATCTAGAGACAATTCTGACAAAAAATTATTTACAGAATTTTAATAAATCTTACTGTTTTCAAATGGCGCATCTACAAATTCGATGGCGAGCATGCCAAAATAGACGTGAGGGTATATCTCTGTAAAGCTTTGAGGGATTATGGTGAACCTTGGTACGTGTCATCAGCATTAGGCCCTGAGGTAAGATGCAGAGTTTCATAAAAGCACTACCTAGTGGTCACGAGATATGAAAAAAAAAAAAAAACACATTTTTGCTTATAACTTCTGAACACTTTGTCATAAAATCATCAAATTGGTCTCAGTAGATTCAGTTGGGCATTCTGAGTCCAACAATATAAAAAATTCCTGTGTCAGCCATTTTGGATGTTGGCCATTTTAAATTTAGCCATAAAATGCTGTATTTTACGAACGACTTGGCATATCGCTATGAAACTCAGTAAGTGTCTTTGGCACCATACTCTGAAGGGACTCAAAAAGTTCCAAAAATTATAATGCTATATTAAACATGCTAATAGCTATTGACTACTGGACAAAATTTCTAAGAACTATGTATTTTTAGTTATTTTTAAAATACAGTTTTTTATGATTGAAAGTTTACTTTTTCTAACTTCTCACACTGTTCTGACTCTAATGAAAAACATGTCACAAAGCTTCTTTTGCTGCTCATGATGCCGAAAATTGGCCTGACGCTGGTATTGCTGCTTGCAGCAATATTTTCTTCTTTTCTTCCACTTCTTCTTCTTCTTCTTCTACTTCTTCTTTTTCTTCTTCTTCTTCCGTTAATGAGACTATGGCAGCCCATAGAACTGTTTGTGAGAAAGTAATGAAATTTGGTACACAGCTAAAGGACAGGAGGATCTGTTAATCCAGCAAATTTAGAGTCTCTAAGTCAATCACTCTAGCGCCACCAACTGTCCAAATTTGCATTCATGTTCATCTTAACGTTTGAATGCTTTAGCGTATGCATACCAAACGTATTATTTTTTATAGACATCATGACTTGAGGGAGCCTGCTCAGTTTCAAACCAGTGCCCCCTAGTGGGCATGAGATATGCAAAAAGCATATTTATACTTATAACTTCTTAAGAGTTTGTCATAAAAACATAAAATTGGACTCATTATATTCAGTGGGGCATACCAAGTCCAACGATATGAAAAATTACTATGTCGGCCATTTTGGATGTCGGCCATTATGAATTTAGTACTAAAATGCTGTATTTTACGAACGACTTGGCATATGGGTTTCTGTCTTTGGCACAGTGTTCTGAAGGGATTAAAAAAGTTTAAAAACATCGCCACCTTGTGGTAAAAAATTATTATGTAATTTCTAAAAATGCTAATAGCTATCGACTCTTTTTGTCTACTGTCATGAGATTTGTCTTGATAGATTCCATGATTCATGCCGAGAACAAAGATATTAAGTATGTCATTGTCCAGCAAACTTCCTGTCAACCATTTTTAAATGTTTAGCAAACCTACCTTTTTGAACTCCTCCGAGACAATTTGTCAGATTTCCACGAAAATTGGCCTGCATCATCGAGCTCGAATGATGTATCGCCGCAACACTTTGAGGGATTGTGACGATGATAATGGCATGATAATCATCATGCCAGATGCTACAGAGCAGTTTCAGAACAGCACCACATATTGGACAAAAATAAATGAATAATTTTTAGTTATTTTTTAAATAAATGGGTTTTTATGATTGAAAGTAGACTTTTTATAACTCCTCACACAGTGTTTATCGGCCTCTAACCAAAAACATGTCACAAAGCTTCCGAAAACTGACTTCACCCCAGTATTGCTGCTTGCAGCTATATTTATTATTATTATTAGAATTAATATTATTATTATTATTGTTATTACTATTATTATTATTATTACTATTATTGTTATTATTATTGTTGTTGTTTTTGCTATTGCTGCTGCTATTGTGATATTGTAGAGTTGATGTCATATTGAAATTTTCGAAATGCAATATTGAACATTCAAAATAATAAAAAAATGCAATTTGATCTCATTTATTATTGACAGGTTTGCCTTTTTAAAAAATAATGGCACCAGTAACACTACTGCCTTCACAATATGTAAGTAAAACTTATTTTTTACTTTAAAATTTAATGTATGTTTATCCCATATCCATATCTTATTATGAAGATGATGATAACTGTGATTATTATTATTATTATTATTATTATTATTATTATTATTATTATTATTATTATTATGTACATATTTGTAAGTAGCATTGCACAAATTTAGTCTATTTTGCTTTTATGTTAGATAAATGAATGCTCATAAGTGAACAATTAGGTTGTGAAATATTTCAATGGCTTTTTTTTTTTTTTTTATTGTGGGTTGTGATGTCTGTGATCTATTGTAAATGATGTCTAATATAAGAGGATCATTT
This sequence comes from Ictalurus furcatus, assembly GCF_023375685.1. NCBI lineage: Eukaryota > Metazoa > Chordata > Actinopteri > Siluriformes > Ictaluridae > Ictalurus > Ictalurus furcatus. The sequence goes on from NC_071257.1 coordinate 37,621,714, forward strand.
GCACCATATGTTGCATGATGTAATGACTGTAATATGGTGCAAAGATAATCACTAGTTTGAATAAAATAAAATAAATATAATAAAGGAGATGATCTATATTTGTGACAGTATGTCCATGGCTGCTGCTTAGTGGGATTGGAGCCCAAAATACAATACCATCAATATCTACAGAGGAAAGGCTAACTACATCACCCAGAACTGCACAAGCAATAACAAGTACTACTGAGTTCACAACGCAGTCTCCAACTTCTACAGCAACACCGTCATTAATGTATGTTACTTGCTGACACATAAATAAGTAAAGAATTATATATTCATACTGAATTCTGATTCTGAATTGTATAATGCTTTAATTTTTTAGATCTGGTTCAGCTGTGGTTCTGACGAAGATGGTCTTCAATTCCTCCTCTCCTGTTCCCAGTGAAAGTTTGGTCCTCAACACAACCCAGACTCTTCTCAGGACTCGACTCACAAACCTCTCTGACTCTGTAAAAGTGCTGAACTTCACCTATGAGAGTATGTTTTCTTTACTAATACATATTACAGCTTCAACTCTTCACATCATTGACCTATCCATATGAGAGCTAAAACATTATTATGGACATTTGATTTGTTCCACAGAAATTTCAAACACCTCCTACGCAGTTAACATTACATTCAGCATCAGTAACATTAGCATGCCGAGCAACCCTAACCTCAGGAATGACACCTACACCCAAGTGGAGAACATCATCAATGACGCTGTGAGTGTACATCACCATGTGCTTAACAGATACTGTTCCTCTGATCAGAATTTATTTTGATCTTTAACCCATTTCTTACCTTACCATAAATCATCGTAGACTCAGCTGTGGTGTGTGAAATATCACATAATATTAATTCAAATAAGAATTATTATTATTTTATTTGCTCACAAATGCAAATTGAAAGATTTTTCAGTTTTGACCAAAAGATTAAATGATGACTGAACTGTCAATTGCTCGTTGTATGAAGCCTGATGCTGTGCAGTTACATTTGTCAGGACAGTTAATATTAAAAATGAAATATCTTGAATTTTCTCTCCAGGTAAACACACTTCTAAACAATTCTGGTTCAGATCCATTAAAACCCACTACCTCCAACTTCACGTAAGTTCATGCAGAAGATTGCAGTTCTGAAAGTTCTCTGTGAAATTCTCATTGTGAAGTCATTTGTATCGTGACAATATTGCGTTCTCTTCATAATAGGAGTTCAGAGAATGAAATTACTGGTTACATGGAATACAATCTCCAAAACTCCCTCAATCAGACTGGCAATAGTAGGTTTCACCACAATTTGATAATCTTGCTCAATAAAAGTATGTGTAATTTCTCTTTCTAATGATTCTGAAATTGTTTATCTTCCCTAAATTACCCGTCACTAAAAATTATTCTGTTGTTGAATCATCTACAATGATTACTCCAACTACAGCTACAGTGCAGACTTCTCCAGAACCTCCATCCACAATGTACGAGAAATTTCTTTAATGGATATCTAAGCAAGATTTACATTTCCATTAAAATTTGTGATGCATTTTAAATTGGAACTTTTTGTGTTTCTCTAGCAATGGATCAGCTGTGGTTCAAACCAGGCTGGTGTTCAACTCGTCCTCTCCTATTCTCAATGAGACTGCCATCCTCAGTGCTCTCGAAGCTCTGCTGAACTCTACACTCTCAAACCTCACTGAGCCTGTAAAAGTGTTGAATTACACCATTGAGGGTACATTCTCCTTCCTTATCTCACAATACATTTAAACCTGAACAATTCATTGTCCCTTTCTAATGAAATCTGTAACTCCATCAATCTTATTGAAGGATATTTGATTTTTTCCACAGAAATTTCAAACACCTACTACGCAGTTAACATTACATTCAGCATCAGTAACATCAGCATGCCGAGCAACCCTGACCTCAGGAACGACACCTACACCCAAGTGGAGAACATCATCAATGACGCTGTGAGTGTATATCACCATGTGCTTAGCAGATACTGTTCCTCTGATCAGAATTTATTTTGATCTTTAACCCATTTCTTACCTTACCATAAATCATCGTAGACTCAGCTGTGGTGTGTGAAATATCACATAATATTAATTATAATAAGAATTATTATTATTTTACTTGTTCACAAATGCAAGTTGAAAGATTTTTCAGTTTTGAGCAAAAGATTAAATGATGACTGAACAGTCAATTGCTCGTTGTAGGAAGACTGATGCTGTACAGTTACATTTGTCAGGACAGTTAATATTAAAATGAAATATCTTGAATTTTCTCTCCAGGTAAACACACTTCTAAACAATTCTGGTTCAGATCCATTAAAACCCACTACCTCCAACTTCACGTAAGTTCATGCAGAAGATTGCAGTTCTGAAAGTTCTCTGTGAAATTCTCATTGTGAAGTCATTTGTATCGTGACAATATTGCGTTCTCTTCATAATAGGAGTTCAGAGAATGAAGTTACTGGTTACATGGAATACAATCTCCAAAACTCCCTCAATCAGACTGGCAATAGTAGGTTTCACCACAATTTGATAATCTTGCTCAATAAAAGTGTGTGTAACTTCTCTTTCTAATGATTCTGAAATTGTTTATCTTCCCTAAAGTACCCGTCACTAAAAATTATTCTGTTGTTGAATCATCTACAATGATTACTCCAACTACAGCTACAGTGCAGACTTCTCCAGAACCTCCATCCACAATGTACGAGAAATTTCTTTAATGGATATTTAAGCAAGATTTACATTTCCATTAAAATTTGTGATGCATTTTAAATTGGAACTTTTTGTGTTTCTCTAGCAATGGATCAGCTGTGGTTCAAACCAGGCTGGTGTTCAACTCGTCCTCTCCTATTCTCAATGAGACTGCCATCCTCAGTGCTCTCGAAGCTCTGCTGAACTCTACACTCTCAAACCTCACTGAGCCTGTAAAAGTGTTGAATTACACCACTGAGGGTACATTCTCCTTCCTTATCTCACAATACATTTAAACCTGAACAATTCATTGTCCCTTTCTAATGAAATCTGTAACTCCATCAATCTTATTGAAGGATATTTGATTTTTTCCACAGAAATTTCAAACACCTCCTACGCAGTTAACATTACATTCAGCATCAGTAACATCAGCATGCCGAGCAACCCTGACCTCAGGAACGACACCTACACCCAAGTGGAGAACATCATCAATGATGCTGTGAGTGTACATCACCATGTGCTTAGCAGATACTGTTCCTCTGATCAGAATTTATTTTGATCTTTAACTCATGTCTTACCTTAACTTAAATCCTCGTAGACTCAGCTGTGATGTGGGAAATATCTCATAATGTTAATTATAAAAAGAATTATTTTTTTTTTGTTGTTGTTTAAAAATGCAAGTTGAAAGATTTTTCGGTTTTGAGCAAAAGATTAAATGATGACTGAACAGTCAATTGCTCGTTGTAGGAAGACTGATGCTGTACAATTTCATTTGTCAGGACAGTTAATTTTAAAAATGAAATATCTTGAATTTTCTCTCCAGGTAAACACACTTCTAAACAATTCTGGTTCAGATCCATTAAAACCCACTACCTCCAACTTCACGTAAGTTCATGCAGAAGATTGCAGTTCTGAAATTTCTCTGTGAAATACTCGTTGTGAAATCATTTGTATCGTGACAATATTGCTTTCTCTTCATAATAGGAGTTCAGAGAATGAAGTTACTGGTTACATGGAATACATTCTCCAAGTCTCCCTCAATCAGACTGGGAATGGTAGGTTTCACCACAGTTTGATAATCTTGCTCAATAAAAGTGTGTGTAATTTCTCTTTCTAATGATTCTGAAATTGTTTATCTTCCTCCAAATTTACCCGTCACTAAAAATTATTCTGTTGTTGAATCATCTACAATGATTACTCCAACTACAGCTACAGTGCAGACTTCTCCAGAACCTCCATCCACAATGTACGAGAAATTTCTTTAATGGATATTTAAGCAAGATTTACATTTCCATTAAAATTTGTGATGCATTTTAAATTGGAACTTTTTGTGTTTCTCTAGCAATGGATCAGCTGTGGTTCAAACCAGGCTGGTGTTCAACTCGTCCTCTCCTATTCTCAATGAGACTGCCATCCTCAGTGCTCTCGAAGCTCTGCTGAACTCTACACTCTCAAACCTCACTGAGCCTGTAAAAGTGTTGAATTACACCACTGAGGGTACATTCTCCTTCCTTATCTCACAATACATTTAAACCTGAACAATTCATTGTCCCTTTCTAATGAAATCTGTAACTCCATCAATCTTATTGAAGGATATTTGATTTTTTCCACAGAAATTTCAAACACCTCCTACGCAGTTAACATTACATTCAGCATCAGTAACATCAGCATGCCGAGCAACCCTGACCTCAGGAACGACACCTACACCCAAGTGGAGAACATCATCAATGATGCTGTGAGTGTACATCACCATGTGCTTAGCAGATACTGTTCCTCTGATCAGAATTTATTTTGATCTTTAACTCATGTCTTACCTTAACTTAAATCCTCGTAGACTCAGCTGTGATGTGGGAAATATCTCATAATGTTAATTATAAAAAGAATTATTTTTTTGTTGTTGTTGTTTAAAAATGCAAGTTGAAAGATTTTTCGGTTTTGAGCAAAAGATTAAATGATGACTGAACAGTCAATTGCTCGTTGTAGGAAGACTGATGCTGTACAATTTCATTTGTCAGGACAGTTAATTTTAAAAATGAAATATCTTGAATTTTCTCTCCAGGTAAACACACTTCTAAACAATTCTGGTTCAGATCCATTAAAACCCACTACCTCCAACTTCACGTAAGTTCATGCAGAAGATTGCAGTTCTGAAATTTCTCTGTGAAATACTCGTTGTGAAATCATTTGAATCGTGACAATATTGCTTTCTCTTCATAATAGGAGTTCAGAGAATGAAGTTACTGGTTACATGGAATACATTCTCCAAGTCTCCCTCAATCAGACTGGGAATGGTAGGTTTCACCACAGTTTGATAATCTTGCTCAATAAAAGTGTGTGTAATTTCTCTTTCTAATGATTCTGAAATTGTTTATCTTCCTCCAAATTTACCCGTCACTAAAAATTATTCTGTTGTTGAATCATCTACAATGATTACTCCAACTACAGCTACAGTGCAGACTTCTCCAGAACCTCCATCCACAATGTACGAGAAATTTCTTTAATGGATATTTAAGCAAGATTTACATTTCCATTAAAATTTGTGATGCATTTTAAATTGGAACTTTTTGTGTTTCTCTAGCAATGGATCAGCTGTGGTTCAAACCAGGCTGGTGTTCAACTCGTCCTCTCCTATTCTCAATGAGACTGCCATCCTCAGTGCTCTCGAAGCTCTGCTGAACTCTACACTCTCAAACCTCACTGAGCCTGTAAAAGTGTTGAATTACACCACTGAGGGTACATTCTCCTTCCTTATCTCACAATACATTTAAACCTGAACAATTCATTGTCCCTTTCTAATGAAATCTGTAACTCCATCAATCTTATTGAAGGATATTTGATTTTTTCCACAGAAATTTCAAACACCTCCTACGCAGTTAACATTACATTCATCATCAGTAACATCAGCATGCCGAGCAACCCTGACCTCAGGAACGACACCTACACCCAAGTGGAGAACATCATCAATGACACTGTGAGTGTACATCACCATGTGCTTAGCAGATACTGTTCCTCTGATCAGAATTTATTTTGATCTTTAACTCATGTCTTACCTTAACTTAAATCCTTGTAGACTCAGCTGTGATGTGGGAAATATCTCATAATGTTAATTATAAAAAGAATTATTTTTTTTTTGTTGTTGTTTAAAAATGCAAGTTGAAAGATTTTTCGGTTTTGAGCAAAAGATTAAATGATGACTGAACAGTCAATTGCTCGTTGTAGGAAGACTGATGCTGTACAATTTCATTTGTCAGGACAGTTAATTTTAAAAATGAAATATCTTGAATTTTCTCTCCAGGTAAACACACTTCTAAACAATTCTGGTTCAGATCCATTAAAACCCACTACCTCCAACTTCACGTAAGTTCATGCAGAAGATTGCAGTTCTGAAATTTCTCTGTGAAATACTCGTTGCGAAATCATTTGAATCGTGACAATATTGCTTTCTCTTCATAATAGGAGTTCAGAGAATGAAGTTACTGGTTACATGGAATACATTCTCCAAGTCTCCCTCAATCAGACTGGGAATGGTAGGTTTCACCACAGTTTGATAATCTTGCTCAATAAAATTGTGTGTAATTTCTCTTTCTAATGATTCTGAAATTGTTTATCTTCCTCCAAATTTACCCGTCACTAAAAATTATTCTGTTGTTGAATCATCTACAATGATTACTCCAACTACAGCTACAGTGCAGACTTCTCCAGAACCTCCATCCACAATGTATGAGAAATTTCTTTAATGGATATTTAAGCAAGATTTACATTTCCATTAAAATTTGTGATGCATTTTAAATTGGACCTTTTTGTGTTTCTCTAGCAATGGATCAGCTGTGGTTCAAACCAGGCTGGTGTTCAACTCGTCCTCTCCTATTCTCAATGAGACTGCCATCCTCAGTGCTCTCGAAGCTCTGCTGAACTCTACACTCTCAAACCTCACTGAGCCTGTAAAAGTGTTGAATTACACCACTGAGGGTACATTCTCCTTCCTTATCTCACAATACATTTAAACCTGAACAATTCATTGTCCCTTTCTAATGAAATCTGTAACTCCATCAATCTTATTGAAGGATATTTGATTTTTTCCACAGAAATTTCAAACACCTCCTACGCAGTTAACATTACATTCAGCATCAGTAACATCAGCATGCCGAGCAACCCTGACCTCAGGAACGACACCTACACCCAAGTGGAGAACATCATCAATGACGCTGTGAGTGTACATCACCATGTGCTTAGCAGATACTGTTCCTCTGATCAGAATTTATTTTGATCTTTAACCCATTTCTTACCTTACCATAAATCATCGTAGACTCAGCTGTGGTGTGTGAAATATCACATAATATTAATTATAATAAGAATTATTATTATTTTATTTGTTCACAAATGCAAGTTGAAAGATTTTTCAGTTTTGAGCAAAAGATTAAATGATGACTGAACAGTCAATTGCTCGTTGTAGGAAGACTGATGCTGTACAGTTACATTTGTCAGGACAGTTAATATTAAAATGAAATATCTTGAATTTTCTCTCCAGGTAAACACACTTCTAAACAATTCTGGTTCAGATCCATTAAAACCCATTACCTCCAACTTCACGTAAGTTCATGCAGAAGATTGCAGTTCTGAAAGTTCTCTGTGAAATTCTCATTGTGAAGTCATTTGTATCGTGACAATATTGCGTTCTCTTCATAATAGGAGTCCAGAGAATGAAGTTACTGGTTACATGGAATACAATCTCCAAAACTCCCTCAATCAGACTGGCAATAGTAGGTTTCACCACAATTTGATAATCTTGCTCAATAAAAGTGTGTGTAACTTCTCTTTCTAATGATTCTGAAATTGTTTATCTTCCCTAAAGTACCCGTCACTAAAAATTATTCTGTTGTTGAATCATCTACAATGATTACTCCAACTACAGCTACAGTGCAGACTTCTCCAGAACCTCCATCCACAATGTACGAGAAATTTCTTTAATGGATATTTAAGCAAGATTTACATTTCCATTAAAATTTGTGATGCATTTTAAATTGGAACTTTTTGTGTTTCTCTAGCAATGGATCAGCTGTGGTTCAAACCAGGCTGGTGTTCAACTCGTCCTCTCCTATTCTCAATGAGACTGCCATCCTCAGTGCTCTCGAAGCTCTGCTGAACTCTACACTCTCAAACCTCACTGAGCCTGTAAAAGTGTTGAATTACACCACTGAGGGTACATTCTCCTTCCTTATCTCACAATACATTTAAACCTGAACAATTCATTGTCCCTTTCTAATGAAATCTGTAACTCCATCAATCTTATTGAAGGATATTTGATTTTTTCCACAGAAATTTCAAACACCTCCTACGCAGTTAACATTACATTCAGCATCAGTAACATCAGCATGCCGAGCAACCCTGACCTCAGGAACGATACCTACACCCAAGTGGAGAACATCATCAATGACACTGTGAGTGTACATCACCATGTGCTTAGCAGATACTGTTCCTCTGATCAGAATTTATTTTGATCTTTAACTCATGTCTTACCTTAACTTAAATCCTTGTAGACTCAGCTGTGATGTGGGAAATATCTCATAATGTTAATTATAAAAAGAATTATTTTTTTGTTGTTGTTGTTTAAAAATGCAAGTTGAAAGATTTTTCGGTTTTGAGCAAAAGATTAAATGATGACTGAACAGTCAATTGCTCGTTGTAGGAAGACTGATGCTGTACAATTTCATTTGTCAGGACAGTTAATTTTAAAAATGAAATATCTTGAATTTTCTCTCCAGGTAAACACACTTCTAAACAATTCTGGTTCAGATCCATTAAAACCCACTACCTCCAACTTCACGTAAGTTCATGCAGAAGATTGCAGTTCTGAAATTTCTCTGTGAAATACTCGTTGTGAAATCATTTGAATCGTGACAATATTGCTTTCTCTTCATAATAGGAGTCCAGAGAATGAAGTTACTGGTTACATGGAATACATTCTCCAAGTCTCCCTCAATCAGACTGGGAATGGTAGGTTTCACCACAGTTTGATAATCTTGCTCAATAAAAGTGTGTGTAATTTCTCTTTCTAATGATTCTGAAATTGTTTATCTTCCTCCAAATTTACCCGTCACTAAAAATTATTCTGTTGTTGAATCATCTACAATGATTACTCCAACTACAGCTACAGTGCAGACTTCTCCAGAACCTCCATCCACAATGTACGAGAAATTTCTTTAATGGATATTTAAGCAAGATTTACATTTCCATTAAAATTTGTGATGCATTTTAAATTGGAACTTTTTGTGTTTCTCTAGCAATGGATCAGCTGTGGTTCAAACCAGGCTGGTGTTCAACTCGTCCTCTCCTATTCTCAATGAGACTGCCATCCTCAGTGCTCTCGAAGCTCTGCTGAACTCTACACTCTCAAACCTCACTGAGCCTGTAAAAGTGTTGAATTACACCACTGAGGGTACATTCTCCTTCCTTATCTCACAATACATTTAAACCTGAACAATTCATTGTCCCTTTCTAATGAAATCTGTAACTCCATCAATCTTATTGAAGGATATTTGATTTTTTCCACAGAAATTTCAAACATCTACTACGCAGTTAACATTACATTCAGCATCAGTAACATCAGCATGCCGAGCAACCCTGACCTCAGGAACGACACCTACACCCAAGTGGAGAACATCATCAATGACGCTGTGAGTGTACATCACCATGTGCTTAGCAGATACTGTTCCTCTGATCAGAATTTATTTTGATCTTTAACCCATTTCTTACCTTACCATAAATCATCGTAGACTCAGCTGTGGTGTGTGAAATATCACATAATATTAATTATAATAAGAATTATTATTATTTTATTTGTTCACAAATGCAAGTTGAAAGATTTTTCAGTTTTGAGCAAAAGATTAAATGATGACTGAACAGTCAATTGCTCGTTGTAGGAAGACTGATGCTGTACAGTTACATTTGTCAGGACAGTTAATATTAAAATGAAATATCTTGAATTTTCTCTCCAGGTAAACACACTTCTAAACAATTCTGGTTCAGATCCATTAAAACCCATTACCTCCAACTTCACGTAAGTTCATGCAGAAGATTGCAGTTCTGAAAGTTCTCTGTGAAATTCTCATTGTGAAGTCATTTGTATCGTGACAATATTGCGTTCTCTTCATAATAGGAGTTCAGAGAATGAAGTTACTGGTTACATGGAATACAATCTCCAAAACTCCCTCAATCAGACTGGCAATAGTAGGTTTCACCACAATTTGATAATCTTGCTCAATAAAAGTGTGTGTAACTTCTCTTTCTAATGATTCTGAAATTGTTTATCTTCCCTAAAGTACCCGTCACTAAAAATTATTCTGTTGTTGAATCATCTACAATGATTACTCCAACTACAGCTACAGTGCAGACTTCTCCAGAACCTCCATCCACAATGTACGAGAAATTTCTTTAATGGATATTTAAGCAAGATTTACATTTCCATTAAAATTTGTGATGCATTTTAAATTGGAACTTTTTGTGTTTCTCTAGCAATGGATCAGCTGTGGTTCAAACCAGGCTGGTGTTCAACTCGTCCTCTCCTATTCTCAATGAGACTGCCATCCTCAGTGCTCTCGAAGGTCTGCTGAACTCTACACTCTCAAACCTCACTGAGCCTGTAAAAGTGTTGAATTACACCACTGAGGGTACATTCTCCTTCCTTATCTCACAATACATTTAAACCTGAACAATTCATTGTCCCTTTCTAATGAAATCTGTAACTCCATCAATCTTATTGAAGGATATTTGATTTTTTCCACAGAAATTTCAAACACCTCCTACGCAGTTAACATTACATTCAGCATCAGTAACATCAGCATGCCGAGCAACCCTGACCTCAGGAACGATACCTACACCCAAGTGGAGAACATCATCAATGACACTGTGAGTGTACATCACCATGTGCTTAGCAGATACTGTTCCTCTGATCAGAATTTATTTTGATCTTTAACTCATGTCTTACCTTAACTTAAATCCTTGTAGACTCAGCTGTGATGTGGGAAATATCTCATAATGTTAATTATAAAAAGAATTATTTTTTTGTTGTTGTTGTTTAAAAATGCAAGTTGAAAGATTTTTCGGTTTTGAGCAAAAGATTAAATGATGACTGAACAGTCAATTGCTCGTTGTAGGAAGACTGATGCTGTACAATTTCATTTGTCAGGACAGTTAATTTTAAAAATGAAATATCTTGAATTTTCTCTCCAGGTAAACACACTTCTAAACAATTCTGGTTCAGATCCATTAAAACCCACTACCTCCAACTTCACGTAAGTTCATGCAGAAGATTGCAGTTCTGAAATTTCTCTGTGAAATACTCGTTGTGAAATCATTTGAATCGTGACAATATTGCTTTCTCTTCATAATAGGAGTCCAGAGAATGAAGTTACTGGTTACATGGAATACATTCTCCAAGTCTCCCTCAATCAGACTGGGAATGGTAGGTTTCACCACAGTTTGATAATCTTGCTCAATAAAAGTGTGTGTAATTTCTCTTTCTAATGATTCTGAAATTGTTTATCTTCCTCCAAATTTACCCGTCACTAAAAATTATTCTGTTGTTGAATCATCTACAATGATTACTCCAACTACAGCTACAGTGCAGACTTCTCCAGAACCTCCATCCACAATGTACGAGAAATTTACTTAAGAGATATTTAAGCAAGATTTACATTTCCATTAAAATTTGTGATGCATTTTAAATTGGAACTTTTTGTGTTTCTCTAGCAATGGATCAGCTGTGGTTCAAACCAGGCTGGTGTTCAACTCGTCCTCTCCTATTCTCAATGAGACTGCCATCCTCAGTGCTCTCGAAGCTCTGCTGAACTCTACACTCTCAAACCTCACTGAGCCTGTAAAAGTGTTGAATTACACCACTGAGGGTACATTCTCCTTCCTTATCTCACAATACATTTAAACCTGAACAATTCATTGTCCCTTTCTAATGAAATCTGTAACTCCATCAATCTTATTGAAGGATATTTGATTTTTTCCACAGAAATTTCAAACACCTCCTACGCAGTTAACATTACATTCAGCATCAGTAACATCAGCATGCCGAGCAACCCTGACCTCAGGAACGACACCTACACCCAAGTGGAGAACATCATCAATGACACTGTGAGTGTACATCACCATGTGCTTAGCAGATACTGTTCCTCTGATCAGAATTTATTTTGATCTTTAACTCATGTCTTACCTTAACTTAAATCCTTGTAGACTCAGCTGTGATGTGGGAAATATCTCATAATGTTAATTATAAAAAGAATTATTTTTTTTTTGTTGTTGTTTAAAAATGCAAGTTGAAAGATTTTTCGGTTTTGAGCAAAAGATTAAATGATGACTGAACAGTCAATTGCTCGTTGTAGGAAGACTGATGCTGTACAGTTACATTTGTCAGGACAGTTAATATTAAAATGAAATATCTTAAATTTTCTCTCCAGGTAAACACACTTCTAAACAATTCTGGTTCAGATCCATTAAAACCCACTACCTCCAACTTCACGTAAGTTCATGCAGAAGATTGCAGTTCTGAAAGTTCTCTGTGAAATTCTCATTGTGAAGTCATTTGTATCGTGACAATATTGTGTTCTCTTCATAATAGGAGTTCAGAGAATGAAGTTACTGGTTACATGGAATACAATCTCCAAAACTCCCTCAATCAGACTGGCAATAGTAGGTTTCACCACAATTTGATAATCTTGCTCAATAAAAGTGTGTGTAACTTCTCTTTCTAATGATTCTGAAATTGTTTATCTTCCCTAAATTACCCGTCACTAAAAATTATTCTGTTGTTGAATCATCTACAATGATTACTCCAACTACAGCTACAGTGCAGACTTCTCCAGAACGTCCATCCACAATGTACGAGAAATTTCTTTAATGGATATTTAAGCAAGATTTACATTTCCATTAAAATTTGTGATGCATTTTAAATTGGAACTTTTTGTGTTTCTCTAGCAATGGATCAGCTGTGGTTCAAACCAGGCTGGTGTTCAACTCGTCCTCTCCTATTCTCAATGAGACTGCCATCCTCAGTGCTCTCGAAGCTCTGCTGAACTCTACACTCTCAAACCTCACTGAGCCTGTAAAAGTGTTGAATTACACCATTGAGGGTACGTTCTCCTTTCTTATCTCACAATACATTTAAACCTGAACAATTCATTGTCCCTTTCTAATGAAATCTGTAACTCCATCAATCTTATTGAAGCACATCTGAATTTTTTCCACAGAAATTTCAAACACCTCCTACGCCGTTAACATTACATTCATCATCAGTAACATCAGCATGCCGAGCAACCCTGACCTCAGGAACGACACCTACACCCAAGTGGAGAACATCATCAATGACGCTGTGAGTGTACATCACCATGTGCTTAGCAGATACTGTTCCTCTGATCAGAATTTATTTTGATCTTTAACCCATTTCTTACCTTACCATAAATCATCGTAGACTCAGCTGTGGTGTGTGAAATATCACATAATATTAATTATAATAAGAATTATTATTATTTTATTTGTTCACAAATGCAAGTTGAAAGATTTTTCAGTTTTGAGCAAAAGATTAAATGATGACTGAACAGTCAATTGCTCGTTGTAGGAAGACTGATGCTGTACAGTTACATTTGTCAGGACAGTTAATATTAAAATGAAATATCTTGAATTTTCTCTCCAGGTAAACACACTTCTAAACAATTCTGGTTCAGATCCATTAAAACCCACTACCTCCAACTTCACGTAAGTTCATGCAGAAGATTGCAGTTCTGAAAGTTCTCTGTGAAATTCTCATTGTGAAGTCATTTGTATCGTGACAATATTGCGTTCTCTTCATAATAGGAGTTCAGAGAATGAAGTTACTGGTTACATGGAATACAATCTCCAAAACTCCCTCAATCAGACTGGCAATAGTAGGTTTCACCACAATTTGATAATCTTGCGTAATAAAAGTGTGTGTAACTTCTCTTTCTAATGATTCTGAAATTGTTTATCTTCCCTAAAGTACCCGTCACTAAAAATTATTCTGTTGTTGAATCATCTACAATGATTACTCCAACTACAGCTACAGTGCAGCCTTCTCCAGAATCTCCATCCACAATGTACGAGAAATTTCTTTAATGGATATTTAAGCAAGATTTACATTTCCATTAAAATTTGTGATGCATTTTAAATTGGAACTTTTTGTGTTTCTCTAGCAATGGATCAGCTGTGGTTCAAACCAGGCTGGTGTTCAACTCGTCCTCTCCTATTCTCAATGAGACTGCCATCCTCAGTGCTCTCGAAGCTCTGCTGAACTCTACACTCTCAAACCTCACTGAGCCTGTAAAAGTGTTGAATTACACCATTGAGGGTACATTCTCCTTCCTTATCTCACAATACATTTAAACCTGAACAATTCATTGTCCCTTTCTAATGAAATCTGTAACTCCATCAATCTTATTGAAGGATATTTGATTTTTTCCACAGAAATTTCAAACACCTCCTACGCAGTTAACATTACATTCAGCATCAGTAACATCAGCATGCCGAGCAACCCTGACCTCAGGAACGACACCTACACCCAAGTGGAGAACATCATCAATGACACTGTGAGTGTACATCACCATGTGCTTAGCAGATACTGTTCCTCTGATCAGAATTTATTTTGATCTTTAACTCATGTCTTACCTTAACTTAAATCCTCGTAGACTCAGCTGTGATGTGGGAAATATCTCATAATGTTAATTATAAAAAGAATTTTTTTTTTGTTGTTGTTGTTTAAAAATGCAAGTTGAAAGATTTTTCGGTTTTGAGCAAAAGATTAAATGATGACTGAACAGTCAATTGCTCGTTGTAGGAAGACTGATGCTGTACAATTTCATTTGTCAGGACAGTTAATTTTAAAAATGAAATATCTTGAATTTTTTCTCCAGGTAAACACACTTCTAAACAATTCTGGTTCAGATCCATTAAAACCCACTACCTCCAACTTCACGTAAGTTCATGCAGAAGATTGCAGTTCTGAAATTTCTCTGTGAAATACTCGTTGTGAAATCATTTGTATTGTGACAATATTGCTTTCTCTTCATAATAGGAGTCCAGAGAATGAAGTTACTGGTTACATGGAATACATTCTCCAAGTCTCCCTCAATCAGACTGGGAATGGTAGGTTTCACCACAGTTTGATAATCTTGCTCAATAAAAGTGTGTGTAATTTCTCTTTCTAATGATTCTGAAATTGTTTATCTTCCTCCAAATTTACCCGTCACTAAAAATTATTCTGTTGTTGAATCATCTACAATGATTACTCCAACTACAGCTACAGTGCAGACTTCTCCAGAACCTCCATCCACAATGTACGAGAAATTTACTTAATAGATATTTAAGCAAGATTTACATTTCCATTAAAATTTGTGATGCATTTTAAATTGGAACTTTTTGTGTTTCTCTAGCAGTGGATCAGCTGTGGTTCAAACCAGGCTGGTGTTCAACTCGTCCTCTCCTGTTCTCAATGAGACTGCCATCCTCAGTGCTGTTGAAGCTCTGCTGAACTCTACACTCTCAAACCTCACTGAGCCTGTAAAAGTGTTGAATTACACCATTGAGGGTACGTTCTCCTTTCTTATCTCACAATACATTTAAACCTGAACAATTCATTGTCCCTTTCTAATGAAATCTGTAACTCCATCAATCTTATTGAAGCACATCTGAATTTTTTCCACAGAAATTTCAAACACCTCCTACGCCGTTAACATTACATTCATCATCAGTAACATCAGCATGCCGAGCAACCCTGACCTCAGGAACGACACCTACACCCAAGTGGAGAACATCATCAATGACGCTGTGAGTGTACATCACCATGTGCTTAGCAGATACTGTTCCTCTGATCAGAATTTATTTTGATCTTTAACCCATTTCTTACCTTACCATAAATCATCGTAGACTCAGCTGTGGTGTGTGAAATATCACATAATATTAATTATAATAAGAATTATTATTATTTTATTTGCTCACAAATGCAAGTTGAAAGATTTTTCAGTTTTGAGCAAAAGATTAAATGATGACTGAACAGTCAATTGCTCGTTGTAGGAAGACTGATGCTGTACAGTTACATTTGTCAGGACAGTTAATATTAAAATGAAATATCTTGAATTTTCTCTCCAGGTAAACACACTTCTAAACAATTCTGGTTCAGATCCATTAAAACCCACTACCTCCAACTTCACGTAAGTTCATGCAGAAGATTGCAGTTCTGAAAGTTCTCTGTGAAATTCTCATTGTGAAGTCATTTGTATCGTGACAATATTGCGTTCTCTTCATAATAGGAGTTCAGAGAATGAAATTACTGGTTACATGGAATACAATCTCCAAAACTCCCTCAATCAGACTGGCAATAGTAGGTTTCACCACAATTTGATAATCTTGCGTAATAAAAGTGTGTGTAACTTCTCTTTCTAATGATTCTGAAATTGTTTATCTTCCCTAAAGTACCCGTCACTAAAAATTATTCTGTTGTTGAATCATCTACAATGATTACTCCAACTACAGCTACAGTGCAGCCTTCTCCAGAATCTCCATCCACAATGTACGAGAAATTTCTTTAATGGATATTTAAGCAAGATTTACATTTCCATTAAAATTTGTGATGCATTTTAAATTGGAACTTTTTGTGTTTCTCTAGCAATGGATCAGCTGTGGTTCAAACCAGGCTGGTGTTCAACTCGTCCTCTCCTATTCTCAATGAGACTGCCATCCTCAGTGCTCTCGAAGCTCTGCTGAACTCTACACTCTCAAACCTCACTGAGCCTGTAAAAGTGTTGAATTACACCATTGAGGGTACATTCTCCTTCCTTATCTCACAATACATTTAAACCTGAACAATTCATTGTCCCTTTCTAATGAAATCTGTAACTCCATCAATCTTATTGAAGGATATTTGATTTTTTCCACAGAAATTTCAAACACCTCCTACGCAGTTAACATTACATTCAGCATCAGTAACATCAGCATGCCGAGCAACCCTGACCTCAGGAACGACACCTACACCCAAGTGGAGAACATCATCAATGACACTGTGAGTGTACATCACCATGTGCTTAGCAGATACTGTTCCTCTGATCAGAATTTATTTTGATCTTTAACTCATGTCTTACCTTAACTTAAATCCTCGTAGACTCAGCTGTGATGTGGGAAATATCTCATGATGTTAATTATAAAAAGAATTTTTTTTGTTGTTGTTGTTGTTTAAAAATGCAAGTTGAAAGATTTTTCGGTTTTGAGCAAAAGATTAAATGATGACTGAACAGTCAATTGCTCGTTGTAGGAAGACTGATGCTGTACAATTTCATTTGTCAGGACAGTTAATTTTAAAAATGAAATATCTTGAATTTTTTCTCCAGGTAAACACACTTCTAAACAATTCTGGTTCAGATCCATTAAAACCCACTACCTCCAACTTCACGTAAGTTCATGCAGAAGATTGCAGTTCTGAAATTTCTCTGTGAAATACTCGTTGTGAAATCATTTGTATTGTGACAATATTGCTTTCTCTTCATAATAGGAGTCCAGAGAATGAAGTTACTGGTTACATGGAATACATTCTCCAAGTCTCCCTCAATCAGACTGGGAATGGTAGGTTTCACCACAGTTTGATAATCTTGCTCAATAAAAGTGTGTGTAATTTCTCTTTCTAATGATTCTGAAATTGTTTATCTTCCTCCAAATTTACCCGTCACTAAAAATTATTCTGTTGTTGAATCATCTACAATGATTACTCCAACTACAGCTACAGTGCAGACTTCTCCAGAACCTCCATCCACAATGTACGAGAAATTTACTTAATAGATATTTAAGCAAGATTTACATTTCCATTAAAATTTGTGATGCATTTTAAATTGGAACTTTTTGTGTTTCTCTAGCAGTGGATCAGCTGTGGTTCAAACCAGGCTGGTGTTCAACTCGTCCTCTCCTGTTCTCAATGAGACTGCCATCCTCAGTGCTGTTGAAGCTCTGCTGAACTCTACACTCTCAAACCTCACTGAGCCTGTAAAAGTGTTGAATTACACCATTGAGGGTACGTTCTCCTTTCTTATCTCACAATACATTTAATCCTGAACAATTCATTGTCCTTTTCTAATGAAATCTGTAACTCCATCAATCTTATTGAAGGATATTTGATTTTTTTTCAAAGAAATTTCAAACGGCTCCTACGCAGTTAACCTTACATTCAGCATCAGTAACATCAGCATGCAGAGGAACCCTGACCTCAGGAACGATACCTACATCCATGTGGAGAACATCATCAATAACACTGTGAGTGTACATCACCATGTGCTTAGCAGATACTGTTCCTCTGATCAGAATATATTTTGATCTTTAACTCATGTCTTACCTTAACTTAAATCCTCGTAGACTCAGCTGTGATGTGGGAAATATCTCATAATGTTAATTATAAAAAGAATTATTATTATTATTTTGTTTGTTAAAAAATGCAAGTTGAAAGATTTTTCGGTTTTGAGCAAAAGATTAAATGATGACTGAACAGTCAATTGCTCGTTGTAGGAAGACTGATGCTGTGCAGTTACATTTGTCAGGACAGTTAATATTAAAAATGAAATATCTTGAATTTTCTCTCCAGGTAAACACACTTCTAAACAATTCTGGTTCAGATCCATTAAAACCCACTACCTCCAACTTCACGTAAGTTCATGCAGAAGATTGCAGTTCTGAAATTTCTCTGTGAAATTCTCATTGTGAAATCATTTGTATCATGACAATATTGCTTTATCTTTATAATAGGAGTTCAGAGAATGAAGTTACTGGTTACATGGAATACAATCTCAAAGTTTCTCTCAATCAGACTGGGAATGGTAGGTTTCACCACAGTTTGATAATCTTGCTCAATAAAAGTGTGTGTAATTTCTCTTTCTAATGATTCTGAAATTGTTTATCTTCCTCCAAATTTACCCGTCACTAAAAATTATTCTGTTGTTGAATCATCTACAATGATTACTCCAACTACAGCTACAGTGCAGACTTCTCCAGAACCTCCATCCACAATGTACGAGAAATTTACTTAATAGATATTTAAGCAAGATTTACATCTCCATTAAAATTTGTGATGCATTTTAAATTGGAACTTTTTGTGTTTCTCTAGCAATGGATCAGCTGTGGTTCAAACCAGGCTGGTGTTCAACTTGTCCTCTCCTATTCTCAATGAGACTGCTGTCCTCAGTGCTCTCGAAGCTCTGCTGAAGTCTACACTCTCAAACCTCACTGAGCCTGTAAAAGTGTTGAATTACACCATTGAGGGTACGTTCTCCTTTCTTATCTCACAATACATTTAAACCTGAACAATTCATTGTCCCTTTCTAATGAAATCTGTAACTCCATCAATCTCATTGAAGCACATTTGAATTTTTTCCACAGAAATTTCAAACACCTCCTTCGCCGTTAACATTACATTCATCATCAGTAACATCAGCATGCCGAGCAACCCTGACCTCAGGAACGACACCTACACCCAAGTGGAGAACATCATCAATGACACTGTGAGTGTACATCACCATGTGCTTAGCAGATACTGTTCCTCTGATCAGAATTTATTTTGATCTTTAACCCATTTCTTACCTTACCATAAATCATCGTAGACTCAGCTGTGGTGTGTGAAATATCACATAATATTAATTATAATAAGAATTATTATTAGTTTATTTGTTCACAAATGCAAGTTGAAAGATTTTTCGGTTTTGAGCAAAAGATTAAATGATGACTGAACAGTCAATTGCTCGTTGTAGGAAGACTGATGCTGTACAGTTACATTTGTCAGGACAGTTAATATTAAAATGAAATATCTTGAATTTTCTCTCCAGGTAAACACACTTCTAAACAATTCTGGTTCAGATCCATTAAAACCCACTACCTCCAACTTCACGTAAGTTCATGCAGAAGATTGCAGTTCTGAAATTTCTCTGTGAAATACTCGTTGTGAAATTATTTGAATCGTGACAATATTGCTTTCTCTTCATAATAGGAGTTCAGAGAATGAAGTTACTGGTTACATGGAATACATTCTCCAAGTCTCCCTCAATCAGACTGGGAATGGTAGGTTTCACCACAGTTTGATAATCTTGCTCAATAAAAGTGTGTGTAATTTCTCTTTCTAATGATTCTGAAATTGTTTATCTTCCTCCAAATTACCCGTCACTAAAATTATTCTGTTGTTGAATCATCTACAATGATTACTCCAACTACAGCTACAGTGCAGACTTCTCCAGAACCTCCATCCACAATGTACGAGAAATTTACTTAATAGATATTTAAGCAAGATTTACATTTCCATTAAAATTTGTGATGCATTTTAAATTGGAACTTTTTGTGTTTCTCTAGCAATGGATCTGCTTTGGTTCAAACCAGGCTGGTGTTCAACTCGTCCTCTCCTGTTCTCAATGAGACTGCCGTCCTCAGTGCTCTCGAAGCTCTGCTGAACTCTACACTCTCAAACCTCACTGAAGCTGTAAAAGTGTTGAATTACACCATTGAGGGTACGTTCTCCTTTCTTATCTCACAATGCATTTAATCCTGATCAATTCATTGTCCTTTTCTAATGAAATCTGTAACTCCATCAATCTTATTGAAGGATATTTGATTTTTTTTCAAAGAAATTTCAAACGGCTCCTACGCAGTTAACCTTACATTCAGCATCAGTAACCTCAGCATGCAGAGGAACCCTGACCTCAGGAACGATACCTACATCCATGTGGAGAACATCATCAATAACACTGTGAGTGTACATCACCATGTGCTTAGCAGATACTGTTCCTCTGATCAGAATATATTTTGATCTTTAACTCATGTCTTACCTTAACTTAAATCCTCGTAGACTCAGCTGTGATGTGGGAAATATCTCATAATGTTAATTATAAAAAGAATTATTATTATTATTTTGTTTGTTAAAAAATGCAAGTTGAAAGATTTTTCGGTTTTGAGCAAAAGATTAAATGATGACTGAACAGCCAATTGCTCGTTGTAGGAAGACTGATGCTGTGCAGTTACATTTGTCAGGACAGTTAATATTAAAAATGAAATATCTTGAATTTTCTCTCCAGGTAAACACACTTCTAAACAATTCTGGTTCAGATCCATTAAAACCCACTACCTCCAACTTCACGTAAGTTCATGCAGAAGATTGCAGTTCTGAAATTTCTCTGTGAAATTCTCATTGTGAAATCATTTGTATCGTGACAATATTGCTTTATCTTTATAATAGGAGTTCAGAGAATGAAGTTACTGGTTACATGGAATACAATCTCAAAGTTTCTCTCAATCAGACTGGGAATGGTAGGTTTCACCACAATTTGATAATCTTGCTCAATAAAAGTGTGTGTAATTTCTCTTTCTAATGATTCTGAAATTGTTTATCTTCCCTAAATTACCCCGTCACTAAAAATTATTCTGTAGTTGAATCATCTACAATGATTACTCCAACTACAGCTACAGTGCAGACTTCTCCAGAACCTCCATCCACAATGTACGAGAAATTTACTTAATAGATATTTAAGCAAGATTTACATTTCCATTAAAATTTGTGATGCATTTTAAATTGGAACTTTTTGTGTTTCTCTAGCAATGGATCAGCTGTGGTTCAAACCAGGCTGGTGTTCAACTTGTCCTCTCCTATTCTCAATGAGACTGCCATCCTCAGTGCTCTCGAAGCTCTGCTGAACTCTACACTCTCAAACCTCACTGAGCCTGTAAAAGTGTTGAATTACACCATTGAGGGTACGTTCTCCTTCCTTATCTCACAATACATTTAAACCTGAACAATTCATTGTCCCTTTCTAATGAAATCTGTAACTCCATCAATCTCATTGAAGCACATTTGAATTTTTTCCACAGAAATTTCAAACACCTCCTACGCAGTTAACATTACATTCATCATCAGTAACATCAGCATGCCGAGCAACCCTGACCTCAGGAACGACACCTACACCCAAGTGGAGAACATCATCAATGATGCTGTGAGTGTACATCACCATGTGGCTTAGCAGATACTGTTCCTCTGATCAGAATTTATTTTGATCTTTAACCCATTTCTTACCTTACCATAAATCATCGTAGACTCAGCTGTGGTGTGTGAAATATCACATAATATTAATTATAATAAGAATTATTATTATTTTATTTGTTCACAAATGCAAGTTGAAAGATTTTTCAGTTTTGAGCAAAAGATTAAATGATGACTGAACAGTCAATTGCTCGTTGTAGGAAGACTGATGCTGTACAGTTACATTTGTCAGGACAGTTAATATTAAAATGAAATATCTTGAATTTTCTCTCCAGGTAAACACACTTCTAAACAATTCTGGTTCAGATCCATTAAAACCCACTACCTCCAACTTCACGTAAGTTCATGCAGAAGATTGCAGTTCTGAAATTTCTCTGTGAAATTCTCATTGTGAAATCATTTGAATCGTGACAATATTGCTTTCTCTTCATAATAGGAGTTCAGAGAATGAAGTTACTGGTTACATGGAATACATTCTCCAAGTCTCCCTCAATCAGACTGGGAATGGTAGGTTTCACCACAGTTTGATAATCTTGCTCAATAAAAGTGTGTGTAATTTCTCTTTCTAATGATTCTGAAATTGTTTATCTTCCTCCAAATTTACCCGTCACTAAAAATTATTCTGTTGTTGAATCATCTACAATGATTACTCCAACTACAGCTACAGTGCAGACTTCTCCAGAACCTCCATCCACAATGTACGAGAAATTTACTTAATAGATATTTAAGCAAGATTTACATTTCCATTAAAATTTGTGATGCATTTTAAATTGGAACTTTTTGTGTTTCTCTAGCAATGGATCAGCTGTGGTTCAAACCAGGCTGGTGTTCAACTTGTCCTCTCCTATTCTCAATGAGACTGCCATCCTCAGTGCTCTCGAAGCTCTGCTGAACTCTACACTCTCAAACCTCACTGAGCCTGTAAAAGTGTTGAATTACACCATTGAGGGTACGTTCTCCTTTCTTATCTCACAATACATTTAAACCTGAACAATTCATTGTCCCTTTCTAATGAAATCTGTAACTCCATCAATCTTATTGAAGCACATTTGAATTTTTTTCCACAGAAATTTCAAAACACCTCCTACGCAGTTAACATTACATTCATCATCAGTAACATCAGCATGCCGAGCAACCCTGACCTCAGGAACGATACCTACACCCAAGTGGAGAACATCATCAAATGACACTGTGAGTGTACATCACCATGTGCTTAGCAGATACTGTTCCTCTGATCAGAATTTATTTTGATCTGTTAACTCATGTCTTACCTTTAACTTAAATCCTTGTAGACTCAGCTGTGATGTGGGAAATATCTCATAATGTTAATTATAAAAAGAATTATTTTTTTGTTGTGTTGTTTAAAAATGCAAGTTTGAAAGATTTTTCGTTTTGAGCAAAAGATTAAATGATGACTGAACAGTCAATTGCTCGTTGTAGGAAGACTTGATGCTGTACAATTTCATTTGTCAGGACAGGTAATTTTAAAAAATGAAATATCTTGAATTTTCTCTCCAGGTAAACACACTTCTAAACAATTCTGGTTCAGATCCATTAAAACCCACTACCTCCAACTTCACGTAAGTTCATGCAGAAGATTGCAGTTCTGAAATTTCTCTTGTGAAATACTCGTTGTGAAATCATTTGAATCGTGACAATATTGCTTTCTCTTCATAATAGGAGTCCAGAGAATGAAGTTACTGGTTACATGGAATACATTCTCCAAGTCTCCCTCAATCAGACTGGGAATGGTAGGTTTCACCACAGTTTGATAATCTTGCTCAATAAAAGTGTGTGTAATTTCTCTTTCTAATGATTCTGAAATTGTTTATCTTCCTCCAAATTTACCCGTCACTAAAAATTATTCTGTTGTTGAATCATCTACAATGATTACTCCAACTACAGCTACAGTGCAGACTTCTCCAGAACCTCCATCCACAATGTACGAGAAATTTACTTAAGAGATATTTAAGCAAGATTTACATTTCCATTAAAATTTGTGATGCATTTTAAATTGGAACTTTTTGTGTTTCTCTAGCAATGGATCAGCTGTGGTTCAAACCAGGCTGGTGTTCAACTCGTCCTCTCCTATTCTCAATGAGACTGCCATCCTCAGTGCTCTCGAAGCTCTGCTGAACTCTACACTCTCAAACCTCACTGAGCCTGTAAAAGTGTTGAATTACACCACTGAGGGTACATTCTCCTTCCTTATCTCACAATACATTTAAACCTGAACAATTCATTGTCCCTTTCTAATGAAATCTGTAACTCCATCAATCTTATTGAAGGATATTTGATTTTTTCCACAGAAATTTCAAACACCTCCTACGCAGTTAACATTACATTCAGCATCAGTAACATCAGCATGCCGAGCAACCCTGACCTCAGGAACGACACCTACACCCAAGTGGAGAACATCATCAATGACACTGTGAGTGTACATCACCATGTGCTTAGCAGATACTGTTCCTCTGATCAGAATTTATTTTGATCTTTAACTCATGTCTTACCTTAACTTAAATCCTTGTAGACTCAGCTGTGATGTGGGAAATATCTCATAATGTTAATTATAAAAAGAATTATTTTTTTTTTTGTTGTTGTTTAAAAATGCAAGTTGAAAGATTTTTCGGTTTTGAGCAAAAGATTAAATGATGACTGAACAGTCAATTGCTCGTTGTAGGAAGACTGATGCTGTACAGTTACATTTGTCAGGACAGTTAATATTAAAATGAAATATCTTAAATTTTCTCTCCAGGTAAACACACTTCTAAACAATTCTGGTTCAGATCCATTAAAACCCACTACCTCCAACTTCACGTAAGTTCATGCAGAAGATTGCAGTTCTGAAAGTTCTCTGTGAAATTCTCATTGTGAAGTCATTTGTATCGTGACAATATTGTGTTCTCTTCATAATAGGAGTTCAGAGAATGAAGTTACTGGTTACATGGAATACAATCTCCAAAACTCCCTCAATCAGACTGGCAATAGTAGGTTTCACCACAATTTGATAATCTTGCTCAATAAAAGTGTGTGTAACTTCTCTTTCTAATGATTCTGAAATTGTTTATCTTCCCTAAATTACCCGTCACTAAAAATTATTCTGTTGTTGAATCATCTACAATGATTACTCCAACTACAGCTACAGTGCAGACTTCTCCAGAACGTCCATCCACAATGTACGAGAAATTTCTTTAATGGATATTTAAGCAAGATTTACATTTCCATTAAAATTTGTGATGCATTTTAAATTGGAACTTTTTGTGTTTCTCTAGCAATGGATCAGCTGTGGTTCAAACCAGGCTGGTGTTCAACTCGTCCTCTCCTATTCTCAATGAGACTGCCATCCTCAGTGCTCTCGAAGCTCTGCTGAACTCTACACTCTCAAACCTCACTGAGCCTGTAAAAGTGTTGAATTACACCATTGAGGGTACGTTCTCCTTTCTTATCTCACAAATACATTTAAACCTGAACAATTCATTGTCCCTTTCTAATGAAATCTGTAACTCCATCAATCTTATTGAAGCACATCTGAATTTTTTCCACAGAAATTTCAAACACCTCCTACGCCGTTAACATTACATTCATCATCAGTAACATCAGCATGCCGAGCAACCCTGACCTCAGGAACGACACCTACACCCAAGTGGAGAACATCATCAATGACGCTGTGAGTGTACATCACCATGTGCTTAGCAGATACTGTTCCTCTGATCAGAATTTATTTTGATCTTTAACCCATTTCTTACCTTACCATAAATCATCGTAGACTCAGCTGTGGTGTG
The DNA here is from genome assembly GCF_023375685.1 of Ictalurus furcatus. Taxonomy (NCBI): domain Eukaryota; kingdom Metazoa; phylum Chordata; class Actinopteri; order Siluriformes; family Ictaluridae; genus Ictalurus; species Ictalurus furcatus. The sequence continues at coordinate 37,647,269 of NC_071257.1, forward strand.
TGAAATATCACATAATATTAATTATAATAAGAATTATTATTATTTTATTTGTTCACAAATGCAAGTTGAAAGATTTTTCAGTTTTGAGCAAAAGATTAAATGATGACTGAACAGTCAATTGCTCGTTGTAGGAAGACTGATGCTGTACAGTTACATTTGTCAGGACAGTTAATATTAAAATGAAATATCTTGAATTTTCTCTCCAGGTAAACACACTTCTAAACAATTCTGGTTCAGATCCATTAAAACCCACTACCTCCAACTTCACGTAAGTTCATGCAGAAGATTGCAGTTCTGAAAGTTCTCTGTGAAATTCTCATTGTGAAGTCATTTGTATCGTGACAATATTGCGTTCTCTTCATAATAGGAGTTCAGAGAATGAAGTTACTGGTTACATGGAATACAATCTCCAAAACTCCCTCAATCAGACTGGCAATAGTAGGTTTCACCACAATTTGATAATCTTGCGTAATAAAAGTGTGTGTAACTTCTCTTTCTAATGATTCTGAAATTGTTTATCTTCCCTAAAGTACCCGTCACTAAAAATTATTCTGTTGTTGAATCATCTACAATGATTACTCCAACTACAGCTACAGTGCAGCCTTCTCCAGAATCTCCATCCACAATGTACGAGAAATTTCTTTAATGGATATTTAAGCAAGATTTACATTTCCATTAAAATTTGTGATGCATTTTAAATTGGAACTTTTTGTGTTTCTCTAGCAATGGATCAGCTGTGGTTCAAACCAGGCTGGTGTTCAACTCGTCCTCTCCTATTCTCAATGAGACTGCCATCCTCAGTGCTCTCGAAGCTCTGCTGAACTCTACACTCTCAAACCTCACTGAGCCTGTAAAAGTGTTGAATTACACCATTGAGGGTACATTCTCCTTCCTTATCTCACAATACATTTAAACCTGAACAATTCATTGTCCCTTTCTAATGAAATCTGTAACTCCATCAATCTTATTGAAGGATATTTGATTTTTTCCACAGAAATTTCAAACACCTCCTACGCAGTTAACATTACATTCAGCATCAGTAACATCAGCATGCCGAGCAACCCTGACCTCAGGAACGACACCTACACCCAAGTGGAGAACATCATCAATGACACTGTGAGTGTACATCACCATGTGCTTAGCAGATACTGTTCCTCTGATCAGAATTTATTTTGATCTTTAACTCATGTCTTACCTTAACTTAAATCCTCGTAGACTCAGCTGTGATGTGGGAAATATCTCATAATGTTAATTATAAAAAGAATTTTTTTTTTGTTGTTGTTGTTTAAAAATGCAAGTTGAAAGATTTTTCGGTTTTGAGCAAAAGATTAAATGATGACTGAACAGTCAATTGCTCGTTGTAGGAAGACTGATGCTGTACAATTTCATTTGTCAGGACAGTTAATTTTAAAAATGAAATATCTTGAATTTTTTCTCCAGGTAAACACACTTCTAAACAATTCTGGTTCAGATCCATTAAAACCCACTACCTCCAACTTCACGTAAGTTCATGCAGAAGATTGCAGTTCTGAAATTTCTCTGTGAAATACTCGTTGTGAAATCATTTGTATTGTGACAATATTGCTTTCTCTTCATAATAGGAGTCCAGAGAATGAAGTTACTGGTTACATGGAATACATTCTCCAAGTCTCCCTCAATCAGACTGGGAATGGTAGGTTTCACCACAGTTTGATAATCTTGCTCAATAAAAGTGTGTGTAATTTCTCTTTCTAATGATTCTGAAATTGTTTATCTTCCTCCAAATTTACCCGTCACTAAAAATTATTCTGTTGTTGAATCATCTACAATGATTACTCCAACTACAGCTACAGTGCAGACTTCTCCAGAACCTCCATCCACAATGTACGAGAAATTTACTTAATAGATATTTAAGCAAGATTTACATTTCCATTAAAATTTGTGATGCATTTTAAATTGGAACTTTTTGTGTTTCTCTAGCAGTGGATCAGCTGTGGTTCAAACCAGGCTGGTGTTCAACTCGTCCTCTCCTGTTCTCAATGAGACTGCCATCCTCAGTGCTGTTGAAGCTCTGCTGAACTCTACACTCTCAAACCTCACTGAGCCTGTAAAAGTGTTGAATTACACCATTGAGGGTACGTTCTCCTTTCTTATCTCACAATACATTTAAACCTGAACAATTCATTGTCCCTTTCTAATGAAATCTGTAACTCCATCAATCTTATTGAAGCACATCTGAATTTTTTCCACAGAAATTTCAAACACCTCCTACGCCGTTAACATTACATTCATCATCAGTAACATCAGCATGCCGAGCAACCCTGACCTCAGGAACGACACCTACACCCAAGTGGAGAACATCATCAATGACGCTGTGAGTGTACATCACCATGTGCTTAGCAGATACTGTTCCTCTGATCAGAATTTATTTTGATCTTTAACCCATTTCTTACCTTACCATAAATCATCGTAGACTCAGCTGTGGTGTGTGAAATATCACATAATATTAATTATAATAAGAATTATTATTATTTTATTTGCTCACAAATGCAAGTTGAAAGATTTTTCAGTTTTGAGCAAAAGATTAAATGATGACTGAACAGTCAATTGCTCGTTGTAGGAAGACTGATGCTGTACAGTTACATTTGTCAGGACAGTTAATATTAAAATGAAATATCTTGAATTTTCTCTCCAGGTAAACACACTTCTAAACAATTCTGGTTCAGATCCATTAAAACCCACTACCTCCAACTTCACGTAAGTTCATGCAGAAGATTGCAGTTCTGAAAGTTCTCTGTGAAATTCTCATTGTGAAGTCATTTGTATCGTGACAATATTGCGTTCTCTTCATAATAGGAGTTCAGAGAATGAAATTACTGGTTACATGGAATACAATCTCCAAAACTCCCTCAATCAGACTGGCAATAGTAGGTTTCACCACAATTTGATAATCTTGCGTAATAAAAGTGTGTGTAACTTCTCTTTCTAATGATTCTGAAATTGTTTATCTTCCCTAAAGTACCCGTCACTAAAAATTATTCTGTTGTTGAATCATCTACAATGATTACTCCAACTACAGCTACAGTGCAGCCTTCTCCAGAATCTCCATCCACAATGTACGAGAAATTTCTTTAATGGATATTTAAGCAAGATTTACATTTCCATTAAAATTTGTGATGCATTTTAAATTGGAACTTTTTGTGTTTCTCTAGCAATGGATCAGCTGTGGTTCAAACCAGGCTGGTGTTCAACTCGTCCTCTCCTATTCTCAATGAGACTGCCATCCTCAGTGCTCTCGAAGCTCTGCTGAACTCTACACTCTCAAACCTCACTGAGCCTGTAAAAGTGTTGAATTACACCATTGAGGGTACATTCTCCTTCCTTATCTCACAATACATTTAAACCTGAACAATTCATTGTCCCTTTCTAATGAAATCTGTAACTCCATCAATCTTATTGAAGGATATTTGATTTTTTCCACAGAAATTTCAAACACCTCCTACGCAGTTAACATTACATTCAGCATCAGTAACATCAGCATGCCGAGCAACCCTGACCTCAGGAACGACACCTACACCCAAGTGGAGAACATCATCAATGACACTGTGAGTGTACATCACCATGTGCTTAGCAGATACTGTTCCTCTGATCAGAATTTATTTTGATCTTTAACTCATGTCTTACCTTAACTTAAATCCTCGTAGACTCAGCTGTGATGTGGGAAATATCTCATGATGTTAATTATAAAAAGAATTTTTTTTGTTGTTGTTGTTGTTTAAAAATGCAAGTTGAAAGATTTTTCGGTTTTGAGCAAAAGATTAAATGATGACTGAACAGTCAATTGCTCGTTGTAGGAAGACTGATGCTGTACAATTTCATTTGTCAGGACAGTTAATTTTAAAAATGAAATATCTTGAATTTTTTCTCCAGGTAAACACACTTCTAAACAATTCTGGTTCAGATCCATTAAAACCCACTACCTCCAACTTCACGTAAGTTCATGCAGAAGATTGCAGTTCTGAAATTTCTCTGTGAAATACTCGTTGTGAAATCATTTGTATTGTGACAATATTGCTTTCTCTTCATAATAGGAGTCCAGAGAATGAAGTTACTGGTTACATGGAATACATTCTCCAAGTCTCCCTCAATCAGACTGGGAATGGTAGGTTTCACCACAGTTTGATAATCTTGCTCAATAAAAGTGTGTGTAATTTCTCTTTCTAATGATTCTGAAATTGTTTATCTTCCTCCAAATTTACCCGTCACTAAAAATTATTCTGTTGTTGAATCATCTACAATGATTACTCCAACTACAGCTACAGTGCAGACTTCTCCAGAACCTCCATCCACAATGTACGAGAAATTTACTTAATAGATATTTAAGCAAGATTTACATTTCCATTAAAATTTGTGATGCATTTTAAATTGGAACTTTTTGTGTTTCTCTAGCAGTGGATCAGCTGTGGTTCAAACCAGGCTGGTGTTCAACTCGTCCTCTCCTGTTCTCAATGAGACTGCCATCCTCAGTGCTGTTGAAGCTCTGCTGAACTCTACACTCTCAAACCTCACTGAGCCTGTAAAAGTGTTGAATTACACCATTGAGGGTACGTTCTCCTTTCTTATCTCACAATACATTTAATCCTGAACAATTCATTGTCCTTTTCTAATGAAATCTGTAACTCCATCAATCTTATTGAAGGATATTTGATTTTTTTTCAAAGAAATTTCAAACGGCTCCTACGCAGTTAACCTTACATTCAGCATCAGTAACATCAGCATGCAGAGGAACCCTGACCTCAGGAACGATACCTACATCCATGTGGAGAACATCATCAATAACACTGTGAGTGTACATCACCATGTGCTTAGCAGATACTGTTCCTCTGATCAGAATATATTTTGATCTTTAACTCATGTCTTACCTTAACTTAAATCCTCGTAGACTCAGCTGTGATGTGGGAAATATCTCATAATGTTAATTATAAAAAGAATTATTATTATTATTTTGTTTGTTAAAAAATGCAAGTTGAAAGATTTTTCGGTTTTGAGCAAAAGATTAAATGATGACTGAACAGTCAATTGCTCGTTGTAGGAAGACTGATGCTGTGCAGTTACATTTGTCAGGACAGTTAATATTAAAAATGAAATATCTTGAATTTTCTCTCCAGGTAAACACACTTCTAAACAATTCTGGTTCAGATCCATTAAAACCCACTACCTCCAACTTCACGTAAGTTCATGCAGAAGATTGCAGTTCTGAAATTTCTCTGTGAAATTCTCATTGTGAAATCATTTGTATCATGACAATATTGCTTTATCTTTATAATAGGAGTTCAGAGAATGAAGTTACTGGTTACATGGAATACAATCTCAAAGTTTCTCTCAATCAGACTGGGAATGGTAGGTTTCACCACAGTTTGATAATCTTGCTCAATAAAAGTGTGTGTAATTTCTCTTTCTAATGATTCTGAAATTGTTTATCTTCCTCCAAATTTACCCGTCACTAAAAATTATTCTGTTGTTGAATCATCTACAATGATTACTCCAACTACAGCTACAGTGCAGACTTCTCCAGAACCTCCATCCACAATGTACGAGAAATTTACTTAATAGATATTTAAGCAAGATTTACATCTCCATTAAAATTTGTGATGCATTTTAAATTGGAACTTTTTGTGTTTCTCTAGCAATGGATCAGCTGTGGTTCAAACCAGGCTGGTGTTCAACTTGTCCTCTCCTATTCTCAATGAGACTGCTGTCCTCAGTGCTCTCGAAGCTCTGCTGAAGTCTACACTCTCAAACCTCACTGAGCCTGTAAAAGTGTTGAATTACACCATTGAGGGTACGTTCTCCTTTCTTATCTCACAATACATTTAAACCTGAACAATTCATTGTCCCTTTCTAATGAAATCTGTAACTCCATCAATCTCATTGAAGCACATTTGAATTTTTTCCACAGAAATTTCAAACACCTCCTTCGCCGTTAACATTACATTCATCATCAGTAACATCAGCATGCCGAGCAACCCTGACCTCAGGAACGACACCTACACCCAAGTGGAGAACATCATCAATGACACTGTGAGTGTACATCACCATGTGCTTAGCAGATACTGTTCCTCTGATCAGAATTTATTTTGATCTTTAACCCATTTCTTACCTTACCATAAATCATCGTAGACTCAGCTGTGGTGTGTGAAATATCACATAATATTAATTATAATAAGAATTATTATTAGTTTATTTGTTCACAAATGCAAGTTGAAAGATTTTTCGGTTTTGAGCAAAAGATTAAATGATGACTGAACAGTCAATTGCTCGTTGTAGGAAGACTGATGCTGTACAGTTACATTTGTCAGGACAGTTAATATTAAAATGAAATATCTTGAATTTTCTCTCCAGGTAAACACACTTCTAAACAATTCTGGTTCAGATCCATTAAAACCCACTACCTCCAACTTCACGTAAGTTCATGCAGAAGATTGCAGTTCTGAAATTTCTCTGTGAAATACTCGTTGTGAAATTATTTGAATCGTGACAATATTGCTTTCTCTTCATAATAGGAGTTCAGAGAATGAAGTTACTGGTTACATGGAATACATTCTCCAAGTCTCCCTCAATCAGACTGGGAATGGTAGGTTTCACCACAGTTTGATAATCTTGCTCAATAAAAGTGTGTGTAATTTCTCTTTCTAATGATTCTGAAATTGTTTATCTTCCTCCAAATTACCCGTCACTAAAATTATTCTGTTGTTGAATCATCTACAATGATTACTCCAACTACAGCTACAGTGCAGACTTCTCCAGAACCTCCATCCACAATGTACGAGAAATTTACTTAATAGATATTTAAGCAAGATTTACATTTCCATTAAAATTTGTGATGCATTTTAAATTGGAACTTTTTGTGTTTCTCTAGCAATGGATCTGCTTTGGTTCAAACCAGGCTGGTGTTCAACTCGTCCTCTCCTGTTCTCAATGAGACTGCCGTCCTCAGTGCTCTCGAAGCTC